>NW_006711225.1:3737320-3815761 GCF_000271645.1 Tremella mesenterica DSM 1558
AACATCCCTCAACTCCTGCACTGTCTCACGCTCAGTCCTCTTCGTTCAACTTTGCCGTACCTCGCCATATCCCCGACGTCCTACTCCACTCACTTTGACTAACTTTGCCTAACTTCCCCTGCTCTGCTCCCTCTCGGTTCCCTTCCCCTAACTTTGCCGTAGTTCTCCGCTAGGCGGGGTTATCGTGACAAATAATACCCTCTTGGTTCTTGTAACTTCACCGTAGGTTGGTGATGGTGAAAGGAAGGTCGGTGATGGTGAAAGGAGGGTCGGTGATGGCGGTTGTCAGGGATGTTACGACGTAGTTTGTGACAATTAGGTACAGCAAACTATTTTACGAAACTCGACTTGATGGGGGCATACCAATTGCTACGAATCGCTGAAGGATATGAATACTTGACAGCATTTCGTACACAGTACAGAATGTACGAATCATTAGTAGTTAGGGATGGTCTACGAAATGTGCCTGCTGTGTTCCAGCACTTCCTGAACGACATCTTCAGGGATTTACTAGGGGAGGGAGTCATAGTGTACATCGACGACATTCTGATTTATGCTAAGACTAAGGAGGAACTTAGGAGATGTACGGTTAAGGTATTTCAAAGACTTAGGGAAGCTAAATTGTTTGTGAAGGCGGCTAAGTGTGAGTTCAAACGAACTTCGGTAGTTTTTCTTGGGTACGTGGTTTCAAAATCAGGCATTTCGGCAAACCCAGAATATGTTGCTGCTGTACAGGATTTTCCTCGACCTAAGAATCTACGAGAATCCCGAGGGTTCATGGGGATGGTTAGCTACTATCGACAATTCGTCCCGAACTTCTCGAAACTCGCGAAGCCTCTGAACGACCTTACTCGCAAGGATGTAAGCTTCACATGGGGAACTGAGCAAGAGGAGGTGTTCAGAGTGCTGAAGAAGAAGTTATGTGAAGCTCCAGTACTAGCTCATTTCGACACATCTTTGCAAACGATCATGCAGGCAGATGCCTTGTTCTTTGGATGGGGATATATTATCTCACAGGTTGATAAAGAAGGTAGGGCACATCCTGTGGCTATAGAATCGGGAGCTTTTAAGGGTGCTGAGTTGAATTATACTACGGGGGAAAAGGAGTTGTTGTCAAAAGTCGAAGGTTTCAGGAGGAAGAGACACTTATTACTACAGGTAGAAACAAAGGTCTTGACAGATCATCTTTATCTGACATATTGGATGGCCCCAAAACAATTGAATCCTAGGCAAGGTAGGTGGGTAGAAGAACTGGCTAACTTCAGATTTACAATGGTTTACCGTCCCGGGAAGCAAGCAACACTGCCAGGTGCTTTGTCACGACGATCGGACTATCATCCTGGGATAAAAGGAATAACAACCGAACAGAAGGAGAACTTCATACAGGGATTGCCAAAGTTTGACTGGAAAGATGTTACCAAATCAAGCCTGGGGCATATGCTCTGGGCATTGTAAGGAACAAAAGAAGTTAGGGAGGAAGATCGAATTGAAGGCAAGGACATCGTTACGTGATACAAAGTAGATGAAGAATTAAACGAAGTTTGGGAGGGAATGTTAGCAGTAATCTGCACTGAGTGTTCTCACCCCAGATGTAAAGCTGATCATTAGGAGCCAAGGCAAGTCAAAGAATTTTGACGACGGTCACAACATGGGATGTTCATGACTCTGTCGTGGTTGGTAAGAGGCTTGCTATGATTTGATGGACGGGTATATGTTCCAAATATTGAGGAGATTCAAGTGAAGATTCTAAACTCCAGACATGATTTGATATTAGCCGGTCATCCTGGGGTCACGAAGACATTAGAATTAGTGCTTAGAGATTGCATCTGGAATGGAGTCAGGAAGGATGTGGAAGATTACGTTGGAGGTTGTGTGGTTTGTCAGAGGGCTAAAACAAACAGACAAAAACCTCAAGGAACACTGAAGACATTGGAAGTAGCGGAGAAGCCCTGGTCTAGTATTTCAATGGACTTTGTTGAAGAACTTCCGGAGTCAAATGGTTTCAACTCAATTTTGGTTGTAGTGGACCGGTTGACAAAATGGGCAATGTTCCTACCAACAACAACAAACCTCACAGCTGCGGGGTTAGCGGATCTGGTAATAGAACATGTGGTGGCTCAGCATGGACTGCCAGAAGGAATAGTTTCCGATAGAGGAGCGAAGTTTACCTCAAAGTTCTAGAAAGATCTTACTGCTAGTCTTTGTATAAGACTAGATCTTTCCACTGTATATCATCCACAGACTGACAGACAGACTGAACGAACAAACCAAGCTTTGGAAATGTATCTACAAGTATTCCCTTGTTATCAGCAGGACGATTGGGCAAGGTTATTATCAAAGGCTAGCTTTGCATATAATAATACGATTCATTCAGCTATTGGGATGAGCCCGTTCTTTGCAAACTTTGGGGTATCACCCACGATGGACAGATGAGATTAAGGAACCAGAAGTAGAAGTTCCTGTTGCTCAAGCAGTTGTTACTGATCTGCAGGAGATACATAAACAATGTATCGAAGGCGTCAAGCTGGCAAATGAGAGGTACTCAGAAGGGTATAATCAAAAGCACTCAAAAACACCGCCTTTTGAAGTTGGAAGCAAAGTAATGTTATCTCTTGAGAATATTAGAACTAAGAGACCTAGTAAGAAGTTAGATGCTAAACAGGCAGGGTCGTACAAAGTTATTGAACGTATTGGTACTCATGCGTGTAGATTGAAGTTACCAGCCTCGATGGCTAAGCGTCATGATGTGTTACATGTGTCGTTGTTAAGGAAGTTCCAACCAACAAACTTTGTGGGACAAGAGGCAGAACTTCCTCATCCAGTTGAGGTTGATGACAAAGGAGAGTCATGGGAAGTCAAGAATATTCTAGACTCTGGAATAAATAGGAAATCTGGGAAGGTCGAGTATTTAGTAGAGTGGTTGGGATTTGAAGGAACTGATGATGCTGTCTTTTGGGAACCAAAGGAAAATGTTGATGGTGCAGATGAAATTCTTACAGAGTTCCATGAACAATACCCTGAGAAACCGAAGGAAGATTTAGTTTGTCAAGGTCGTGCTTGACAAACTTAGGGACTACGCAAGACTGATACATGGGACAAGAAGTTATACAATCGCTAAGTTTTATTTTTCTCTTCATCTACAAGAGTGTCAATATCGTCCATCACCATTTTCTCTTTTCCTTTCTCACAACTCCATCTTGCACTATCAGCCCACCATGAGTGGGCCCCCTCCATATCAGTAAGCTCTTCACGGGCTACCACTAACAAAGGATTGTTTCTCACAACGTTTCTCATTCTCCAGTTAGCATCCCAGAACGTCTCACTAGCCACACGAACCTTGTCCCTCAGCCCTTGAGTGCTGGGCCCAGCAACCGCAACACCAGTCAGATCACGCTCTTTTTGCCCGATGGTATCATTGATCTCTCCCCAGAACTTTTGGCCGAAGATAGCGTGGCGGCCAGTGCGGAGAAGAAGTTTGTTCCATTGGAGGAGTAAACTATGAGTAGCAGATCCAATATGAGAACTTTTCTTTGATAAGTTCCGGGTTAAAAGATGAATTTGATGGAGAAACTGACGAATGATGACCCCTTGTCACGCCTACGGTTAGACTGCAATAACGAAGGGACTGCCTTGGATACTGAAGGGGTTAGTCTCTGGCTCGTAGGACGGAATGACTGTGTTGATACTGAGAGAACTGAGAGTGTTGGGTTAGAACCAACTGAGTGACGTCTCTTACTCTCTTACCCAGGGGGATGATCGAGAAAAGGTTAGAAAAGGGAAGAGAGAAAAAGGAGATTCATTGCTGAAGAAGATACTGGAACTATGGGTTTATATACTTGTTGACTAGTTACCATCTGTAGTGCAATGGCACTGCAGACAAGACTTGGTTCTACCAACTGTCCTACAGTTGGTCCACAATATCTGTAATACAGTTTGCACTACATTCTGCACTACAGTTTGTGTTGCAGTTCCTTAATTACTTATCAATTCCTAATTAATCATGAGTCACTAATTCTAAGTCCATAACGATACTAGGTCATGATTCTTGATTCATGACACCCCTTGTACGTCCAGCATATCTGCAGCACCAAGGGCAACTACGGTCATAGCTGCTAACCATTTGTCACAGCCGTCAAATAACTTCTCTCTAGCTGACCAACGGTCAACGAACCTTGGCTAACTTGACAATTCTGAGTCAATGTCTCACCCGACCAGGAGGGCGCAGATGTTGAAAGGGGTGTAACTACGGCGTACTTCGGCGTAGTTATCCTAACTGTGGTTTTGTTCTACTGATGGCGATGTATCCCGATTTGAATGTAGCTATCTCTATCTATCTTTCACTACTGACAGCAATCAAGGATCACTGAAGAAGTTCAGCGATCTGTAAATGATCCATACCTCTCCTCTCTTCTCATAGAATGTCCCTCAACTCCTGCATAGCCTCACGCTTAGTCCTCTTCGTCCAACCTCGCCGTACCTCGCCATATCTCCGACATTCTACTCCGCCAACTTAGCCGCACTTTGCCTAACTTCCTCCACTCTGCTCTGCCTCCCTCGGTCTCCTAACTTTGCCGTAGTTCTCCGCCAGGTGGGGTTGTCGTGACAAATGTCCTGTCATGAATAGTGATAAGGAATTCTGACTCATGCTCAGAATAGTGATAAGGAAATATGACTCATGCTAGGAACTGTGATAAGGATTGAAGGAAAATATGAGTCATGGTATTTAGCGGTTCAGCAGTGAGGCATTTACGTGATTGGCTGAAGCCTGGAAGGTTCAGCAGTTTAGCAGTGAGGCATTTATGTGATTGGCTGGAATTAGTTTTCCGCGGTGCACTCACTTTGAGGCATTTATGTGATTGGCTAGAAAATCCCTCACACGTTTTTTTATTTAGTACACCTACTTTAGTTTTGAAGGGTATAAAGGGAGCACATCTCCCCCCTCTTTTTTCAGCAATGTATCTTCATCTTGAAGTTGAACTTCATCTATGAAAGTCATCTAGTTGGTTCTAACCCAACACCTCAGTACCCTCAGTACCCTCAGTACCTAAGGCAGTCATCAAGCTCTACGAGCCAGAGACTAAAACCCTTCAGTACCCAAGGCAGTACTTTGCAACCACAGTCTACCCGCAGGCGTGACATGTCCCCTAGGTCTCAGTGGTTCGGATGGTGCTGGTTGACGGTGGATAGGGGTTTGGTGATGGTGAAAGGAGGGTCGGTGATGGTGGTTGTCAGGGATGTCACACATGGTTCGTGACAGTCGCCCCCTCCTTAGGTGTGGATGTCCTTGTGTGCTTACTATGCATCTATTATAATAACAGATGATGTCAAGACAACTTGGGGGGATAAACCACGTGGCTAGCGGCGACGCCCGCACGCCAAAAGCAAGACGGTAAACGAGGGCGTGGAGAGAGAGAGAGAGAAGGAAATCAGGTTGTCACAACCACTACATTCACTACCTACAAGCTACAGAGAGAGAGAGAGGAAAGAAGAGGCCACGGGTTCATGGATTTAGCTTGAGAAGCAGGAGACAGGCCTGTCAATTTGACAGGTTGGCAAACACAAGAAGCGAGACGATAAAGGTGAGAAGAGGGAGATAGCCACAATTGAGGTTCACAAATAACGGATTCCCAAGCTAGAAGTATGTGTGTATAGATTCAACAGATTTACGGGTGCACAGAGTCGACTCGAGAGGCGGGAGACGGGCCTGTCAATTTGACAGGTTGGCATGCTAGTGTAATGATGAAAAGACACTCAGCGGGTTACACAAGATTAATAGCCAAAACACCGGTTGTTGATAGGTGGTACCGTTGTTCACTGGTGATGGGACAGCTAGCTTCACTGAGGTTTGCCGTGGTTGCTTGTCGTTACCAGCAATGATTACGTTGTGTGTGAGACAGAGGTTTTGGGGCACTTCAAACCTCAACAAAGTTTGTCAGCGTATCCCTAACTTATATAAATGTGAGACACGTAGCGTGGGAATTTTGATTGTCGTCATGGTGTTTGTTGTTGCTGAGACACATCGTTATGCGAGGTTACCAGTGCCCTGACGACAAGCAGTCGTGTTAGTTATACTAAATACTCGGTACTTCGGCCCACTTCTTCTTCTTCCCCAGTACTACTTCCAAATCGTACTATCATCATCTATCGATTTTCCGTCTTCACCTTACCAAACATATCAATTTGATATACTTTAACAACATGGCCTCTCACCCAGAACTCAATGCCTATCGATCTTTTATAGATTGTTTCACCGCTACCCATTAGTCCCCTCATATCGGTGCTAAGCTAGACTGTCGCTGATTATCTCAGTCTCTCAGCAGGGGAATTCCCCCCACCAAGTTTTGTCCATGGGCCTTGGGGCCCTCACTATCACCCACGGCTCGTCTTCCTTCCGTCGCCGCCCTTCCTGTAGTCGCGGCTCGCTTCTCATCTTTCTCACGTATCGCCTCATCCTCGGTCTCACGTATCGCCTCATCCTCGACGGACGATTCGATCTCCACCGAGCTCCAATCGATGCTATGCTAGGGGCTGTACGTGATGAGATCGTGAGAACGAGGACGAGGCGATACGTGAGAACGAGGACGAGGCGATACGTGAGACCGAGGACGATATCCCGATGGGGTAGCGGAGGAGGGGTATCCAACCTATGAAGTGTAGAAGCTTGTTTCCCACACACTTTAGAATGCTATGCTGGTCTCTGCCAAGGAAGACTGGTGGAGTCATGAGAAAATTCTATGTGAAATGAGTGAGAAGACAACCAAGCTATGCAACAGTATAAGTAAAAACTAATAGCTGATCTACTCTCTGCATTCATTGCCCACCCACCTCTCACATTGGACATACCAAATGGGGGACCAGCCGCCTCCTTATGAAGCCCCTGAAGTTCTCCCTGATTATACATGTCATGACGCCCCTCCCTATACACGTACGTCCGGGCCCCCGGCTCTTCCGTGGGGTGACCTGGACACCAACACCCGACAAGAAGGCATCAAGCTTCTGACAAGGGCTTTCCACTCAGCCCAGGGGATTGCCGCGTGCCATCAGAAATTATTCTATCCATCACGCAATGGCTCCACTCATCACAAAGATGAAGCCGAACGATACACTCGGATGGCCGATAAGTTTGATGCACAGCTGAAGACCTTGAATGTCACCCTTTCACCTGACTCTACCGTTTCGACTGGCAGTCAGATACTTCGTTGGTCTCTAGAACTGAATGATTTTTCACTGTTTCACCTAGTGGCACCCTACATTCAAAATGCAACCACTCCAGTTTCGGGAGACACAGCGGGAATGCATTGTGACGGGGTGATTGAGTTTGCTCAATCTGTCCGTCAGCTTGCTGGGGCTCTTGATCTCCCCGCCGCCAGTCAGTACAGACCAAATTACCGTGCACTGCCCCCCCTCTGGATAGACCAAGCCTTGCGCATTGAAGAGTTGCTATCGGGACAGGGTAGTGCGGTTCCAGCACCCTCAGCCATCACGCTTGAACAACTCCCACAATGTGAAAATCGAGTTTACTTTTTCATCAAGAGTCACGGTAGCTCCCTCTTTCCTTTGACCGACGCAGTGACTGAGTGCCTGGCCTCCCACGAACAACCATCAGCTCAATCATCCACCCTTTCTCAGTGATTGGCCAATGGGATTGGCCATATACAAGTACTTATCATTACCGTGTTTCGCTCTGTGTGTATTGTAAGCCTTGAGACAATTCAGCATGATTAAACTCAGAAAGTAATTCCTTCTGTTTGATGATATGAATGCCAGTTTTGACCTCTGATTATAAAGTGTACGGCAGATGGATCTGAGCTACAGAGTGAAGATTGCTGAGCTACTTCCTCCATCATTTTGTGGTAGAAGCCAGCCTGTCATGACCGGGTAGCGAGCCCGAAATCATAAACCGTCATGAAAGGCTCAATATCAACTCTGCTAGTGAGAGTTGATTTCACTATAAGTATTGATCGTGACACAGCCAGCCATACGGAGGGATTTTAGGTAGAAAGAGGAAGAGGTCGACCAGTGCATGTAAGGCGTTTGCACTGTGAGTGGGTGGATGACTTGTCGATTGGATTGGTAGGACATCTAAAAGTCACAAGGACAAGATTGCATACCTAAATCCCAAGATCTATGTGTCTAAACCTCTTAACATGCCTTTTAGCTTAATGGTTTAGGGCGAATACAAATCCACCATACAGCCTGTAATGCTCGCAGACCCGCCAGCACCCCCAGAGCCCCCGCAGATCCCGCACGGCTCTGTAAGATAGCCCTTGCACAGAAGGAACCGACGAAAACCATGAACACTCCCGCCGCTCGAATATCTCGGGACGGTGTTGGGCGAAGAGAGAGAAGAAGAGGGTCGTTGAATAATTCCACCCACTGAAAGTCAGCTCAAGACATTCTCATTGACGAGAAAGATAACGTACGGTCGTAGTCAAGCTGCTCGGTCAGCAGGTGGTTTTGATGCGAGGCAAAGGGGAAGTACTTACACGACAGTCGTATTCATAGGTGATCCTACACGTTTTCCTACTATGCCCTGCAGACCGATGGTGGCCGAAAGAAAAGCGAGGGCGAGCATGCCAAGAGCATTAGTCCAAGAAGGGTGATCTCGATCCCTGTCGATCAGCATGAGCGATTTACGAGTGAAGGTTTGGGGATGCCGTGAAGAGGAACACCCACAAAGCAACGCCATTCTGCTCGGAGAAGTGGGCGCAGAGTGTTCCAGCGATGGTGAGGAGGACCTGTATGGCCGCAGATAGAAACAGCCAGCTCCGCCGCCGGGCACCCATATGGTCACCTATGCGCCCGAGACTTGTACCAGCGAGAAAGGCGGCCAGAGATACGAAAGCTTGTTGATCTGGTTTCTGAAAGCCATAGGTGCGTTCAGGAGTGGGAGCGAAAGTACGGGCAAGGGCGAGACCGAGTTGGGCTACGTTACCTCTAATTCGTGAGCAAACATTCTCCTCTCTCCCTATCTCTCTCGTTGTAACTAGGAGAGATTAATGATTGTGATGAGTTGATGGATACAGCAAGCAGATACTGACGTCTGAAAACCGCACCAGATGAAACATGCCTGATCTGTCAGTTGATGATCAACAAGAGCTTAGCTACACTCACGGAAAAGGTAGGGGCAGCAGTGAAGCCATTGATAAAGCAAGCATAAATGGAGACTGGATTACAAGCCTTTGGATCGACTTCTTGGTGAAGGTAAACGGTGGCTCTTTGCATCGCTGAAGGATTAGGCGCCGAAGGCTGACCAAGCTCAAGGGAAGGGGGTAGATCGCGAGACCCCTCCGAGGGGGTTTTGATGACTTCCATGTACGAATATGATGAGTAGAGCGGTGGATCGATAGGAGAGGATTAAAGAGTTGAAGAGAAGAGATAGGCGGAGCTATATGACCGAGTACATTTGTAAAAAGGAGTGAGATAAGGGAAAGAAGATGACGAAAAGTTAGGCGACCAGGAAGTAGAATAGCAGGAATCGGAAAAGGTCGGGCGATCAAAAAACGCCACACGCGGACATAGCCGCTTCTCCGTCAACTCACACCACACCTCCCACGCTACTTGTACCATCACCTCGTCCTGCTCGTCCTTCTTCTCCATGACACATGCCACAATGATTGTGTTGTTATAGAATAGAAGCGCTCTTATATCCACTGCGCACAGCAGGGTATCAGGAGGCAGTGACAATAAGGTGAGTGTCGATGGCTTGAGACCTTGACATCATCGATCGCTTCTCTACTGCCCGCTTCCTCTGCCCTCCGTTGTTTTCGCGCTCACGAGCAGCGCATCTCAGAGACCTACGTCTCTGCTTGATCTTATCCCAAACCACATGCTATTCAAGTGCCTCGCGATCGTTGTCTTTCTTCTCCGTTCAAGTCATGCCTCTTCTGATATTGTGTCTGTGCGTACTCTTCTCACTGATTCACCCTTCCTCACGCCTCATCGTACCATTAGATCAGGTATTTTGTATACTGATCACTCTACTCATTATCATTGACAGGGGGCGATTTCAATAGTGCGACAGCCCATGAACATCTTGTTGCCGGCCTCGCTCCAAAGGAACCTCAGAATGGCGTTTCAGGCTAGTTCTGAGACCGCTCACGTTACTCACCCTGGGCTCATCGACTGGCAGCTACTCTTCGGGTAGAGTTTTCCAGTTAAAGTCGTCGACCTGTCTCACGCGATGCCGGTATCGCACTTTCTGGGGTCACAGTTGAAATCCTAGCGTGATTCGTCTGCCAGGGATACGGCTCGGAGAAACGAATATCGCACTAGAGATTCTCTTCATGGCGATCTGACGATAGGCCGCGCGGCTTTTCGAATCCTCGCCCCTGCAAGCTGGCCCCCATTTATACTCTGTGTCAGGTAATATCTTTTCTCTCTTCGCCACTTCACTTCTGAATACTCACTGCAGACTTTCAGAAATATGGTGTCACATAGGAACAAGCCTTGTGAGTTTCTCAACAAGCCTGGTGGCTGCCGACGTCGCGACCAGTGCGAATTCAGCCATTCTAAAGTCGGCGAACAAACACCCGTCAGCCTCCAATATCCCTCCCGTAATCGCTCGTCATCCTCAATTACCCCTCGCTTGCCCAGCAAGAAGCCTTGTATAGCGTATCGGAACGGGTCGTGCCGCTTTGGCATCGACTGTACATTTAAACACGACGAACGTCTCGACATGCGACACAAGGCATCTTCTTCCAGTGGTCCTCTCGACAATTGGTCACTCGTCAGCCCAAAGTCAAACTCTCCTCGTGCGACGGATCCGTCATTCCCCACATACGAAGTGATGAATGGGACCGCAACCGACCTATTGCTCTTCCCCACGAAGATGCTTACTCCTGGCAAAGTCAAAACTAACATCGGCATGGCGCTGGTCGAAGGCAATCGTGTCAGCTCTGCTGCCATCGCAGAAGAGCTTCTCATCACAATCAATGCTTCAAATAGCCTGAATGAACATTTGGTGAGTGGACTTCACATTTGCCATACCTCGCTGATATCAGCTCTATGAAGACCGCCAAGATATCCTCAAGACACTTGCCAAAGTGAGCTGAATATCATATAGCGAATCGGGCTGACGGCAGGTGCCTGGAGAGGCTCTCCTTCGTTTGGGAGAGATAATTCGCTGGCCGTCGGTGGTTCGAACTGTTTCTCAGCCCAAGGACATGCATTTCCTGAGCAGGTATATGGCAATAATCGGAGTAAGCATTTCGGTAGATTCGTGTTGTATGGCTGATTATCAGTATCTCACCTCAGAAGCTGTGATCAAGTCTGCTAGCCTGGCCCATGTGAAGTAAGTCGTAATTCAATAGAGAGACGGCATGTTCTTATGCAAGTGCGCTCTATGGCTTAGTGGAGAACAATCTCGAGCATGTCATTACAGTCATCGACGAAAATGTCAAGGATTGTATGGACGCAAACAACTTCGACGATCCCAATTCCGATCAGTACATGAGACACAAAGTGGTCCATATCGTTTCTGGCGCTCAAGTTTTCAAACCAATCGCTATACTCTTTCTCGAGTGAGCACTCAAACTCAGTTCTTTGGACATACTGACCAAATAGATATTTCGAACGTTGTCGGGCGGCGACGACCTCTCACCCCGAGGTGGCCTCGTTCATTGATCGTTTGACCACTCATTTTGAGGACTGGGCAGACCGGGTCATGCGGGGTACCTTTCAAGACAGGCTGACCTCTCGCTTGCCTCAGGAGAAGAGCTTTTTCATCAACAAGATCCGCGGCGACCTTGACCTACTCGCTAAAGTTGCTAGCAGATGCCTCAAACCCAAAGACGAACACGACTTTCCTATGACTCAACCGTTCGTCCCATCTCTCGGTGTGCTAGCTGGTCTGGCAAGGTACGATCTTCCCCTGAAAGTGGTCTATCTGATACAACAGAGAATACGAAGGTCCCGGAGCGTTGTGTAGCACCGGTCCAAGACATGACAACGGTACGTTCTCGTACATCGATCATCAGACGCCTGACATACAGATCATATCTCTATTGCTGACATCCAAATTCCGCCGACGACCGCCGAGCTGCTGTCCGAGGAGGAAGCATATCTGCCTGCTAATCTCCCCGGAGCTCACCACCATCTTCCCGAGGACTGCATCGAGAAGATGTGAGTAACAAGCCATCGATAGAGGGCTGACATCAGCTTGGATATACAATTTCGGCTGCTCCGGGCAGACGCTACAACGTCTCTGCGCACTGGTGTTAAGCTAGTCCTCAAAGAGCTTGATCTGGGGCCGGAAGCCTACGCGGACTCGAAGGGTACGTCCACTCCGTAGACTTCCACTGAAACGCAGTCGCACGCCTCGTACGCGCCCGCGGAGGGCGATACAATGGGCAAACCACCGACTCAGATTCGATGTGAGCATTTCATAACTCCACAAGCATGCCCTTCTAACAAGCAGAATGATGCCTGTTCTAACCCACATCGAGTTTCAAGCACTAGATCTCAGTCATAAATTCGGTCTTGTCGTTTACGTGCGCGGTGATGCACCTCCAGGTCCGGCGAGAAGCCATAATCCCTCTGTCCGTAAGACCTTTTGGGATCAAGGGAAGAGGCTGCAGATGGGTGGTCTGGTTGCTTTGGTGCATAAAGAGCTCGGAGTACCGGCCAGCGTCAGCTTGGCTCTTCTGACATCATGCAAGTCGAACTTTTCTCACTCGGCGTCTCGCCCACTAACATGCAGTTCCCACTACCATAAAGAGCGTGGATCATCACGGCTCTTCTGGAATCGAGTTCGGCCTCGCGTTCGTTGATCCCGCGGATGGCTTCCGAGCCGCTGAAGTGCTTCGACGTAGAGAAGAAAGTCGAAGTTCTACCCGACTTCTTCTGGAGTCGCCCGTCCTCTACGAAGCGGTCCGGCCCTTCCTGCAAGTGCTCAAAACGACCGACCCTCTTCGTCTCCCTTTAGCAGAATATATCAAACACGGCGATCTAAAAGATAAGCATATTCAGCTGCCCGCCTACTCCGCCATACCGGGTTTCAAGTGGGATCTATCGTGCATGCTCAAGGACGGGTCTGAAGAAACTTGCAGCATGGACCCTACGTCGCAGGTGTCAATTGCGACAGCCAGGGAGATACTGCATGAGCAGGGCAAACTCGACCGGAGGTTGGTTTCTTTTGACGATACGGCCGCAGCGCTGATCCGAACAGTCAAACGGATGCGGTCCTAGATTGTCTCGTGAGGGAAATTGCGTTGATACAAGGTCCTCCTGGCACTGGCAAGGTAAGGCTACCCCTGAAGCACAATGCCATGACACACCTATTGACACATCAGACTTTCACCGGAGTCGAGCTGCTTCGTCTGTTATTCCACAACAATGTTGGGTGAGTGCCATACATCATGAGTCAGGGTCCCCCACGTACTGAATGCCAGGCCTGTTGTCCTTCTGGCCTTTACGAATCATGCCCTGGATCATATTTTGCGAGCTGCTCACGACAGTGGCGTGACAAAGGATATGCTTCGGCTGGGGTCAAGAAGCAAGGATGAAGTTGTTTCGCAGTATTCCCTGGAGACGCTCGAACACACGCAGCGAAAGACATCCTTGCACACTGAGAAGAGCAAGTTCACTGGCCAAATGAAGGACTTGGAGGCGGTAAGCTCGAAAGCACTCACATCTTTACCAGTGCGCTGATAGATGATAGCAAATGAAACGAGTGTCCGAGAATATTACTCGAAGCGACGCAACGGAAGAACAAATCAGGCACTATCTCCAACAAGACCACCCAGCGCTCTTTGCCAGTATCAATAACCCCCCTGCATACGTCCGAGCTTTATATATCAACTCGGCTGATCTTGACGGGTGGTCGACGGCAGGCAGGAAGCGCACATCGCAATCTTTGTGGGCCTTCTGGCAGGCCGGCCTCGATCTCGATCATCTGCGAACTCTCAACGCTCCACCAGCAAAGAAGACATTCGATAACAAACCTATCCCGACCAATAGATTCGATGAACTCTCCGTTGCAGACTCCACTTCAGAGCCTTCCGAATCAGAGGCAATCGTGCCACAAAGTGAGGAAGATGCCAGATGGTCGTTCTTCTACACTCCGCCGGACGTTGAACACTGGGACGACTTTGACTCCGGCCAGTCGGACGTCGATGCGGATCTCAGCGACGTGTCGTCCCTCCTAGAGATCGATGACACAGTCTTGACGGAGGTAGAGGACACATTCTTAACAGAGGCTCAGGCTCTCGGAGACAAGGACGCTTTTCTGGAATTTTTCACTCTCACCGAGCTCCCCGGTATTCCTACCGGTACTCGCCCCATGGACGCTCTCCTGCAATCGACCGACTGTTGGGGTTTCTCGTACGAGGAGCGCGTTCGCTTGGCTGACTGGCTTGGTCGTCGGGCAAAGAACGATATCGATGAAGAAGCCCTGGAGGAATTCCAAAGTTTGACCCGTAGGCACGAGATGCACGGAAACGACAAGACGAAGCCAGAGACAACGTGAGCAGATCCTAACAATGCAAGTCGCCGCATCTGACTGTCAGATCCGAGTGGCCTTACTCAACAAGGTCAAACTACTTGGATCAACCACCACTGGTGCAGCCAAGCTACCGGCCGTGCTGAAAGTGAGTCTCGGCAATAGACATGCTGGGACAAACAGGGCTGATATGTAGGGATTTGCCCCGAAAGTGCTCGTCATCGAGGAGGCGGGACAAGTTCTGGAAGCCCACGTACTGGCTACTCTATTTCCAAGTATTGAACACGTGATAGCCATCGGCGACCCTCTGCAGCTTCGTCCCAACGTGAACTGCTATGGTGAGTGAGCTTCACCTCTGCGATGTATACCTGACGCTAGCAGAGCTGTCGGTCGATAGTTCCATCGGCGAGAAGTTGTATCGGTTTGATGTCTCTCTCATGGAACGCCTTGCTTCTGGTGGTCTCCCGATGAGCCAGCTTTTGGTACAGAGACGGATGCGGCCCACGATTTCGTCACTGATCAGGTGAAGGAGATCCGCTCTCACTTCTGCGATCATTGCTAAATGACAGAAACACTCTTTATCCGCGACTCATGGATCATGAACTTGTCACGCAGTACCCGGATGTCCGCGGCATGGGGAAGAACGTCTTTTTCCTGTCAGTGACTTTTCCGCCTCGGAATCGAATAGTCAGCTGATCCCAAGTGATCATCGCAACCCCGAGAGCAAGGGGGGAGATGAGGGAGCGAGCAAGTCTAACGACTATGAGGTATCCATGGCGTGCGACCTCGCTCTGTATTTCCTCAAGCAGGGATCGTATACGCGCGAAGGAGATATTGTTATCTTGGTCAGTAATGACAGTGTCGTTGACGGGGTTTTTGCTGACCTTCACTAGTGTGCTTATCTCGGGTGCTTAATCTGTCTGCATCTAACCGGATTAGAGCTGATGTGTAGACAACTCATGAAGATGAAGCAGGCGCTGGCTGGTCGTCATATCACTGTCATCATGGACGAACGGGATCAACGTGAGATTGATCGAAGGGTTGGCGAAGAAGAAGATAGTGAGCCCGAAGTCAAGCAAGTGGCGGTCGCGCATCAGGTGAGCCGACGGTCTCAGTCTTGAACTTGAACTGATCTTCAGGTGTTGCTTCGTACAGTTGATAATTTCCAAGGTGAAGAGGCCAAGATGTAAGTCGTACAATCACAGCCGATGATTCATGACTGATTGTGTCAGTGTTATCCTCTCGCTTGTCCGTAATGCCGGCGAAGCAGATAGTCTAACCCCCCAGACTATCGGCTTCCTCAAGGTGGGCTTGTTCATACCTGCTACTCCAAGCTGATCCTAAGTCAAACAATCGTGCCAATGTGGCGTTGTCTCGGGCCAAACACGGTCTCTACATCATGGGCAATGCTCCGCAGCTCGCAGCTAGAAGTTCGATGTGGGAGACGATTATTGGCGAGCTTAGTGAGAGCGACTGCATGGGGAATGGTTGGCCTATCGCATGTGCAAGGCATCCCGAGACATTACGATATGCCTCCCAGCCGGGCCAGATCCAGCAATTATCCCCAGATGGTGGGTTCCACATGTCATTCTTGAAATATCTGCTGATGACATAGGCGGATGTTTACTTCAATGGTGCGTGTGAACCCCCGAAGAGTGCGCTGATCATCTACAGTGAGATGTCGATGCCCTGTGGCCATCTCTGCAGACAAAAAGTGGGTAAGAAATGATAAACGTTGCTGCGGCTGACCTGACAGTGCCATCCAGACGATCTCGAACATCGCTTGATAGAATGTCGCAGCAGTTGCACCCGTCTACTCTCCTGCGGCCACCCATGTCAGAAGAGGTGCTATGAAGATTGCGGCAAGTGTGAGTTGCCCTGCAAGAACGTAGAGCTGCCATGCGGTCACATCGTGGACCTGCTCTGGTGCGTCCCCTCCTCGAATCTCGAACAGTGCTGATGAGGCAGTTGGGAAACACGCTCTCTCGATCACGTTAAATGTCATGAAATGGTCTCGAAGAAGTTCGCCTCATGTGAGTATGACATTCCAAAGTTGTATTGCCGAGTTGACCATCTAGGCGAACATTCTCGTATCGTGAGATGCGTGAGTATTTCCTTATGGATGACGGACGATACTGACTCATTCCAAGGGAGACGACGTCAACAGCTATCCATGCAAAGCGATCTGCGGTACGCCTACCGACTGCTGCGGCAGGAATTGCAAAGCGGATTGCTCGACCTGTCAAAGCCTTAACAAAGATCTTCCTCGCCCGAAACTGTCTCACGGTCCTATCGTCAATCTGGCGGGCGAACCTCAAGAACCCTTCGAAGATATCAGTCGTCAACATATCCTTCGGCTGAAACACGCTTCGCATCCTTGTGGGAAGATTCTTGACATTTGCAAGCACACGTGCAAGGGCGATTGTTCGACCAAACATGTGCATCCGCCGTGCAAAGAGGCATGCTTGCAGTCTTGCTCGCATCAAAGATGCCGTGGAACATGTCAAAGACCTTGCAATCCATGTGAGCTTGTCTATAACGAGAAAATTTTACGGCTGATCATTCCAGGCAAAGAGCCCTGTATGTGGCGGTGTGCACACGGCAAACAGTGCCATCTCCCATGCTCGATGGTAAGTTCATAAGCGCCATAAGTCAAATGTGTGTTGACGGAAGCCTTGCGACCGTGTGCCGTGTGAAGAGCAATGCACTTCCGTCCTGACTTGTGGTCATCCATGTCCTTCCAGTGAGCATTCACTAATCCACCTCGTGTTGTGACTGACAGCAGTCTGCGGCGAACCATGCGCCCTGCAAGTTTGTCCCCAATGTGCCGACGCAGATCAACTTGACTCCATTGTGGATGTCATCATGCAGTCAACTCTATCCATGCTTTTGGACGAAGATGAAATGCCTCGACTCATCACTTTGACCTGTGGACATGTCTTCACCGTGGAGAGTTTGGATGGCGTTGCCGGCCTTGGTGATCACTACTCGACGGACCCGAGATCTGGGGAATATACTATGCCCAAACTCCCCGAACCTGGCTTCAAGGAACGTCCCCTTTGCCCAAACTGTCGGGGTCCCATCTCTTCGCCTCGGTACAATAGAGTCACTAAACGCGCCCTGATCGACATACAAGAACAACATGCTATCACCAACGCTGCACGAGACGTCTCACGTCTACGTCAATCGGTAGCGAACATTGACCTAGTGCAAATGTGTCAGTCTGTCCCGCGAACAATGAACGGCGTGAACATCAACAAAAATATTGAACAACCAAACATGCAACTCATCAACCTACAGATGTGTCTCGCGCCTGACGCCATGAATTGTGTCCCTTCTAATATATTCTTCGAGGAGATCAGCAAGTATTTTTCTATCACCGGACCGATCGCTGTGGCATGGAAGAAAACGGTAGAGGGTCCGATGCTACTCTACAGGAACTTGGCGAGGATGGTCAACAACGCACGTCTGCCGCATGTCGCCGCCTACGAAGCTGCACTCACGTCCGCCTTCCATGAAGAAATGGAACTTTCCACGTCGGAGTCACCCAACACTGCAACGATCCGCGACGCTACTCAGTCCGCAATGTTGACTGCTCGAAGAAGAGTAGGGGCGCCCTTTCCTCGAGGTGAGGCGCGGTTCAAGATCGAGGCCTTGTTGGAAAGTATCAAAGTACGTCTCAAGCTGGCTCCTGTCGCCAAGTCTTTTGCCGACGCCATTGGACGTGTTTCCCTCCCCGATGGAACATCTCGTCACCGACAGAATTTGGCACGAAACAGAAATGACTGTCAGTGGCGGTTTGGAGTATTATCGCTCACTTTGCTCCGAAGTGCCCGACGCGATGCGTCTTTGGCGATTCGTCTATGTGAAGAAGCCGAAACTTGCCGACTCACTCTGTCTTCCGCGCTCATCGTTCTCGAGACCAGTTTCCAAATGGGTCGCTTTCATGCGGAAGAATACGTGTCTCGCAGTATCTGGAAGAATCCCACAGTTCGACAGGAAGCAACCGAGCAGGCAATGCAAGCTCGGCAAGCGGCGGGGGATAAGTTTATCGAAGTCTACAACGATATGGTCGATGGTGAGAGAGGAAATGATCAATTACGAGAATGGGCGAAGGAGAAGGTATGGCCAATGTATATGACAATCATGAAAGAATGGTCTACATTTGTGGAAACGTTGCGGACGGGAGTGTTCTACTCTCCTGTGAGCTCGGAGGAGAAATTACAGATAGCCCGAGCGGTAATTGAGGCATCGTGGCGTGAGTCTTTGGCTTCCCCCCTTGGTTGTTTCCATGGTGTCATCATCGCCCCAGTCAGTGTCCGTCTTGCCTCACTCCCTATCCTCACTATGGATACATATCTTTGATGATCCTGTTTCTTCGTCTCGCTCTTCGACCCACCGCTTACCCTCCCTTTCCTTTATTGTCACTTTGGTGGTGCACCATTACTATGAAAGGCAGTCAGCTGACCCATGACAGAATACGGAGGACGTTTTTATCAGGTAAATCACTTTTCACATGCACTGATCAGTCATGAAGCTGACTTTCAGTGCCCACGAGGACATACATTCACTATCGGAGAATGTGGACAAGCCATGGTGAGCCGTTCCCCTCAATGGACAATGGTCACTTGCTGATGGAGTAGGAAGAGGCCAACTGTCCCGATTGCGGAGAAAGGATAGGGGGTGCTCATCATCAGTTGCTCGAGACGAATAGGCGAGATCAGGAGATGGAAGACCTGGCAACGAGTGCGGGCGCAGAACGCAACCCTCATGTCAATGATTAGACCCTTTGAAGACTATTGTTTGATCACTTTTGAAAAGTGTCAATAGTTTGTCATGCATCTGTTTGTGAAGTGTGCATCTGCGGGCGTCTGCGACGTATCAAACAAATACCTGTCAATACCAGTGGAATGAAATTATGGTCGAGTCGTGCTGAAAATATGCATGTCATGAACAATGCGAGTGAGACATTGAGTGAATGTGTTGTACCAGTTCAACTAGAGCCGGATTGTTGTGGAAATAGGATCGGATTCTTTTTCGTGCAAGTCATCACATGGTCGTCAAAACATCGTATACCCGTCGAGAGAATGTTGGATCAGGATATGATTTCTCCCAAACGATCCCTCTCTGCTGCCTCTTTTGCATAAATTTGATTATCCTCGCTTCCTTACGAATGGGGAGCTAAATATCAGCGTTCTCCTTTACGGAAACTTTGTAGTGGTCGATGGACGGACTGGCGAGGGGATAATTGGGGCATGAAAGTGAAGATCGACGACGACGGAAAAGTATATGAGAAGAGAAAGTGACTAGACCTGATATACAGACGGAAGGACACAGAAAGACGGAAGAAAGGGGCTATGGAAACTCACTTGGAGTAGAACCCAGACGGAATTGTCCCAACATGTCCATCGCGAATTTCGGTGGTGTCAAACCTTTCCTCTTCTCCTTTTCCTTTCTCGGTACGGTGACGGCATGTCGAGTGGGAGATACCTCAGCCCTGGAAGTCACTTCTACCGGTCTAGGAGGTTTAACAACCGAAGCGGCTCTTCTGACCGGAAGGAAAGACTTTCTGGTTGGGATTTGAGTCTGAGCGATCACTGCCGGAGCTGGTCGACGGACTTCAGGCAGAGGAGAAGCGGATTTCGGTGGAGTGGTCAATCGGGGCTCTTGAGGTTTAGGAGTCTTGACTGATCTTTCGTCACTCGAACGTTCCTCTTTCACTTGTTCCAGAACCAGAGGAGAGCTCTCACGCGAAGGTGGAGGAGAAGAGAGACCGTGGTGACTGAGAGGTGAAGTTTGTGTTCGTTTCTTGGGACGATCGTCGTATTCTGAAGTGACGGATGATAAACTGATCAGACTTGATGGTCTGGGCATAGAACTGGACGGCATGCGCAGGGCTAGAAGAGAGGCTTGGGATAAAGTTCGATCAGAGGAATATGTGGGAACGAGAGGGACTGGAGCACGGGTGGCTCCTCGTTTGGTTCCTCTGACTGAACCAGTGGACGACGTTGATACTGAGGATGTGGGCGGAGCGGTCGCGTGAGGGGCATTCTCGATGGAACCCCGGCTGTAGTGTCGCGAGTGCTGAGGACGAGGATTTGTGGCTTCGACCTGGGGTTCAACCTCCATCTGTTCCGCTTGGACGGGACGAAGGGGAGATTTCCTAGGTTGGCCAGCGGCATCACCTCCCTTGATCGGAGTGATTCGAGATTCTCTGACTGGTGTCAATCTCGGTGATGGTACTCGAGATGCTGTCCTTCTTTCGGTGTGAACGATAGTGGTCTCTTCAACGAAATCTTGGACCGTGCTAAAGTTTGAAGGGTACGAGGAAGTTGGTAAAATAGGCTCTGGATCGAGAGGAGGGGTGGCCAAGATTGCTGCTGCACTCTTTACTTCGGCCAATTCTCGCAAGGCCTGATCTCTGGCGGCCTAAGAGTGAGCTGATTTTAAACACAGAGGGTTCGCCACTCACCCAGCCGATCCATTTCATCTGGTTCAATAGCATGTATTGCTGTTGAGGCCCCACCACCATTCCGGGTCGGATGATGCGCATAAATCCGATGACCTCTTGGGCGGAGAAGCTGTATTTGTAGATGAGGTATGCTGTGGATCAGCTTAGCCTAGAGCGTTCGACAGCTTAACTGACCGCCAATGAGTACACCCGTTCTACCCAGACCTGCTTTGCAGTGTACGGCGACTTTCCTGCCCTGCTTCTCGATGACAGTCTCGGACAAACGAATAAACTCGCGAACCATAGCGTCGGTGGGATTGGAGCCATCGTCAAAGTACATCTCGACATGTTCCATACCCTGGTCGAGGAACCTTTTACGGTCATATCTCATCATCAGCTTGTGCCCGCCGAGGAGAGTTGACGTACAGTTCTTCATTCAAACGGACCACAAGACCAACTTTCTCCTCTGAGAACACCTTCATCACACATTTGAAGGAATGTTCAGTGTCCACTCCTTTGGACAACTGCGCCCAGGTAGGCATAGCTGGTTGTGAAATAGAACTTGTCCTTCTCTCAGATCGTCGCAGATTGTGAGCCAGTTGCCGGGCTTTGATTTCTGTCGGTATGGCCCATGCTTCTTCCATCGGTGAAGCGAAAGGGATGAAAGGTCCGATAACGTTCAGATCTCCGTTCCTGACCGTCAGCGAGACATCTCAATTACAGCAGGAGGACCCACCCGACGGTCTCGAAGTATTGATAAGATTGTGGGTCGAAAGTCTTGAGATTCACAAGGCCATGGTGAATAGCTTTGTGCATTCCGTACAGACATTCCTGCCGATTAATTGAGCATATCCACAAGGGGCGAGCAACAAACCTGTATAGACAGCCCATGATCCATGATACCGTTTCCAGCATCACGGAAAGGCATCACTTCCCAAGTAGCGATAGGTGAAAAGGCTGTCCAAGGTTCCATGTGTCCCACAATCAGCTGGAAATGAGTATCTTCTATACCAAGGACATCTCTCCAGCTCACCCAGTAGAGAGCTACCGCCAGCATTATATTGGATTTGACCTTTGGTTCGCTGGTAGTGTATATGCAGAGTGCTTTCCGACGACTTGTTTTCTGTTCATTCCGTTAACTCAATTCTGATGAGCATGGAGTGAACCTACAGCAATCTCCTCGTGGATGATTACACATGCTGCATAAGTGTAGGCGAGATTGAGAGGTCCGTGATCCTTTGCGAAGCTGATGTAAGACATCTCCGTGTCCACTGTAAAGTGAGCATAACTGTTTATTTGCTGTCAAAGGTGACAAGGAGGATGATGGAATGGATGCGACTCACGCGAGAAGAGGTCACAGGGTCGATGAGTGCGAGGATGAGTGAATGGGGTTTTCAAATGCGATGCAACTTCGCGAGAAGAGAGCGTGGTGAAGATGAAAGTGTCATTATATACAGCTACGGGATTAGGAAATTCTCGAGGGGACATAATCTGTTTGAGGGGTGAGATGCAGGAGACAGTCGAGGCAGAGAGCTGAAGAGAGGTGTTGAGGTCGGGTGGCAAGGATTGCGTTGATGATGAAGTGAGTGGATCGAAGTGGAGAAACGGGAGGGTTGAGTGATTTTTGGGGGGGCGCTATCAGACCTAGTCGTCTGACCTTTCGACCAATAAGAGTTGATGGGTTTTCTGATTGAAGATGATGATGATAGGGAAGTGGAGGAGTGGGGAAGTGTGAGAATGAAGAGGAATGAGGTGTGAGAAAGAGATATCTCTATTAAGATGTGTATGGAGGAATAAGGATCATGTTGAGGAAAAAGAGAAGAAGAGGATTGATACTGCGGCAAAGCTATGATTGATGGTGGGGCAAAGACAAAGTGGCAGACGCACAAGCCTCGAGGCTCAAAGGAACCTCTTCATAGCGGCCCGTGTCCCGTGTGGTGTGCTCCACGCCCCAATTTTGATCGAAGTGGAATGATGATGAAAAGGAAAAAGGAAAAGAAAAATCAGTCGCGTCGAGTCGGCATTGTGAGTTTCATAATCTTGCGTTTCAAATTCCCGACACCACCCTTTTACCCTTACGTCCTTACAAAAGTGCACCCTGATAAAATAATGGTAGTGAATGTTTGATATTTCCGAATACCACCTTTTTACTCTTTTCATACACGCAAGATTGACGTGATTACGATAACGAACATTTTGGTGATCAATGGATCAATGAGGGATACAGTACCATGGTGGTTGAAGGAGGGATATAAATGGTAGTTCCGTCCGATATGGATCAATGGAAGAGATTTAGATCGTGATCATTACGTGCTACGTAAGTCTTTCTTTATTAAATATATACATATATATATCACACAACGTAGGATAGTGAGGGAAAACAAAATCTTCATTCTCTGATCTCTGATCTCTGACCTTGATTCACCAAATCTATTCATAACTCATTTCTTCAACTTGTATTGATATCTCTGACCATCCTGATTTGATACCTTCAACCATACTGACTTCTAATAATTCAAAGACGCCAAAGATGATCTACAAATCTTTTCATCCACGTCTCATCTTAGAGGTCAGTGATTCTTGATTGACCAATTGACAGTTTTGCTGATTATCAAGACTAGACCAGGTAGGATGGTACAATTCGTCAACCAAACAGGTACAAAATGTGTGAGTTTTCACCAATGACTTTGACTTTTGAGCTTTTATTGATAAACAGGAATGGATAACAGGGAAAGGTCTAGAATGTGTTGTACCTCCTTCATCAGAACCACAAGTCACAAATCATATTCATGAAAGTGTGCTGGAAGCTGTTCTCAGAGAACAATACGATACCGTTGGGTGAGTTCATCATCTATCCCATCCCACCCTGTCTCAATTCCGATGCCTCATTCAACTTCGTCGATCGCCAAGGTAAACCTGGTGATCTCTTTAACACGTCATACCGGAACGTGCGAGGAAAGTATCTGACAAGCAGCATACAATTCCCCGCCCCACTCAAACCCTCCCATGATCCCAAAGTCAAGGTCAAACCAAGCCCAGCGTGTTTCTCAGCATACGTCGTACCACCACGAAGCAAACCTCTCAACGCTCTACACGCTCCGTCAGTCAAAGGGAAAGGTAGATGTACTTTAGAGGAAGTCACCACATTTTTGTGTCAAATTTTAGGAGGAAAAGATGATGCTTTCGATCATCAAGCAGGTGTGAGGGAGGCTTATGTGGTAGATTGGGCCAATAGGGGTATGACGGTCTTAATCAAGGTGAGAAGAGAGGTATAAACGACGACTGAATCATCGGTGTTGTGAAGAAACGGGTGGATGGTTGATAGATTGTAGTTATACAAATACTGTATCTTAGGCAGATATATACATTTCATACCGAAGACGGATGTTTCGATGTCACATACAAGAAAGCTTGAATGATTGTTGTCCAGGTAGTGAACAGCCCGGTGGACGATGAGACGTACGACGTGCACAGATAATCTTGGTCAATTGTACACTATGTAAACCGCTTATAGGCGTGTTTCTCATATTCGATAACCTTACGCCTGCGCTTCTTTGGCCTGGTAATCAGTCTTTGATGATGATTGTCAAACGACGATACACTCACATTTGCGGTACACGAGGTTCGACCAATGCTTTCTTTTGAAGTGCCATAAATCTATCTTTGAACAAGTTCCCTTCTGGCTGCGATGTCAGCTATGCTTTTCCCCTACCGCCTCGTGAGTCGATCGTATGAAGCAGGATCAGACTGATAGACAGACACGCTGGAACTCACCTTGACCTGTCTCAGCGTCTCAGCCAAATCTTCTCCCAACTGAACCACAACATCCCCTTTCTTTACCTTATGTTTCCCCACTTTCTCCCCACCTTGCAAACCCAACCTCTCCTTCTCATGTCTCGCGATCCTGGCTAATCTCTCAGCCTCCCTGGCAGCCTTCGCTTTCACCTCCACCTGCTTGGCTACGGACTTCGCACTTCCCACATCTTTCTCCAGCCTCTTTCTGACCTTTTCCAATTGTGCCAATCTTGCCATTTCTTTAACTCTAGCAGCTTTGTTCCTCTGAGCTTTTGTTTTCCTCCCTGATAACTTCTTCACCGGTTTATCTTCTTCATCTTCCTCTGTCTCATAGTTTTTCTCTCCTGAACCAACATACATTCCATCGACATAATCGTCACCTATCATAGGCACGGGTCGACTTTCCACAACACCCCCTCGGGCCTCTATCAATCTCTTTTCTTCTTCTTCTCGCTTCAATTTGTCTAGTTCTTCCTGTACTGCCAGATCGAGTAGACGCTGATGAGACTCAGCTTTGGGATTATAAGATATTCCTGCGTCTGGTACTTCCACCCGACGTTCTCCTTCGACAGCTTCGAGATAGATTTGACGATGTTTTTCGATAGTACGAGGGGGTTTGATATTCGGCGGGGCGATCGCCTCTTCCCCAAAACCTCCAGGTACAGACGGGACAGAAGGTACCGCGTCCCAGACGTCTGCGAGATTAGAGGTGGGAGCGGTCCCAGGAGCTGAAAGACCGGAAGAGTTGGGACCGAGACGGTCGCGTAAACGACGAAGGCGAGCTTTCTCGGTTTTGGAGATACCGGTGTGAGAGTGAGACGAGGGTCGAGATGTAAGAGATGGAACAGCGGAACGCTCAGATAAGACAGCTAGGGAGCGTAATGGTTTTGATGCTCGGCGGAGTTTTTGAGCGACTTCGAATCAGCCTGAAATCAAATGTGCCTCTGCCAAGCTCTCATTCCGTCGGATGATCGTCACAGTACCCTAACACATGCTTATTGCTGGTGAAGAGAGAAGAAATCCAGAGGATATAAAATGGGAAAAAAGTGAAAGACAACACACCTTGGACATCACCAACGGTATCAATAACGAACAACTCGGCATCGGTCTTCTGTCTCACAGGACCCCTAAATGTCAGCTTGTGAGGGACCACCGGATGCAGGAGGGAAAGAGGTAATGACATATCAGCTAAAGCAGAGTTTACTCACCCTGTGAGACGTTCCTCTGCCCGGGCATCTTCGAGAGATTGTTCCACATCTGTAATATCGATATTTTTTCTCCAAGCTTTTTTGCCCTTTCTCGACGGCTGGCCTGGTTGAGACGGGACACCTAATTCTGCAGCACTGACACTGGGTTTTATAGATGAAGGTAGAGAGGTGTATATCTTCTTATTTTTGTTAGCTCTGAGCTTGGAGGACGAGGATGTGGGTGCCATTGCGAGTTAGAAGATGTCAAAAGTAGTAATTGTAGCTGAAGAATATGAAATCCACCTTGAACGACTTTTTTGTTTATTTCTTCGTCATTTTTATGAGTTTATCCCTGCACTTTCCCCCTCTCAGTAAAAGTCCAAATTCCACCTGGAGATGTCTCTACTCAAGTGAAAACCGAACTATACCCACCATGTCTCTTTTCAAGAGTCACGTAGTATCTTTCATACAACCTGGCGGTCCCTCACGATTAATCTCCACCTCCATATCTCGTCTCGCACCTCCCAAAAGCAAATGTGAGCATCCCCTCCTTCTCCCTAGCTGATGATGATACTGACTCCCAGCTGCCGGTCCTCCACGCAGAGTAACACAAGCAGTCGGATTCACTAGAAGGAAAGCCAGAGATCCCTCTCAGTCTAATTCAGGAAGTGGTACATCTAATTCATCCAGAAATCAAGTCAATCTACTACTTCTTCTAATGAATAGATACTGACGATCAGGTTGTTTTACGTTATAAGGATGCATATAGAGAACCTGATTTATCCGATTTACCAGTCTTATATCCTGTATGTCCACAAATCCATCCTTCATGGTGAGGCTGATAAGTAGGAGACGGTGACTTCTAGTAACGTGGGGAAGGTGGTTACTTTACATCAAAGAACATTTCAAAACTTGAAGGAAATTGGTCTTCCCAAACGGATCTTGAAAGAGGTATGTCAAGGTTGGTTTTGATGTTGAATCTCTTTAGGTAACGATGTAGTTATCTGAAAGTGGAGGACCGGCATGGGTTATAAGACAAGCTACTTTGGATTTGAAGACAAGGATGGAAATTGCCTCTTCTTCTAAGAAAGTTTCACCTCTTTTGCTTGGTGAGTGAAGTTGCTCGAGTTTTGAGACGGCAGAGTTGATGATGTAGCTGGGGATAAAGGAAGTGGAAAGACTTTCTTACATCTACATGCTACAGCATATGCTTTAGAATCTGATTGGATTGTGTTGTCCATTCCTCGAGGTGTGTGATTATTCCTCATGTCTCCTCAAGACTCGTATTTCTTCCAATCGTCATTCAGAACACATCTGACAATCAATCACACGTATCGTCTTTGTCGTCGTGTCCCACATGACGGTAGTTAGCGGGTGGAGATTTGAGATGTTGGTACTAGTCAGATATTGACATATAGCAAGCGAATGGGTATCTTCCATCCACGCATATGAATATCATTCCCCCACTAAAATCTTCCGCCAACCGACACTTGCGGCCGATCTGTTGAATAGACTACTACAAACAAGCGAACATCGTCTTGCCAGAATACCTACTGGACAAGAAACTCAAAATCTTGCTGAATTGGCTAAATCGGGCACTGGAATTCGGGCTGATTCATCGGCGGTATTGGAGGAAGTCATCGATATACTCGCCGACCAAACACAGTACGTAACTTCCCTACTTCCCTTCTACCCAAGTGCTCTCGACCATAACCAACTTTATCTCTCATTAAGGCGTGAGACCAATGACGGAGAGAACGTGGGGACATTAAGAGAAGGTAGATGTACATCCAGCTGACCCCAAGATTCCCCGTGTTATTCGCTATCGACGAAGCGCAGGTATTATTCGGTCACTCGACATATCGCAATCCGAGATATGAGATCTTACAAGCGTATAATCTTTCCATACCTTTATTAGCACTTGATTTTCTCACTGGCAAAAGAGCTTTTGTAAGTCAGACTCTGACCCGCTCCCTTTCCCCTTTCGCCTTTTCCCTAGTCCCTTCCCATCCAAACCTCATTGTCCACCGCCAAATCACATGAACACTACTTTTACGACTTTCACAACTGCACGTCCACCCCTTAATACTCCCACAGCAAACACTTCATATGAAGCTGCGTTCAAGTTCTGGGGCTTGGCTAACCAGAAGAAACGAGGCCTCACACTCGCCTCCATATCCCGTACGACACCAGATTTCCCTGTCGCACTTCCTCTTTCCGTGGCATTAGACCTCCCCATACCCCCCTCACATGCCGTTACACCCTATACCAAAATAGACCCCATCCATCTAGCCAACGCTTCTGCTGGGATGAACAAGTTGGAAGTTGGTCAAATGAGTGGTAAAGAGGCTGCGGGTCTGTTCACTTTGTTCGCTAGAAAAGGCTGGGTGACAAGTTGTGAGTTTTGTCATCTCTCCTTTGCTTTCCATCAATCGTTATGATTGTGGATGGGAGGTGCCCACCAAACAAAACCAGAGGTCGTTGAGGCGTACAACCCTATATGTCTATCGGGATGTACTCATGAGTTCGACTGCCGACTGACCAACAGCCGATGAACTATTCACCAGTTGTCTCATGGCTTCTTCTGGTAACGCAGGTGAATTCGTACGTGGATTACGAAACACTCTTCAAGCTTTCAGACAACCTCAACGTCACATATGATCATGCATACATATCATATCCTCTTTGACACTTGTGATTTATCTCATGTTATTCACCGCATCCGCAATCCAAACTCGAATTCCATGACTTCACATATTCATAGTACCATACGAATCACTTGATCAAACCCTTACAACCCGCAACATGCAACATGCAACATGTCCCAACAATCGTCACGTAGTTCAACATACATTCCGACCATCTGCACCCCTTCTTTTTTACACACAAATATCAGAGAAAACTCATAACACGCGGATCACTAATATTTCGCCCTTCCACCCACCGTACCTACACCTTCGAGATGATGCATCAAGTCACTGGTCAAAAAGTCGCTGGGCCACTTGGCCGTCACTTGACTCAAGAGATAGTCTGAAGCGATCTTCACGTGTTTTGCGTCAATGCCTGGTAGAGAGGCCACCTTGGCGGATTCTTCTTCAAAGATCGATTTCAAATTAGAAGGGGAGATTGTTTTCCCCGAATCCTATTGATCAGATCACGTTTTTGGTATTTACTACAACTTTAGACTACTTCCCCTCCAAACTGTGTGTTTATGGATGACATAGGACAGGTCGGTATAGGTTAAGCAGTGAGGCAAGGGGAAGTAAAATGAAGATAGACTGACGGTCTTTAAACCATAGTTACACCATTGCCATAATTGAACCCTTGCGATTTCAGCCGTAGCAGCGTCTTCCTATATCGTCAACACACATTACCAATTGTCTAGACATACCATGAGGTTGTTGATTGGCACGCAACCGTTCCCTGATATCCAGGCGGAGCAATATGACAACGCTCTGTATCGGTCAGCCAGCATCACTGATTAGGCCTGCTGGAGCGGAACTCACGCAGAGATGTTGCTCCGCACTCCGTGGTCAGTGATCTTGCCCGGAACCTTGGGATCGGCAATTTGTTTATCAGTAACGATGACATCTTCTCGACGGATGTGGTACTGCAGATGAGCTTTTCTGAGGACAAGCCACTCCTGCTCCAAGTTTCTACCCAAGCGCTTGATTTTGAGATTGTAGTCTGTAGGCATGGGCAAGCACCAAAAGGGGACTAGTCTAGATTGTAGAAGGATCATACTGCCCACCTGGTTTGGCCCATGCATATGCTCGTCAAAGACCGACATGGCTAGAGGTATCAAAGCCGGATGAGCCACCCAAGTCCCATCATGACCCGCCTTGACCTCTCGAAGCTTGTCCGCACGCACTTTAGCCATGGCCGCATCGTTGGCAGCCGGATTGTTCTTGATGGGGATCAAAGCTGACATGCCTCCCATAGCTGCCACTTTGCGTCTGACTCATAAGCGTCTCGTCTGTATGTGCATCTGGTAAAAGTATGATAGGCGAGAGTCAAATATGTGGCAGACAACACTCACTTGTGACAGGTCTGGATGAGAAGCCGGACATAGGCATCCATGAATGGGACTGTCATATTGACATCATCTCGATCTGGCATGATGCAATTCTTGTGTGCGCGTTGTTTCTTAATGCTACATGTCAGCGTGTATCTTTCTACTGCACCACCTCATATGTCATCCGAAAAAGGTAGGCTACCAATAGTGAGGAATACCCAATTAACTAGGTCCGAGGAAGGGGATCACACTCACAAACTGAAGATGTAATCCCATCGCCCACAATTCAGTCCCGAAGAATGTTCCTTCAATTCATACAAGATCTCCTCCATTTGGAAAGCGGCAGGAAGGGTCTCGATCAAAACCGTTGCCCTGGTGCAGCCTTGAGGTAAACCAAGCTTGCTAGTGGACAAAGAGATGACATCGTTCCACAATCTCGCCTCGAGGTGATGTTCCATCTTGGGTAGGTAAAAGTAAGGTCCACGACCACGCTTGACGAGCTCGGCTGCGTTGTGGAAGAAGTAAAGCCCGAAGTCGAATAATGATCCCGAGATGGGTTGACCGTCGATCAGAAGACGTGGTTCGTCGAGATGCCAACCGCGGGGTCTATCGTGAGTTATGTGACTGTTCTTATAAATTGATATGAGGATCACATCACGTAGCTAGCGATAGATATATATCCACAGAGAGAAGTGTCGTCGACCAGAAAGGATGATAAATCGTACTCACCGAATAAGAAGCACAGCTGGCTTTTCGATAAGCTTGTACTGCTTTCCACCCACTTCAAAGTCGATCTGTCGCCTTGATCGTCAGCTGAGAATCAAGCACCCAACAATCAACTGACCTGATGGCATCGTAAAGGTTCTTCTGACCGCTTAATAGGTTGGACCAAGTAGGAGAAAGTGAGTCTTTGTATTAGTATCTCATCTAGTCACAGTAGAGGGATCAACGAATTGGAGAGACCAGAAAGTATAACGAGACATATGAAAAGTTTGATTCACCTTCAAAATCCGCCATAAAAGTCTTCGCACCCGAGTTCAAAGCATTAATCACCATCTTCCTATCCGTCGGTCCGGTAATTTCCACACGTCGATCTTCCAATCCCGGTGCAGGAGGGGCGCATGACCAACTGGGAGAATCGCGTATCTCTTTGGTTTCAGGAAGGAAAGTGAGTGGTTTTCCCTTATGAGTTAGATGACCTTCATTCATTCAGAAAAGTGCAAATATACTGATCCCTTCTAATGAGCTGAAACTGGATAGAGCAACTTGTGTAGAATTGGAAAGGACCGATTATGTTGTCAGGACGGCGCAACGCGGAACAAAAATTTGAAAATTGAAGAAATGTGAACAAGAGAGTAACTTATACAGGACCTTAGAAGATGAAGTCGAAAGAAGGTACTGGAGAGAAGAAAAGGATAGAGAGCTAAATGGGGAAGAAATGATCATAGAGGTGGTGAGAAGAGAAAGAAATGGAGCAAAAGAATACTCACCTTGTCTAATTCCTCTTGAACTTTCTTCCTAGCTTCTAACAATTCTTTTCGACGTTTATCAAACGTCCTATGTAATATACACAAAAAATCCACTGCTTGAGGGGATAATATGAACTCTGTACCCTCTGGAGGTGAAAGTGTAAAGTGTGTTCCTCCTGACATGACGGTGATGTCCTAGACGAGTTTACTTTGTACAGAACCACGTATTGAGCTTTGAAGAAGAGGGAAAAGCTGGACAATCTCGTTACACCTACTGATGAAAAGACTGGGGGAAGAAGGTGAGTATAGCTGTATAAGTAGACAGTGGTCGAGGTGTGAGATGGGGAGATGGGGGAACTGAAAGTGCCGTCGCGGAGCGCCGGATTGGAAACAAGCGGGGGTGAGATGTCGGTTATTTCATTAACCGGTCAAGTAGCCTGAGTGGAGGTTTCATCGGTCCTATCGGCTCTGAAATCTCACTCTTCCTACACTCAACAAAGTGTGCGACTCATACGCTTACAAACCCTATCAATGCACTCGATAGAAAGGACTATGAGGTCAGAAAGGGTCATATTTATGTGCAATTGTTTTGGAAGATGACAAATTGAAATGGAGAGAAGACGATTCAACCCATGCATGGAACAAATGCATTGTGATGCGTGTGTTATTTTTGCTTTATTGAATCTCTCATGACACCGAAGTAATCAATGTCCTTTTTTTAAGTGTGTGACATTATTTCGTTTCTCCTCAACTTCCCTGATCATCCTCTGTCTACATCCGAGTGTTTCTCTCCACTCACGGATCAAGATACAATGGGACATATGATTATTCTTCCTAGTGACTTGTTTCACCGATGGACTGAAAAGCTAATGGGCGAATTGACTGTTATCTCGAAGAGTTTGGTGGTAGAATGAAACGACCGGCAATTCATATCCCGACCTGAATCCCATTTCTTGGTCCTTCTCCACTGGTCACTCTATTCCTGTTCAGAGCTGCTTCGCTCAATCTAGCAATTTCCGCCACCTGTGCTGGCGTATGAGCCAAAGAAGCGAACATTGGTTCAAATTCCTCCTCCCCTTCTTCGCCGTTCTCCCCACCGATCTTCGATTGTTTACCATCGGGATTGACCTCCACATGCAACGGTCCCAATATATCAGGCAAGGATGGAGGTTCGGTCATTGACGTATTGGAAGAAGGATTGTCCACATCGAGGGAATCCATAGATCCTTCTGAACCGTTATCCCCCACAAGAGCGTACACGTTTCCCTTTGCCGAAGAAATGACCTTGATACCGTCGAAATGGGATCCATTGGACTCGGGATGCAAGACCGGACTGGAACTTTGATCCTTCGATGGACTGGAGGTGCAGGACTTTTGTGAAGGAGGATTTCCAAAAGTTGGACCGGTGAACGTTCTGTCGGGTTTAATGCTGATAGTGCCCATTCCCAGTCCTTCGACTTTGTGAGATGGATCATGTTCATGTTCAAGTATGGGCTCAGGTCTTGAGTCTCCACTGTCCGAACCCTCTTTCAAGGCTTTCTTCTTCAACACCGAACTCTCTATGCTGAGTCTTCGCAAGTCCGCTGGGGATAAGCCGTTGGGATTTGGAACTCCAAGACCTAGTTCGGGAGGATATGGGGTGTGTAATCCATTGGGAGAAGGAGAGGGTATCATCCCTGACCCTGAATGATTGCCTTGACCAGGAGTGAGTGGACCGGCAAGAGAGATCTCCTCGTTACCCATGGACGATTGACGGTATGGTGAAGGAGAATGAGGATGAGGATGATGAGAGCTGGCTTGGAAATGAGGGTGTAACATAGGACTTGGATACATTCCTGGTGAGGGGTACGGTAGATACATGGGGGAATTGCGACCTGGAGGACCTGGTGAGCCTGTGAATTGGGTGTTATATGGTGAACCAAGAGACAATGTTGGGTGTAATAAATGTGGGGGTACGTTCATAGGCACTGAAGGTGTAGGAGGGGGGATTGCTCGACCTGCGTCTCTGACGAGATTTTCCAGAGCGCTGAGTCGAACGATGGCGGCAGAGTACATTTGACTCATTTGAGTGATTCGGTTGCTCATCTGAGAATATCAGCTTGTGCACAAGAAAGGAAATCCCGAAGCGTGCGGCTCACCTCTGCCTCTCGCCGTCGACTCTCAGTATCAGCCTTGCTTTGCGATCTCTTCGCTCGGTCCAGCTCATACCGCAATCGCTCTTCTGTGGCTCTAGCACGTTGCGCCGCGTCACTCGCTTTCGCTTCCGTTGCCTTTGCTAGTCCGATCTCGGCTCGAAGACCATCGATGGTCTTATCTCTCTCATCCAACAAAGAATCAATTTCCAGATCCCCAGTCCTGGCCAAGCTCGCCGTTCTCGACTGCTTGCGAGGTGAACCCATTTTCGAAGGTGTTGAGGCTCCTGGAACGAGTAAGGCTGGTATGCTGGTTGAAGGTGGACGGGATATGGGTTCCGGTGTGACAGACGTCGTGGAAGCCACCTTGGATTTTCGTTTCTTCTTTTTTGCTGGGGATATGACAGACGGCGGTAGATATCCTTCTTCAGGCATGATGGACCACCCATCAGTCACAGAGTTGGTATTCACACCTGAACGAGTCGATCCTGCCATGGAAGCGCTATCGTCGAACGACATGCCATCGGACGAATCGAACGTGTTGATTCGGGATGGGCCGGCCACTGGAGAATCAGGCAGAGGTATTTCCCAAGGATCGGGTGTGGTGGGCGGAGTGGAGTTTGAGGGGAGGAGAGGACGCCGTATCTTTTCATCGGTGGGCGCGCGTAAATGGATCGCGGGCGCCGATGTTGCCACGACTGTCAAAGCGGCGGAAGTCTTCGGTAGACCTAGTTTGGCAGGTTTTGGAGGTGATTTGGCGATGGGAGGTCGAACGGGTGAAAGTTCCATCGGGCTTGGACTATGAGCAGTAGAGGTGTCCCCACCCGCTCCTCTGAGTAATGAGGTTTTCCGTCGTTTGCTTGATTCCTTCTTCTTCTCTCTACCTCTCTCCTTGGCTCTAGGGATCTCGATGGGTTTTTCCTCTTTGTGCTCCTCCATTAACATGAGCTCGCGTTCACGAATACGACGGACGTGCTCCCTTCGTTCATGCTTCCAATGAGCCAATGGCTGTTGTATAACGAACCAGACGACGCCGACGAGGAGTACGGTTGTGCATACTAGTAGTTGTCCGCGCCAAGAAGCGATGAAGGTGATCGTACCGGTAGTCACTAAAGGGTGATGAGGCGGTGAAGAGGTGGGGAGACGTCGAGGACGAGGTGTCTCGCGTAAAAAGTTGGATTCCGGGGAAGACATGACGGGGCGAGCAAGGGACTATTCAAGTTGGCATTGATGTTTGATGAGAGTGATCTGACAAGAAAGTCCGGAGGGGTTTCTATGGATGATTAGCACTTGACGACGGGGATGATAGAAAGGCATGAAAGTCTATCTGCTGTCGGATTGAGCTTTGATCGGTCGGTGAACGGGTGACAGATCGAGGGAGACGGCACAGCCACAATCTCTCCTCACTTTTCGGACTCTTGACGATCGTAGAGAGAAGAATAGAAGCGAGGGAGGAGCGTATGTTGACAGCGGAGGATGTGTGAATGTAAGGACGAGCGAAAAGCAAGCAGGGTGAAACGTCAATCGTTGAAGAGGGAATTGAGTGTGAAAGGACCTGTTGTCTTTTGTCACGTCGTCGTCCGGGGCAAAGGGGGTTGAGTAGTATGGGACACTCACCGTGTAATCTATGCAATTCTTCAATACGATTCGATCTACCTTTCAAGTGATCTGACAACTAGGACACGAGGGCTATGGGAAAGCGGGATGAAGGGATGGAAGGAAACAACTCAAACGCCCCTCCGCCTCGATCCCTCCACCTTGCCTTTGTTCCTATTGCTTATTGTCCGATCCTGAGTGAGTCGATTGACTGGAGGACCAATATGTTATATGGGGATAAGTAGATAGGGGCAAGAACGGAAGAAGGGACGATGGTAATGAATGAAGGTGGTATGAGATGTTGAGTGGGGCAGCGTAATATGCCGGCAAGATCTTAAGGTGAAGGACTGTAATGTCGTATGGGTACAACAGACCAACAAGACAACGACAGAAGAGCCCGATCGTCTCAAACTTGATCCCGCATGCCTATACTATTTGACATTGGATGGGAATGAATGACAAGATTTAAGATTTGAAATGAAAATGATTATAGCAGAGCTGAAGAAGTGTATATGTGATTCCAGCTGTCCAATGTTAAAGTCTGTCTATGAAAGGGTAACTTAAGTATTGCACAGGTCAAAGAGCAAGAGCACCCTTCGGCCCTGATCCGACCACGGGGGTCACAACGCATGACGTGGTTATTGTTATCACTCTCCCACGTGGACCCAACTGGGTTGCAAGCGGGGCTCCAGGTCGTGTGAGGGGGGTCAAGCACGTTTGTGACACCTCTTGACCGTACACCAACCAGAGCAGCTGAAAAACTTACTTGAACCCTTATCTCTTTTTCACCTGTACCTACCTCTCATCCTGATCCTTCTACTTCTTTTCTGGAACGAGTCATTCGGTGTGAATAAAACGACTCCTGTGTCAAACTCCCTCCTGCCGATCTCCAAAGGAGGTCTAGCCCACCCCAATATCAACCCATATCCTTTCCTTTCCTTGGCGTCACACCATAACCATGTCCACACAACCCCTTCTGCAACGGACAGCTAAAAAGGCGAGCATCTATTCTACTCGTGACCTACCGGCTGATCAAACCAGAGGATCGCTCTACCGGTACGAGTAGAGCCCAAAGTTTTCTTTGCAAATGAGTGAATACGCCTTCTTTTCTTCTCTCATGCAAATCACAAACGTATGACTGACTCACAGACGGACATTCTTATCATGGCTCCACTTTGCGGTCGTCTTGGGTGGTCTGGCGGTGGGTTTGTTGAATTTCGGTGATAAGGTTGGCAAAATATCAGCTGCGATGTATACCATCATCGGTGAGTCAACCTTCCTCTCCCTCTTGGTCGGTTGGAAATCCCCAACGCTCCCGCCCTATCTGAGAATGAAGGTTAATGATCAGCTATGGGAGTCATGATGTACGCTTTGACAATATATCAAATGCGTGCCAGAAGTATACGGCTACGTACTGGGGCGCCATACGATGATCGACTTGGACCTGTCAGTTTTCCCCTTTCACTTAATCGGAAATCGTTCGCTGATCACCCTAGACCGTTCTTTGTGTTTGTCTGCTTGGTGAGTCTTTCTAGGATATAATTGTTAAAGATGCTAATAAAAAGCTGCTATAGTCACAAACTTCATTCTCAAGGCAGTCTACGAGTAGTACACTTGCTACGCCCTGTTTCGTGTGCCTGCTCTTGCAATAGAAGAGGAAGGATCGTCTATGCTTGCTCTGTGAGGAATGTATCTCTTGCTGATGTCGGGTGAATATTCGAGCTTACAATGACTCACTAGGACGGTACAAGAATATATGTACGTACAGAAGCTCACGATTGACGGTGTTGGGATTGAGTCCTCGTGTGGAACGGATCAATCAACTCTGTCCCGAAACTCACAGCAGGGACCCTCTGGGGACTCGCCTTCACTGTCTTCGACAAATCTTGGAAACTGGCATAACCCAGTAGTCACAATGAGATCGACTTCATCCCTTGGTGTCGGTACTATGTCAGGCCCAAGCCTTGTGGGACGGATCATGATCATGTGTCAATGCTCGAAATTCGGGGTTTGACGAATCTTTCTTTTCATCTGGCGAAACACACGAAATGATGAAAGTTTGTACTCACTCCTCGATCCGACCGAATCTTCTTTCAGAGTCACAACACAACATCCCATGACTTATCCAGCACCTTTCTTTTTACCCAATGGCCTCTCGCAAGAGTCCGTATCCATTGTCCACCATGAAGGGTTGTTCACTTGTCGAAGGGTTGTCCGTCCGACCTCAAGCCTTGAATATGAGATGTACGGACTTGCGGGTACATTTCAGTAGGTGGAGTATAGCCAGATCTATTGAGGTGAGCGTCATCCCGTCTCCTTTCACTTCTCCTTCCGGATGTGTACACGTCGCTCGCCTTTCTGTGAGGTGAACCACGCAGTCTCCAAAGCTACATTCCATCTGTCTTCCATCTTGGCCAAACTAACGAGCAGACGATTCCCGGAGCGCATGAAGAGAATGGGGTCCCCGAGGGGCATCTCCGCGTTCCCACAGCCACCACAACATGTGTACTTGTCAGGACACCTGATCCTGTGGGGAAAATAAAAGAAAGACTACGTATGTTCCATGGGGCCGAAGCCGCCAATGAACCGCCTGGAGCACCGCCTGGAGTGCTTTTCGGCGGGAAGGCCGCCGTACAACGCCAAGAACTGTGCAGATATCAGGATATCCAGTGCCGAGACGAATAATATCATCCTGTGGTAACAGATTAAGAAAACTGTGTTATTGAATAGAGGGAAAAGTGAGACGCATTCATGTTAGCTCACTGGTTGCGTACTATCCGTCCGTAGTCAAACATGGTGAGAGGTTTCCCGCTGTTAATGTCGGGTTGAGGCAAGCAGGTGTGCGTAGGGTGTGTGATGCTCATGCTACATGCCACAAGGTGAAGTGGATCGGAGAGGAAGGACCGTAAAGAACTCGTGATAGGCATGCGAAATCATGTTTTGAGGACGACGTGAAGCGGTACCCCGGTACCAAGGAGACAAAAAGTTGTCTTAAGAAAGACACGAACCAGTTTTATATGAGCAGAAACCTGTATTAAGCATGACAGAAACTAGTACCAAGAGTGAAAAAACCGGTATCAAAAGAGCAAAAACCAGTATTAGGACGTCAAAAACCGGTACTAGGAATGCAGAAACCCGTATTAGCATGACATAAACCGGTACTAAGGGTGCAAAAAGGGGTATTAAGCACGACATAAACCGGTATTAGGAGTGCAGAAACCAGTACTAAGGGTGCAAAAAGTGGTATTAAGCACGACATAAACCGGTACTAGGGAGTCAAAAACCAGTATTAAGGACGACATAAAATAGCACTGGGGAGTCAGAAAATCGTATCAAGGAGAACAAAACCCGGTCAGTTACCGAGAGCGATAGGGTCTACTCTTCCATCCGGTTATCACTTTCACTTATCCGTGCGGGGGGATAGGTGAATGGATAAATACGAGGATAAATGGTCTAACCCCACCATGTGTCTTTTACCCGGGGGTTCAACTTCTCCCTGACAGTCAGCATACTCGGCCGTACCATCTTGCACATCTTCCGTCTCTAATAGATAAATTAAGACTTGCAGTCAAAAATGTGTTCTTTCAATCGAACAAATCCAACAAGATGCCAATCTCTTTTGAAGGATTAGAATATACTCGTTACACTTTCAAGACTTTGAAGACTTATGATACTGGAGGATGTCGTGCGGATGTTTATTTGCCTGACTCTAGCTTACCTGGACCTTATCCAATTGGTGAGTGATCGTCTCTTGATAATTTTTTGGATGACAAGTTGATTTTAATAGCGCTTCACTTTCATGGTGGTGGTTTCACCTTTGGTGATACTGCCGTTCTACAAGAAGGTCATCAGAAATATCTCCTTGATAGAGGTTTCGCTGTTGTATCTGCTGAATATCGTATGAGTCCTCAGTGAGTATCTTGACATCTTCGAGACTATCACGCTGAGTGGAATAGTGCCGACTTTGCCGCTCAACGTGAAGATTGGGTCGACGCTTACGCTTGGGTCGTAAATGATTTGGGCAAGATTACCGGGGGTAAAGTTGATGGCTCTCGAGTTTTCGTATTTGGTGCTAGTGCAGGTGGAACCGCTACTTTGTTTCTCGTGAGTTGCATTCTCAAACATCATTGCTACTTGGTTGATAATGATAGGGAGTAGATATTCCAGGTGCCGGTCTACCTCCTCCTAAAGCACTTTACCCTTGTTATCCTTTGACCAACTGGGATTTACTCACAAACGGTTCGGAGCCTTACTCGAACTATGAAGAACATCTCAAGTCGAGACCGGCGGATGTTCAAGAAGCTATCAGACGACTTATTGCTGGTCCCGGTACTACCGGTTATGATATTGGGTTGGTTTGTTTCTTCAAATCATTACTTGACACATAGGAAAAGATGCTGATTTTAGTACTTTGAAAAGTCCTTGGACTCCTAATCCGGAGATCAAAGATACCCCACGTATGACTTGGTTTACTTTTGTAAGTTTCTCAACTTATCACACATGAGTACATGAATTAATTACGCTAGGTTCGTGAAACGGGAATGTTCCCTTCTGCCATTCTTGGTGAAGATGTACCTCCGTCATCTCGTCATGTTCTCCTACCGTTGATTCCTTCGAATTACCCTCCGACCATCATCTTAAACCCTACGGCTGATACTACCTTGAGTCCAAAGAACTCGACTGATCTTTACGATCGACTTCAAAAATTGGGCGTAGAAAGTAAATTGGTCACTGTGCAAGGTATGGAGCATGGAGAAGTTGAACTCATTTCGGAAGAAGGACGTGCGGAATGGGAAATTCGTTTCCGTGAAATTTTCGCTCCTGCTTTGGATTGGTGTATTGCCAAATGTCAGTAGTTGTTATACATTTAAACTGTACATGACTTTTATACACCGAGTGTGATTTTAGGCAAATACAACATGATGCAGATGTTTATTAACATAATCTAGCTAAGGCTTTAACAAGCTGAGTCGTATAAGACCCAGAACCATTCTATGTCATTAACAGAGATTAAATGATGATGAAGGGAAATATACTCACAAGATGTAGGAAGAGGCTCAAACATTTCGTAACATATGGGACTAATTCATCTCGGATCGTCTTACCATGAGATGAGCCCGGATGACGACCGTATTGTTCCACTACTTCTACCGCCGTCATGGTGATTGAATGTAAACGGAAAGAGAAGTCTAACGCCGGGTCAGTCTCTGCGTTGAGACCGGATTCACGGAAATCCCAAATCGCTTTAAGATTGTCGTGAACGAAGGAGACGCGTAGTTCAGGATGTACATTATGGAGAGAAACCATCCCGTGAGTCTTGCAAATAGTCCAAACGATGCTGAATATCAGCTATACCTACCTGTCAATCCAGATTACCCACTCTCTAAGCCAAGCAAGATTGATGACTACATTCGAGGTTTCTCCCACCGCACCACCAGGTCGAGAATCGAACATTGTCAATCTACCAGAGATGGCTTCGTCGAAAAGATGTCCGAGTTGTCTTTGAAGATGAATAATCTGCTCGATAGTCCACATGTTGCATCCTCGTAATGCCGCCCCACAACGTTTTTGCCAACAATAAACCACCTTCTCATCCATGAGATTGAGCATTTCAATGTGGAATTTTGGGAAACGGGATAATGTTGAAGGGTCCAATCTTGCTCTGAAAGCTTGTGTATGCTCCCATGGTCTACCTGCGTAACGTAAAACTTGAGATTGGTTTCCTATACGAGGTTGAAGAAATGCATGAAATCGTTCAGCATTACAACTGATAATCAACGAAAATCGGTCAACTTCAAATAATTCAAAACTCACAGTGTGTAATACAACTTTAATCTTGTTGACCAATATTGTGGTCGTTCCAATGGAGGATCATCCCATGCATCTAAACCTAGTAATTGTCCACGAGTGAGAGCTTGTTGTAAATGAAGCCAAGCTTGTTGTTCAGTTCCCAGATAAACACATGTCATATAAAGTATATGAGCCGTGGCAACGTCTGCTACAGCTGTGTCTCCATAAGGATCAGCCAAAGCATTGGCCATCTGAGCACTCTTCAAATATGTTTGAGCTATACCTTGAACTTTATCTTTGTTGGCAGCTAGTCGTAATCCGAAAGAAGTTGCCATCGCTCCCATGGCAAGTACCAAAGCTCGAAATTTGATTGATCTATCGTGATCTTGTCTATCAAACGCTGCGAATGTAGCTTGTTCCTCCACGTTTGGAGCGTACCACCATAGGTACGCGAAGAAAACTTGAAGTTTTTGTCGAACCAGTTCATCCACTTCAGGCATTTGAAGATCCTTGATGAGATGATGATCAGATAAATGTTCTATCGGATTAGTGAAAGTCCATCACGAAGAGTTCAAGCTCACCACAAGCGCTATCGACTACGGACTCTACGCCAACTGTATCCGATTGTGGAGCTGGCATCCTCGGATGAGATTCCAAAAAAGCTGTGATATCTTTGGTGAGATCCCCATCTGTTTGTCCTGTAGACTATACGTCAGTGAAGTAGAATTTTATCACATGAAAGACGCACTGGATCATGTGGAGTTGGTGAACCTCTCGGAGTGAATTCCCCAAATGTCCACTCTGGCCATGAAAGAGGAAATCCCATCAAAGAATCCGTGGTCCAATCCACAGATGTCGGAACCTGACTGGGACCGGCATGTGCAGGAATTAATGTTGATGGTTGTGAGCTTATAGACGAAGAAGGACCAGCTGGACTTTGAAGTGAAGTCCATGATGTTTCAACATCAGATTCGGTACAAGTTTGTGGATCGGATGTTTCAACAGGTATAGATCGAGAATGTGGACTGATACTATTATTTTCCAAAACGAGACGAGATACTTTCCGCTTTGGTCCACGACGATGGGTAACCTAGAAATTGTTAGATCTAAATTATTGATGTGATTCGGGAGTATAATTCACACGTTGCCATGTGCAATCTAATCCGCTATCCTTACAACTTTCACAAATAGGTCGTTCCGTTTCATCACGAGTAGTAGTAACTAAACACTGCACTGTAAGAAATTAAATACGTGTAGAAAACTTTGAAAGAACTTACTTTGGTCCTTCGAAGGTTGCACTTTTGGACTGTGAGCCAAGTTCAATGTCATCACGTGGAAGCTTACCTGATCACAAGCTTTCAAAGATCTGACAGGACCTCTGGTCCGACTCGGACTACTTGACGCCTTACCACTTTTCCTCTCGGGAGAGCTTGACATTGGAAATGGGCCGGGAGGTTAAACTCAACAACCAGAATAATGACTCTATCTCTTTGAATACCTCACTCTTTACCTTCTCTCCCTCTGGGTGGAGTTCGGAACCTGACGGAATTAGTGAAAGCTGATGATAGTGGCGACTATACTATTGCTTTCCCTCCCTCTTGACTTGAGAGAGAGGGAATGCCCGACGGTCGGGACATCCATCAGATCATCAGCCAGCCATCGCATAGAGTTGCCGGGCTAAGATGATGTGCCTGTCGCCGTCCCGGAGCCCCCAAACGCGAACTACGTGGTCTCTTCTCTCTTTTTTCCTACAGTAATTTGCAACGGAAAACCTCAACTTTGATGGTGACATCCTCCGCTTCTTGCGGATCTCAGCGGTTTTCCCCACACAGGGCGCGCGGGGCTCTCTTCGGCCAGCCCCGTGCGTCTAACCTCCTCAATTATCCAGGTATTTATCCAATTAACCCCCCCGGTGCGGGGACAGCGGGGCGCCTGGCCCAACCTCGCTCTGTTTTTTCATCGTCTTGTATTGTCAAAGATCCCTTCCCTTCAACCTATATATGATGGTCTGGCGACTCACCAAAGCCGATCCTCAACTCACTCAATTCTGGCCCTCACCTTCTGGTCATATCGTGAAAAACAAACATGCCCTCGCCATCGTCCCGAGCCGCTCTAGCAGCACAGCTACCCCATTGGTCGGCATGGAGAAGTGAGTTTGTCTTACCTCGTTCAGTGTGTCCACGACTGATGATTAGACAACACCGCTAGTTCTTGGTGGCGAGACCCGGGTCTCAGACGTTGCATGTTTAACATCTTTTGTCTTTACGGATCAGTGTTTGCTTATGGGTACGATGGTGCTTTGATATCCAGTATACAAGCTCAGCCGTCATGGGTGCTCAAATTCAACAACCCTACTGGGATTACTCTCGGTAACTTATCGTCTTCGTATCTATACCGTGCGTTTCTCATGTCCTATGTTTGTTCTCTAGCTGACGGGTTTAGCACAACTTCCGTGAGTACTTGCTTACTTATGAGTTTTGATCGCACTAACCTTGTCCGTAGATTCCCCTTCTTGGGTTCATTCCTCGCCGATAGGTATGGTCGTAAGCCGGTCATGTTCATTGCCTCCGTCCTTGGAGTGAGTTTTCCTCACCATTGCACGATAGCAACTAAGAGAGTAGATTGTGGGACCTATCATCTCTTGTTTCGGCGATAGCGTTGGTAGTTTCATCGCTGGTCGTATCATCACAGGGTATGTCTTTAACACCATGACGATCTGACTAACATATGCCCAGTATCTCAGCCGCCTTTTATATGACCGTTGCGCCTGCGCTCGTCGCAGAAGTGGCCCATCCTCGTTTCCGTCACTCTGCTCAAGGGAGTTACTACTCGATGTATTTCATCGGTGAGTCGTTTGAATCCCTAATCGTCGAAATCAAGGCTCATGTCAGGTTCATTCGTCTGCGGTTGGGCAGGTTACGGATGCGTCAGTTGGAATAGCAACTGGTCTTGGCGTGTTTTGACTCTCCTTCAATTCCTCGGTTGTTTCCCTCTCCTTATCTCTACTCTCACCACTTGGCAAGTCGAATCTCCTCGTTGGTTGGTCAAGAAAGGTCGTCGAGAACATGCTCTCAAGGCTTTGGCCGATCTGCACGCCAACGGAGATCAGAATGACGAACTCGTGCTCAACGAATTGAACGAAATTGTCGCCGCTGTGGAATTGGAAGAATCCGTCATCCCTGCCGGATTCATGGACTTTTTCAAAACTCCCGGAAATAGAAAACGTTTGGCTAGTGTTGTATGGTTCGCTTGGGCTCTTTCGATGAGTGGAGTGAGTCCTTATTATTCGTACTAGTCATCGTTATTGACTCGTTCAGAACAATCTGCTAGCTTATTACACCCCGGTCATCCTCGTCAGTATCGGTTTCACTAGCAGTCTCAAGATTCAAGCTATTCTCGCTGGTAATTCAGCCTGGGGTCTACTATGTGCTTTGACCGGTGCACAACTGTTGGAGAGACTGGGTAGACGAACACTACTACTCTGGGGATCCGTAGCGACGATTGTCAGTTTTGCCATCTTCACAGGTACGACCGTGAGTCTTCTTTGTTCTACCAGGCGATGCGAAGGCTTATATCTTTCAGGCTGGTTTCGTCGTTAGCGGTAATTTAGGTGCTGCCAATGGAGCTCTAGCTTTCTTATTCATTTTCGCCGGTTGTTTCATCATCTGGGGTTTTCCTCTTCCTTACACTTGTGAGTGCAATTGAACAAAGATGTGATGATAATTGATTGACATACAGATGTTCCGGAAATCTTACCTTATCAACTTCGTGTCAAAGGAATGGCAATTTATGGTATCACGACCAACGCCGGGGCTTTGTATAACTCTCTAGTCAACCCTGTTGCACTCGAAGCTATCGGTTGGAGGTACTATTGCATGTTTGCTGGCTTGCTCGTCATACAAACCGTCATTGCCTACTTTTTGATCATGGAGACGAAGGTAAGCACATATCACTTCATTTGGAATATTTATAGCTGATTCATTTCAGGGTCTCACCCTCGAAGACATTGCTGTTTTGTTCGATGGAGCGGACGCTCATATCGCTCCTGCTCTTCAGGACAAATCTTCCGTACACGGGGAAGAGAAATTGGAGGAGGCGAGGTACGAAGCTGAGCACGTTTAAGGGAGAAAGTTTTCTTTTGGGAATCCTGAAATACTGTAGATACTATAGTAAGGTATGAGAATACAGTGGAATATCTCGTAGTCTAGTGAGGAATTAAGGCAGGTCGGAATGATCAAATGGTGTCGAGATAAGAAAGATGTTATTATGCAACATGGGTTTTTGGTTGTCACTCTGTCCGTGATCCAAAACTCGCCCATTCCATCACTAACCTACTATTTCAGAAGATACGAGTCAGTCTTACTCACTTGCATCACATTGCTACCATAATTCCGCCCAAGGAATGGGTGGAAAGATCAGCGAGAGAAGAGAAATGCCACAAAGGAAGATATGTATGAGATAGGTGCCACCTTCGTCATTTCCTTCTTCCCATTCCACCTGTCACAACTTTGAACCCCGTTTCTTCATCATTCCACATATATATCAACATCTCATCAGTTCATTTCTCGACTAATCAACATGTCTTGGCAAGGTATGTTGTTCACTCGATACTATTGATGTCGTCGGTAGAAAACATGCGTCATAATCCCCATTCAAACTCGTACCATCTCACCTCATCTGTCCTTGCGACTCGAATTCCTTTTTCTTACCCTAACGACTGGAGTTTAACGGTACGTATCGCTGACGAATAGCATACGTCGACGATCAACTACTAGCCACTGGGAAAGTCACCAAAGCTGCTATTTTGGGTAAGCAAGGTGGGATATGGGCCTCGAGCGCGGGATACAATGTAAGTTTGGTTTCTTGACTCTTCAATCGAATTCGATAATTATCTTATTTCTTTGGTTATCGTACCCGTACTTATCTCTGTCCATCTATCCGTCTCATCAAACTTCTTGCATATCCATCTATTGGGGTGGTGTAATGAAATGAAACTAGTCACTAGTTCTGGAAAGAATCGCTATGGTGTTGAATTTACAACAAATTCATGGATGGAACCATGACTGACCTACAGCTCTCGGGGAAAGAACAAGACGTAATTGTCAAAACTGCATTTACCGCTCCTGATGAAGTCCGAGGTAAGCCCCATCACCTTCGTATCTTCACTCAACCAATCATTTGGACATTCAAGCGGTGTAGAGTCATTCCCGCTGACAAATAGGAAACGGCCTCATTCTCTCCGGGTTCAAATTCATGGTAGTTCGAGCTGATACAGATGAGGTCATTGGTAGGAAAGGCGTATGTCAATTCTGAAAGAACGTATGCTATCATGGAGATGCTGACGAAAAGGAACGAGGCGTTTTTGTCATCCCTACAAAACAGGCTATCCTCGTTGCCGAGGTATGTCAAGTGTCTTGTGAAAAGCATTGGCTGATGATTCAGTACGACGCACCGATCCAAGCGGGAGATGCAAATGTTGTCGTTGCCAAATTAGCCGACTATTTGAAAAGTGTTGGTTATTAGATTATTGTCCACAGTTGATGATGCACGTTTTACCTCATGAATTCATGTAGAAATTTGGTATCTACTGAATTGCTATCATCACGTCCGATTATGTTAATCATGTCTATTTGCATCACATGAATGTACTTTTCTTCATAAGGTTCGCAATCAAGTATCAGCAAGAGGAGCTCTGGTTACCATGAACCTGAATCTCACTTTTGCAGAGCTAATCTCGTGAGCACTTCAACAGACACTAATTCCTGTTGCCCATACACAACCCCCAAATCGAGATTACTCCCCCGAGCTTCTCCATCCGTAGGGAAATACCTGACCTTCAACTTAACTCCACGTTTTCTTCCATCCTCCATTTGAGCCTCATCCGAGGTTCTGGAGAACCATGTTTGTCCCATGAGTCCAGAGAGATCAGGGGCATTCCTTCCCGGCTGTCTTTGACCAAGAAACGTGCTTGTTCTTCCACGACCGCCTATACGAGTGTTATTCCTGATGACATTTGAGCCTCTCGAAGAGCCAGCATTGTGGATAGGGAATGTGTATGACCCACTCAGACCTCCTCTGTCTCTCGATGAATTCATCCCAGAAAGCTGACCTCTTGAGTGACTATTGGCACGCACCGGACCGCGTGATGGAGTCTCCGGGAGATTGTGATGTGAGACGTCGTAAAGTTCTCCCGAGTTTAGGGAGTTTCACCCATTGATTGTATGCTGTCCCTAGTCCCAAAGACAGATCGGAGCATGGTTCATCGTTGACGGCGGCTGAGGCGAGTAGGAACGAATCAGCATTTGAACGTGGCGCCCGACTATTCTGTTAGCGTCCCGCTAATTCTCCTCTGGTCACTTTCACCCCAGCCTTCCACTCCCCATCTTTGCTTGTTCACATGACCAGGACGGATATATGTTCCAGCAGTCCACACTCAAACTGCAAGAATATCGAAAATAGAGGATATTAGACAGATGAGATGTGTAATCGCTGAGTCGTGAAGCCTATGAAGAATGACAAGCGAAAACACGTACCCGTAAATCTCCGCGATAACATCTGAAATGACAAATTCCCATGCCTTCGCACTCAGGTTAATGGGGCGCTCATCAGGAAAGAATCCGAAATTGGGTACGGACATGTCTTCGGAGAGGTATTTCATTGGTAAGGTATAAGAAGCAGGGTTTCCTTCGGCAGATAAGTAATATACTTTGGCCAATGTCGATCTTTGGTCATTATTATATGTAGCTTTCGCCTGATTGTGTAAGCCAGCTTGTTCTCTCCTGTTACAGTCCGACCAAAGGGAGTTGACTCACCGTGATCAGGATAGCTTGGTCTGCCTGAAGCTCCAGAGTATCCTCAGACGGGAATGACATTACGACGTTAGGTATGTTAGTCAAATGAAGAGAGGTGTTCAAGAGTTGGTCTTAGGGTGATTTCGAGTGATGAGCGGAAATGAGAGGAGAACTATGGACAGAGGGCGTCAGATTTCGAAAGGAGGATAATAAATACTTTTCAGAGCAAGAGGAAAACGATAGAAGCTGTCAAGCGGAGTTGTCACATGTTTCCTTGACACGGAGGGGAGAGCTGAATGACGCGTAATAGTCCTTCCCGCCTTCCTTTGTACACCGGGATCGGAGTCGGAACAAAGCTGGCGAGGAGGCATCGGGTGAGAAGATGTCATTATACGTGTCATTAAGCAGTAAATACAATATCTGCTGATCAGTCACACCTAACAGGAAGTTTTGGATGTGATGCCTACAGTGTTATGCTCGAAACAGATGCACCTCTTGGTCCCAACCGCACGTGGCGATCAAACCTGGGTCAAAAAGAGCCCATGCTACTCCCATACAGAATTCGGTATGTAAGTCGTGAACTTGTCTCGTGATGGAAGGATTGATACCCCATCTGTAATCAGCGATAAGCTTTGGGAGACAAAGAACGTACATTCTACAGGTCGTGTCATATGATGTTGAGGCTAGAACGTTCCTGTCGTGAGGAGACCATCTAATGTTAGCTACTTCCATACTATTGCCCGTATCTGACACTTCCAATAACTTCTATACACGTGCATAACTGGGGACGAAGGTATTGGTGAGAATGCGATTATTGACACTCACTGAACTTTCCTCACTGCCAAGCTATGTCCCTGAAGATCTCCTACACATTCAGTTCTCCCACCTCTCATATCCCATATCCGTACACTCTTATCTTTTCCCCCGGTTGCCAAAGTACTCAGGTCGTACTTGTTCCAATCACAACTTAACACTTCCTCCGGAGCTACTTGAAATATCTGCACTGGACGTGTAGGATCACGATTCCGAATGTCGAAAACTTTGACCAGACCATCGGCCGCACAGGTTGCAAGCATGGAGGGAGTGTGAGGGGACCAGGTTGCAGTGTATATTTGAGCATTATGAGCTGGGATAGAGAGTAAGGAGGTGGTTCGGTCTACTGAGAACTATCAATGTCAGAATTTCTGCTTTCTGCTGTTCATACGATCAAATACAAGGGGTTCGTTCACATGAGAATGAAAAATTGTCGAGGGATGGAGCGGAGCTCTCACAATTTTAACGGTCTGATCCCATGAAGCAGTGACGAATGTCTCTTTTTGTAAATTGTTCCATTCAACATGTACGACCTCCGCTGAATGTTCGTTCCAGCCTTTTACTGGAAGACCTTCGAGTGAAATGTCAAATAATCTAAGTGAACCGTTCCCACAAGCCGCAATGACCTGATTTCTGTGCATCAGTTCCGACTCCTCTGGTCGTAATCTCTTTCTTCCACCAGCATGATTTCTTTCTTTCGATAAGATACAATGGAACAACGGTGAAAGACTCACTCGTGAGATTCATGCCATGCGACATCGTAGACACAATCCTGAGTGTCAAACCTGACTCTTTAGCTTGTTCCTAAGAAACTTCCGTATGAATTTGACTCACGTTTTGAATACTGATAATCCCTGAGGAGCCAATTGAAGGATATGTAATCTACCATTACCTACCAAACCGAAATTCGTACCGCTCGCCACTGCGATTTTATCTTCAAAGTATGGAGACCAAGCGACACCATGATGGGAGAAAGAGGGTGTTTGTATCTTCAACATCTGACCGGGAGGTCGCGGTGTCATTTCCCTTCTTTTGGATACACGAAGAATGAAATGATGATCAAAGACTGCTTCTAGCGCATAGCTGTGAGAGGAAAGATCCTCTCAGAGATGGGGACATTGTAAGCGACAGAGTCAAATGGTTGAAGGTGAGTTGTTGGAATGGGGGGGACAGGTTTTATCACACGTCATATCCGTGCCTGACGGACATGAAAATTTAGATTTTTGCCCCACTTCTCACTTGTTGCCAAGAAAGTCACAGTGATTGAAACAATGCCAGTATATAAGAAAGTAGAGAAGAGGTTGGCGAAAAAGGAGAAAGAAGATGCTTCGGGTTTAACACAATTGAGAGCTTTGGTAAAGGAAGAGTTAGGCGAGGATGAATCGAGCTCTTCCTCGGCTTCATCATCCACCGACACATCCGACAGTGAAGATAATGAAGACAACTCTGGTGATGATGATTCCGAAGAAGAAGAAAGGGAAGGGGAAGAGAAGGATTTAGTAGAGCAAAAAGTAGGGGAGGTCGAGGAAAACGTCGTAAAGAAAGAAGAACAGAAAATCGGGGAGAAGAGGAAAAGAAGAGAAGGTTCAAAATCTTTTTCATCGGACTCGGAAAGTGACTCAGAATCGGATTCAGACTCACAAGAAGAAGAAGAAGAAGATGTTGATGAGGAGGAGGGGGAGAAAAATGGATCTGAAGATGGTGATGGTGAGTGTAGCCTACTACGAAATTGCTAGGCTGACTCGCAGGTTTTTCAATGTCCATTGATGATGTTGCCAAAGATCCCTTGTATGACGACGAACTCGGTCGAAAATCCTGTGTGGTATGTCCAGGAAAAGCATTAAAGAATGAGAAAATGATAACTCTTCATCTCAAATCTGGGGTTAGTCGTACGATTTTTCTCCACCAACCATACATTCTTATTCGTTTTCCTTCCTCAGACATCTCCTGTTTCATTTATCAAGACATCCACGAGTAGAGTGTTGATGAATTAGGGACATACAAGAGCTATGAAACGTTGGAACAAAATAATCAAAAGTCCAAGAATAGAATCTTTTCAAACCCAAGATCCGCGTGAAATCGTAGAAGAAATCCAACGAGGTATACGGGGAGAAAAAATGGTTAGTCCGATTCTTTAACTTTATCGTTTCGGTCTCAACTCTTTTGAGTCATACTACTCAACACTTTTTCTTACAACTTGTGAAAGGGAAGTGTTTAGGACTGAAAAACAGGCGGACGGTCTGAAACCTTTGAAACCATGGCGTAATCCAGCACAGAAAATCATTGATCCTGAATCTCTTAAAGCTATTCGAGAAGCAAGAAAATTACGTTTAGCGACTAAAAGAGAGGAGAAAAGAAAACGAAAAGAAGTTAAATTACAAAAGAAACTTGAAAGAGAAAAAAATCGACCTGCAAAGACGAAATTGTCTAAAGAGGAATTAAGGGAGAAACGAAGGAGGAAGAGAATGAAGAAAGAAGAAGGGATGGAGAGAGTAAAAGGACGTAGTCCTAGGAATGTTAGGAGAGAACAGAGAGCTTTGAAGATGCTTCGTACGCAAGATTCAGGTTGGGGACAGATGACGAAGAAAGATTAGATTTGATAGGAGTAAGTAATCGCATATGGCAACATCTCCCTCGCTCATCACGATGGAAGATGAGGGGGTGGGGGGGGGGGGGGGGTTGTTGGGTTTGAAAGCGAGGATTATCATCTGGTGTGTATCTGTATCTATCTATTGCTATTGCTCGATATGACGTGAGATCTTATACATCATCATCCTTGAAAACACATTTGCCTCACTGATCGTGAGACTATCATGAGAACGTCTGGAAGGTCATGCATGACATTACATCATATCATATCAATTCATTACACCTTACTCTCTAAACTTTTTAAACACTTTGAAGCTACAGTGATCTTTTTCCTCACGGGTCAGCTTCAGCAGCACCCTGCGTCTGTGCTTGCGCCTCCCAAGCTGCAAGAAAATCAGTGAGATCTTGTCCTATTTCCCCTTCACCCATATTGAACAAACCCGCTAAGTCCAATTCCCCTTCAGGAACATTAGTGAAGCTATTCAACAATTGTTCCAAATCCACCTCTCCACTTCCCTCACCTTCAACTACAGCAGAAGCTGCTCCAGATTGCGTAGGGACAATGGGAGAAGTGGCGAACATCGTCGAAGGTGAAAAACCTAAATCTCCTATTCCATTCCCAGCACCTGCGTTATTCCCATTAGATCCAGAATGTCCAGGAATGTCGAGTAAGGTAGATTCATCTACACCTTCGTGAACTCTGGAAGCTGCTCGAGTCATCATTCTTGGTGAAGGTGCAACTCTACTCTTGGCGCGTTTACGAGGAGAATCTTGTTTCGTATCTGGCGTCCGATGGAGTCGGGGACTACTACGGATACCGGGAGTAGGTGAAAGGGGATGGGCGAGAGGTGGAAGATGGGAGCTTTGAGAGTGGGTGGGTGTCGTCACTGACATTTTGTCTGCTTTGGTAGAGTTTGAAGTGTTTGTGGGGTGGGGTTCGATGGATGGATTGGACCATAGTTCTGGAGGACGCATACGTTTGTTCTTGTTGTAATACGTCCCGCAGGCTTATCATGAGCGTTAGACCGATCATTTGGGAGACGACTCCGCCATTGAGTAGAAGAATAACGCAAAGGTGATGGGAGACTGGTGGGGGCAAAAATCGGGTTGTTTTATGGCGAAAAGACGAGGATGGAGCAAGGAAGTCACGAGGAACAAATACACCAGTAGGGACTCACAGTTACACACCCTCCTCTTCGTCCCATCTTTCGCAACCCTAGTTCTCCATACGTCCGATTCGGTAGCTCCACAATTACTACATCCCTCTTTTCCTCCTACACTCCCTGGCGTGGCCGTATCTAATGGGCTGGGTTTGCTGAGTTCCGGTCCCACATGACCACTGCCACTTCCACTGGCGGTGTTCATGTGATGTTCACGAGTTGGGAAAGGTAATGGGGCAGGTTTGAAAGCTCCAGAAGGTACGGCCTTCATCAATCTCACCAAGACGGGATTGTTGGCCAGTCGTTTCGCCAATTCTGGGGACATGGTACCTTCCGCATTTAGCAGGGCACGGAGTGTCGCTCGGGATGGTGTGGAAGGGGGAGGAGAATGTGGTCGAGGTTGAGGTGGGGGAGTGATCATTCTAGCTGTGCGGGATGGTGGTTGAGCTTGAGAAGGTTGTTGAGGTTCGGTAAAGGAGGATTGTGGTCGAGGTTGAGGGAGTTGTGATGTTGAAGCTGCTCGAGAGTTCGGTTGCGATTGTGATTGTGATTGACTTTGTTGTGGAGGTTGTCGTACGTCTAAGGGTTGTAATATGGGTGTGGGAGTGGAAGAAGAATTAGTCTTAGGTGTAGAATGATTCGTGATTGGTGAAGGACGTGAAGATATGGGTTTTGGACCTGACAAGACAGTTGTTTGAGATAATGGTCTTTGGGGAACTGTAGGTAATGTCGAATTGGTCATTGTACCATTTGATCCATTCATATGACTTGTCGAGCTGGTAGGATTGGCCATATTCGAGGAAGCATTTGAATTACTGGTCGACGCTGTCCCTCTAGAGATTGTAGGAGCGTTTGTCGATACAGCACCTATATTCGAAATAGGAATCGTAGTCGATATGTTCGATACATTTGACGAATTTGAAGAAACTCCAGATCCAGTCAGACCACTCAACATATCCACAAATTGTTGTCTTCCCGAAAAAGCAAGTTTATTCTCAGGATTCACTTGTCTTAAAGTTAAACAAACCTCTAAACCCCAACCTGAATTTGGATCTTGATCTTGTGTTCTTGATGCAGCCTCCATCAACCCTTCTAAACCATTATCATCCGTGAAATTGGAAAATTCCCTATCGTGTACCAACCGACCTTTGATGTAAGTTTTAGGATCTGTTTCTGATAGTGCCCAGGAAAGGAAACCTCTACCGGTCCATGTTCCTTCGGAAGTTTGATCGGTGAATGCCCCTCTCGTTTTACGAGGTGATGGGTCGAGGTAGTATACTGAGAAATCGAGTGAGCCGGATTGGGGGATACATTCCGGACTGATTGTCAGTCGAACAGGATGAGAGCTTCTTGAGGTCTTTGAAGAATGTCATACTTGAGGTAGCGGAAGTAACAGATATGTGTAGGAGAGAAGGAATCGACTTGAAGAGAGGGATGAGGTGTAAATGAGTGAAGGGAAGTGAGAGAGAGTGAGAGTGATGGAGTACGAAAGAGAAAGAAAAGATAGGAAATGGAAGAACATGACGAAAAGAAAGAAAGAAACAAACCTGGAATAACATATCCCCCTAGCGACAGGATTGAGGTAACAAACACCCGACTGACATGATTTCTCCTCTGAACCAGAACCGTTGATGTTGGTCGAGCTACCGTGTGAGGTAGGAGACGGGTATATATATACTGACTGTCGTTCTGACAATATTGTTAGGTATGATTGAGGTGATGAATCCAGATGATACAAAACCTTGACTATTACATCAGCTTATTATATGGCTGACGGGTTCAAGTGGTACGAATAGCTGGAGGTTGAATGGGGTAAGAAGCAACTGGACGGACCAGGTAAGGAATGTATCTTTCCTGGTGATGGAGGCATATCTCCATTTCCTAATCTTGACACTACTGTGAGTGTTACTCCTTATGGATATTATGTGTACAAAGAAGGGAAGAGAAGAGAATGGTAGAGTAAACAGGGAGATCGATGGTTAAATTGAGTTGATTTTCAATGTCGCGTCGCGATTGTTCCTCGCTGTAATTTCGGGTGGCTTGGTGCATGGTGCACTGGTACCATGGTGCTAGCTGCTTGGCCCTCATTGGCATATATCACCTGGCTGACATTCCGTAGGCCAAACTTGCACTTCTCAGCGTACATGTAAGTATTAGTAGCTTGGATTATCTGATTTTGTCTAGTAGAGTAGGCTACATATCTGCATACATTCCCCAATTATATCCTACACACAATCTATCTAATAATACCTTTTCCTACCGTACCAAGTCCTACCATACCCCGTAGCAGGAGCCATCTGTGGTTCCGCATATCCGGTCGAAGCGTATTTACGATCTCTCGAGCGACCGGCACAACATTCAAAGAGTACAACGAAAGTGGCGAAAAACAAGATCACCGTAGCTGCCAAAACGAGCCAGATGGCAGTCGAATAATTGGCTGTACCAGAGCTGTTGTCGCGAATCTCATGACGGATGATACCGAACAGAACAAAGTCGATAATCATCACAGCGAGGGAGACGATGAAAGCCAAAAAGGCGACCAAGGAAGAGAATAAGAAACCGATTCTGTGGGAGACGAGGGCGATAAGGAATGCGATTCCGGAGATACCTAGAAGATCAGCACGGCCCGATGAACGGTTTTGAGAGGAGGGATGAAAGAGAGGGACAGTCTAGCTGGGGGTAGTTTCGAGTGATAATGGTAACGTGAACTTACCACAAGCAATAGGATGGAGAATAAGAGCTTTTGTAACAGTCTCCAGATGGTTGTTAACGTAAGTCCAGTCGGTCACGGCTCCAGATAAAGCGGCGATATTGTACCCTAAAGCAGTATCGGAACAGCCATTGTTAGAACCCTACAAAGTCAGCCTTTTGATCCAGCTTTTAACATTTCATGATCCATCTCCGCTGGGGAACAGCAACTCTCGAGTCAGGTGGAATGTGGAAATCCAGAGCTGACGAATGACACTCACGCCTGATTGACAGTATCCAAAAGTACCAAAAGCGATCTTAGCGCCATTATTCTGAACATTCATAAAAGCTACTTTGTCCCATATCGGTGCGGAGACTGACGATCAGCCATCTCTTCTATCTTCCTGAGGATGATGGACTCACTGGTGGCAATGAGCAATAGGACGGTAGCTGCAAAGAGCAAGAAGCAAGAGAGAAAATATCCAACAGCCATGTTGTCAGAAAATTGTCCGAGTTGTGACAGGTAGAGAAGCTGCAGAGGCAAAGAAAACAATTATATCTATCATGTCAGCGGTCATTGAAATTTTTTAGAACTCCGACTGACCAAACACGTATGGTCACACAAAGGATTCACGTCGAGTGGGGTATGTTCGATGGCGCAAAATCAGATGGTGAGAAACACCAATAGTTAGTAGATGGTACAAGTCAGATCAGCGAGAAGAGGAATGAACGAGAATTATATGTCTCGAAGTGTCGGTGCTGTGGAGCACAGCCCGCTGCGTCTTTTTGACAACTCGCTCACATTAATACATTCCTCCCGTCATCCCCTTCTAACAAGACGAGTTGGAGTGGAGAGCACCGCCCGCAGAGCCGCAGGAAAGAGGCGATGACATCATTCCCTGAATCCCAACTGAGGCACGGTTTCCTGCTGGAAGAATTAAAAACTGAATTGTGGCACTTTGGGACTGGTCCCGGGGTGCCACATGCCACACGCCACACGCCACGCAGGGGCCAGGGAGGAGAGGTACTCTATGACGCGTTCAGGTTTCAGCTTGCTTCTACTGACTTCGGACAACTCATTGTGGTCACTTCAGCACTAGATCATGTTCATTGGTCTCTTCCTCCGACATGTACGCCCTTCATATCAACCAGAGTTACAAGGGAAGACTGCCCGACTGACACGATGACCAAAGCCGAAAAGTCAAAGGCATAACGGCATGTCCGCATCGTACCACGCGAGGATGGAAACATTGGATGGGGAGGCTGTGCTGGGGGGGACGAGGGTGATGTGGCATTCCCTTTGGGTGCGTTTCAGAAGTTTGTGAACCATGTCTCACCACCACTCTGTTCGACCTCCTCCCAATCTGGTGCATCCTCCATCCATTCCGTCGTCATTGTGTGAGCTCGTCACCACTTTGACCGATCTAGGTCAAGGCGGATCTCCTTCATTCAATCTTAAAGAAAAGATATCGGCAAGATGGAGACCGACACCATGATCGTCACAGAGCGCAAGCATCACGCAACAGAAGTAGTGGCCACTACCAAAGCTAGAAGAATATGGATACGTATCACTTGGGCTTTGACTTGGTGGATACCTTCTTTCCTCCTTCGTAAATTAGGTCGGATGGAGAGAGCAGATGTGAGAATGGCATGGAGAGAAAAAGTAGCTATTTGTATCATGATCGCTTTCATGTGTGGTGTCGTCGTATTCTACATCATCGTCTTTGGAAGATTGTTATGTCCTGATATGGACAAAGCTTGGAATCCGACAGAACTGGGGGAACATACAGGAACGAACGATTATTATGCTGCCATAGCAGGCAAAGTTTACGATGTGAGTCGATCCACTCCCCTCATCATCGCTCACCTTCTTCATTCTCACCGTTCTCATGTTGATCACTCAGCGTCCGATGAATGACCTGCGATGTTGAGGCAAAGTACTGATATCAGTTCACGAGCTTTTACAAAGGTCAACATTCAGATATCTCAGCATACCCTACCACAGCCGATGTCATGCTCGAATTTGCAGGACAGGACTTGACCAATTATTTCCCTCCACCTATGACCTACGCCTGTCCCGGTCTGGTCACCGATGACAACCTCTCTCTCATGCGTGCAAACTTTACCCCTATCGTCGCATACGCCGTGCACACTTCTGGACATCTACAGACGATCACGGGAACCAAGTTGGATAATTCAGATTGGTATCCCAGTACTCTGCAGCCAGCTTTACAGCAGTACTACAAAGGAACCTTTGTGTATACCAAAGGTGTGGTTCAGGACGCAGCGGATAATGATGCGAGGTGAGTTATTGAGATCAATATCTAAATCACTCCACTCTACTCAATTGTGACATTGCGGGATGACGCATTCCCTGCCAAGACTCGCTTCTGTCAGTAGTTCAGACAGCATTTGTTTCATCGCATGTCTCAGTCGCATCACTTTCTACCTCCTGGACGCTTTCCGACATGTCCCTCTATAAAGCTGGGCGGTGACGGGTAGCTGACCATCAGACAATGGGCCATCTACAATAAGAAAGTTTACGACCTTTCAGATTACCTCTACACGGTCTCATATTACTCTGGATCCTCAGGTACAGACCTTCCCAATTACGGTTTCCTTGACAGTGACATTTCTTCTCTATTCTCACAGTCTTCCGGTCAAGACATCACAAAACAGATGCAAAAAGTTCTGGCCGGGCTATCACCCGAGAACGCCACGAATACCTTGAACTGCCTGGATAATGCGTTCTACGTCGGCGAGTTAGATTTCCGGAAAACACCCCGGTGCACGGTACAAAATTATCTACTATTGGCATTTTCGATCGTCCTGATGGCTACCATAGCGTCCAAATGTGGGTGATAATGTCCATTACTTCCTTCAAAAATGCTCTTCGCTCTCCCTTTCCCCGCTTAGAGCATTAGACATAGAATAACTCGTTAACTCTTAGTCTTGGCCGCTCTGCAATTAGGCTCCAAACGGTACCCTGAGCAACTCGACAAATTCGTCATTTGCCAAGTGCCGTGTTACACCGAAGGCGAAGAATCCTTGAAGAAGACCATTGACTCGCTCGCAGAGTTAAAATACGACGACAAGCGGAAATTGATCTTCATCATCTGCGATGGTAACATTATCGGGAGTGGTAACAATCGCTCGACGCCACGAATAGTGCTCGACATCCTTGGTGTGGACCCCAAGTTGGACCCGGAGCCGCTGTTATTCAAGAGTATCGGAGACGGGAGTAAACAGCTGAATTATGCCAAAGTGTACTCGGGACTGTATGAGTATGAGAGTCATGTGGTGCCGTACGTCGGGCTTACTTTGTCCTATGATCATGTCTCCCTCTTCGACTTCCGCCATTGCTCAGAAATACCTACCGCTCTCTCTCTCTTCACACAATCTTACTGTCCATCTCTCCTTGCCTATTACAGTAGGCTCCTCCTTCGACGTGTTAAGCTTTGGGGAGAGCTATGACCTGAACTGACCCTCCAGCTACGTCGTCGTCGTCAAGGTCGGTAAACCTACGGAGACTTCCAAACCCGGCAACAGAGGCAAAAGAGACTCTCAAGTATTGCTCCTGCAGTATCTCAATCGCGTCCATTTTGACGCCCCCATGTCACCCCTCGAGCTCGAAATCTACCATCAGATGCGTAACGTCATCGGAGTCGATCCCACATTCTACGAATACATCTTCCAAGTCGACGCCGATACCACCGTCACTCCCGAATCCCTGAATCGTCTTATTTCCTGTGCAGCGGACGACTCACGTATCATCGGTATATGCGGAGAAACCAAAGTCGCAAATGAGCGAGAATCATTGACTACCATGATCCAGGTGTACGAATATTACATCTCTCACCATCTCACCAAAGCTTTCGAATCCCTCTTCGGGGCTGTCACTTGTTTGCCTGGGTGTTTCTCCGTTTATCGTATCAGGACAGCGGATAAAGGTCGACCTGTGATCATTTCTTCCATTGTCATTGACGAGTACGCCGAACCAAATGTCGATACTTTACATAAGAAAAACCTCTTCTCTTTGGGAGAAGATCGATACCTGACAACTTTGATGATGAAGCATTTCTCAGACTACAGACTCAAATTCACACCGGATGCTGTGGCGCACACCGTGGCACCCAGCAAATGGAATGTTTTGCTCAGTCAGAGAAGAAGATGGATCAATTCTACCGTACATAACTTGGTGGAGTTGTTGATGTTGCGCGACATGTGCGGGGTGTGTTGTTTGAGTATGCGATGGGTCGTCTTCTTGGATTTACTGGGTACCGTCGTGAGTCTTCTTCTACCTTTCTCGAATGTCTTCATGAACTCTGCTGACCATATCAGATCTTGCCAGCCACTTGCGTCTATGTCAGTACTCACACCCTTTTTACGTTTGTCATACTGATGAACTAGCTCATCTACTTGATTGTCGTGGTGTCAACAGGCAAAGCCGCCATCCCGGTCATTTCACTCGCTATGATTGGCGCGACTTACGGTTTACAAGTGTGTTCCCATTTTTATCTCATCGCAAGTACGGCTGACAGCTAGGCGATCATCTTCATCTTGAAACGGGAATTCATGCTCATAGGTTGGTTAGTGGTGTACCTCCTAGCGTAAGTAAATCAGGATTGTTCGCATGTTGCGCAACTGACGTTCAGATTCCCAATCTACTCTCTCTTCCTACCGATCTATTCTTTCTGGTCAATGGATGACTTTAGCTGGGGGAATACCCGGTCAGTCTCGAATGAGATGATTGGATGAGTATAAAGCTGATGAATTAGTCAAGTCGTTGGTGAGGGCAATCAGAAGACGGTGGTTTATGAAGACGATGAGCCTTTCCATGATTCCATGATCCCGTATAGGACCTTTAAAGGCGAGCTTCGTTTCCTCCGCCCTTACGCTTCACTACCTGTCCTTCACCCCTACCCATATCTCTTCAAATCTAATGACTGCCAAGTTGGTGTCCTTGTCCCCTCTGAGACTTCCGTGCACATCGTGCTCGCTCGAGAGGGTGACGGTTCTCTTCTACTACCCGGGAGTGGTGGTACGTTATTCCACACAAGCTGATCTGCCAGAATACGAAGCCAACGCATGGGAGACAACTTCTCTTCATTCTGAAAAATCCCGCGAAACATCTCACACTTCCTTCTCCCGTCCTTCAAACCAGCGCTACAGACCTTCCGCCCGAGCTGAATCGGTTCACAGCGACCTTCCTCCCGGAGCCGATTACTGGCGTGATGCCTCTCCTCTCGGTCCTTCACATTCATCCCTCAATCTCCGAAACCAAAATTCTTATCCTTCCATGAGACATTCTCCCCTCGGTGCTGGCGATCCTTCCAGACCCGTATCCATGGCGGGATTAAGCATGTGGGGTGCTGGGTCAGCATACGGTCCACCTGGTCCACCAACACAAGGTTATCTTCAACCCATGCATACGGGAATGTCAGGCTCGATGGGTTTACAACCTATGCATACGGGAATGTCAGGACCTATCTTACCTATGCACACGGGAATGTCAGGACCTATGAACCCTTTTGATTCTAATCCACATTTACCTTATGGTTTCCCTCAAGTTTATCCACCTTATCCTATGCCTATGGGAGGGACACCAGGAATGGGAGGAACACCAGGGATGGGAGGTATGGGAATGGCAATGGGAATGGGAATGGCACCTAGGAACTCTATGATGAGTTTAGGTATACCACCTCAACAACAAAATAGAATGTCAAGTTTTTCTTTAGCTACAGAAGCTGTTGCTGCTCCTACGCCCAATGAAGAAGAGAATCCGAGTGATGAAGAAGTTTTAGGAGTGTTGAGGAGGTATCTCGCAACACAAGATTTGATGAATATGTGAGTTGTTCGTTGTATTCATTCCATTCACGTTCCTCTCATTACCCTTTGATCCTTCGTTGACGGTCTGTCGTTTCGTCTTTCACCAACCTTATTCACGTATTTTCAAAGCACAGCGAGGAAACTCGAGAATGACTAGATATGGGATCCAAAATTGTTGGACGAGAAGGTGGTGAGTGGGAGAGGTAGAGGTAGAATATGGAGATTGGACCAATGTGAACAGAATGACGACTGACCATCAGAACGAAACGTCAAACTCGAGAAACAATCTTTGGTTTATTCCCCAATGCCAACCTTCAACAAAGAGCTGCATGGATCAATGAGAATATCGATAAGATACTTTCTGAATCATGATCTCCTACATCCCATTTCCAAATCCCACTTCCCACGTCTACTTTCACCCCTTTCCACATTTCCCAGATCCACGAAAGACATACCGTCTCACGAACAATTGACTTGCATCATACGAACCTCAAGTGTATGATATTAATGATATGCATTGCATTATTGCATTATTGTCTTCAGCCTATAATGATGTGTAACCTGAGCTGTTCTGTAAAACGACTTCATTTGTCAAAATGCATATAATTTGTCCATGATGATATTTACAACATGAAATGAGATGAATGTGTTGTACAAAAATTACTTGTTTCCACTTCAGAGGATACCCCAACTGTATCATCACGTTAATTTCGTTTAAAGATCTTCCAAACCTTCATCTCGGACCAGTCTCATAAACTGTCCCGTCAATTTCTATTCAGATTATTCGGAGGAATCAAGATTCATGTATACAAGGTGAAGAGGTGGAGATTGAAACTCACAGTTTGACGCTGCATTTCAAATTCTTCAACCGTACCGACTCCCCTGACCAGAGGATCTACACTCAGATCCAAACCCGTAGGACCTTTCTTAATCGCGGGTTTATCACCCAAAGCAGTCTTCTTACCTAAAGTATGTTTCAAACATTTGTCTTCTGCTAATGAATACAAATCAAGCAGATGGTTCTTGGTCATGATGGCTAAAGAAACCACTATGCTACAATCGATGATGACGCCAGCGGGGTTTCTTTCCCCTACTTCTGATACCCATTCTTTGTTTGAGATCTCTTCGATGGGAGACGAAGATGGGTCTAGTTGACCAGATTCTAGTAATTCAGATAGATTATGAGAAGTGGAAATTATATTTGAAAGAGATTGGATGATCGTGATTATTTCTTCTTGGAGTTTGTATTCCAATGTAGCGAGGTTCTCCGAGATGTAAAGGATGAAACCGACGTCAGGCTGGAAGGTGAGCTTTATCAAGAACTCGCGAGCTGGGCGTCGATCAAGACCGGCATGGGGAGAGAGTGGGTGGAGCAAAGTCAAAGTGTAAAAGAGTCGACAATTACGGAGTGAGAGATGAATCAGATGATGAGAGAAGAAGAGGTGTAAGGGGAAGAGAGAACTTGAAACGACTAGAAAGACCCACCGGATCTCGCCTAGAAAGATCATAATCAAAAGCGCGACACAAAGACTTGACAAAATCTAATCTCCATGCTCTTTTCTCACTCACCAACCCAAACCACGGAGCCAACAATGCCACCCCATTCCGATGTCCACATACTTCAGACGACATAGACCTTTGATAGTCATATGATTCCTTTGCGAAATCCAGATATCTGACATTGACCAATGTTGAATGTTTCTGGTGAAGTGTAGCATGGAGGTCGAGTGCGCGGTCGGCTACGTTAGGCTCTATGGAAGTTTCTAGGGAGATGAGGATGGGTAAACACTTTCACATAAGCTTGATGAGATCAAGTTTAAGCGAGATGCTTACCTGAAGGGGATGATATAGCCCTTGATTAACTGTGAATGCCAATACGTCCAAAGCAGAGTTCTGAGTGGGGGGATGTTGAGATTTCGCTCCTGAGAGGATATGTTCAATATTACGTTGTAAGACTGCTGTCGAAACACTGTAATCATCAGTTTATCTCACTGAATGTCGTATCTTGCCTATGCACTCACCCTGACTCAGAAAGATCTGTAGCACTTCCTATCAACGCTGTGAGATCTTTGTTTCCTTGACCAGCTGTTTTCTTCTCCACTTCAGACGATAGGAAATCATGTATCACGCCCAGAAGTCGAGCCCGGTTATCCATGTCGGGTGACGAGAACACTTGGTTCATCCAATCTAGGGCTTCGTCACGCAGTACCAAAGCAGGATAAGTATGGAACAAACAGCCTAGTACATAAGCTTGGATAGTTGTGTACGACGGACTCACCGAGACAGATACTGGGCGCCGTTTGAGGAATTGGAAGATGAGTAAATTGGAGATACAGATAGAAGAGATATTCATAGAGTAAACCCTGAGATCAGCATTATGCGGACTGTCTATAACTTACATCTGTGATCTTAACAAGCTCCGTTTTGACGCTCTCATTGGTGACGGCGACTTGATCCAGATTACAATGCTCGGCGATAAGAGCGGTGATGTACAGCATCATAGCCGCGGCCTGAACATTGGGGGTTTGTCCATCTTTGAGCGCCTTGTGGAATGCTCGGATCTTGTCTATCGAATTCAGCCAACCTCTGGATCAAAGGCATTCAGCGACTTACTTTCACACGCTCGGAGGACTGCAATAAGACGGGTATAGTCACGAGTAAGACATGTGGTAACAACGCAAAAGCATCCTATGGTCTCTTTCAATGCTTGGAAACCACCGGCGGGTTTGCTGATCATGGGTAGCAAAGCTTTCACTAGGTCGGTCGCGAACGTCGAAGCCGTGCGCGGCATATGGGGTATACACTTTTGGAATATGCGTAGAAGTTCATCATTTGTGGCTTGCTCGTCCGTCTGAACATAAGCATCAACGATTATGTGACCGATGGACTGACATTGGCAGGCGGACGTAAGTACGAGAGCAATACGGTGGCTTGGTTGGTATCGATCAACGCGGGTAAACTGGCGCACAGCAAATGTATGGCTCGGATATGACTGAGGGCATCCTGTGTGTTAACTCTCGTCACATTCAGTTAGCTATATTCACAAAGTCCGCTTGCTCAGTAGCATCTACCAATTGACGGATTAGAACCTCCACCGTCTCTTGAATGCTCGCAGTCCTGGAAGTCTTCTCACATTCCTTTATGATCTATACGGTCAGCTTGGTATATTATATCGTATGAGACTGACTCCTTGAAGAGCCTTCTTCAGCAGCGTGTCACTACCTTGAAACTCGCCAATAATCTCCACCAAGAGTAAAGCGGAGTGCACATTTCCTCCTTGAGGATACAATATCTCCATCAATCCTTTCAAGGCCATATCCTAAGCCCCATCAGCTCGAACCTCATGCGCGCTGAATGCTCACTTGAACAGTGTCATCTGTATCTGCCATTGCGCCTACCAACTTGCAACAAATATCCACACGGACGACTCGATCTTCGACCGAAGAAAATATACCGCGAAGGAGTTTTATAACTCTCTTCCTTACACCTAGTCCCGAATCCTGGCCGTCAGCTCCTTCATTTGTCAAAAGAGATGGTCGGCTCACATTGACACGCAACGCAATCTGAGGATAATACTCAACTGCAAGCTGAGGTTGCTGGACGATATACTTGCCGACTAATTCCACTGCTGCGTCCCTCACAGCGGGTGAGCCGTCTGATAATCTGTCTTCAATGGCATGTCTGACATGTACCTTACGGTAAGCGGAAGTCTGATAGGGTTTAACGACTCACGAGACCTAAGATGTCAGGATCAACAGTGACAACACTGCTGATACCCCTCAAAGCCTTCTGACGGTGGGCCACGGCGGGGCTGTCCATGGCACTGATGATGGCGTGAAGTATGGGTTCGAAAGCATTTTGCAACGACCTTCCTCGAGCGATGGCAACAGCAGCTGAAACAGCATGTTCACCGATTTGAGGATCGCTGACAAATCAGCAGGTAAAGTCGGTCATCCATGACTCACCTCGTCCCAAACACATTCTCGTCTGAATTCCAAACATTCAGGAGCGCTGATCGTAGTGCCTGGATGATTACCTGGAGCTGTTCTCGAGTTTCCTCAGCTTCCTCCCCCTTTTCTTTTGCCACTTTTTCGACGACAGATGTACCCTTGCTGATGGCTGCATGGAGCTCTTGAGCCCAGATGATGGAAGACATGTCACGAGCACCCTGTTTGTCAGCAAAAATTTGATGAGAGGAGGAGGACCGGAGGACTGACGGAGAACATAGCGTCCTCTCCAGCAGCCGTGGACAAAAAGGAAGCAATCAGGTGTTGCGCCTTGAGCAGAGAGGTGCATCCGTCGGCAGAAGGGTTTGAGATGAGATCATCAGTCGATGGGACGTTGTGCCCTGCCTTCATCTTGAGGTGCATTTCCCTGAGACGAGCAGCGATGTCGCCCAAGTGATCAAGAGCGATGCTTCTTGCCGTCGAAGTTTCGTTGCCCCCTTTCTGCTCTTCCACGACAGAAGTCAGCACGTCAGCGATACGCTAAGTCATTCTCAGAAAGACACATACCATCAGTCGAGATATTAGGCTGATGTACAATGAGGCCGCTGGCCATTCCGGTCGATATAGTACCTCTAACAGATCTTTGACAAATGTCTCAAGGACGACCTTGTAGTCGGTATCTCGAGATGTTTTGGTGGCTTTCGCAGTACTAGACCTGGTGGATCAGTATGGAAAGAATGGACGGCCGATACACTCACCTCTGCACCAAGTAAGATGCCACCACCCGGGCTGATTTCACTGATGCGTCCATCGCATCCGTTAATAGACGAAGCTCCTGCGACGTCAGAGTCGGAGATTACGGAGAGCATATCTGACTCACCTCGTCGGATGTGTCTGTCGGTACAAGGGAAGAAGACGAGCTGTTCATGTCGACAACGGTGGTTCTAAGTCTGCGTATCTGTGAAATAACAACGAAGGTGGAAGCTTGTATGAGCTGTAAGAGTAAAGCCGAGGTCGTACTGATCGAACTTCCGTCAGACAATCTGTCAAAGTCAGGCATGAAGGCGAGTGATTTGAGAATCTTACTGAAACCGAGCCTGTGAAGCGTTTTGTTCGGGAACTTTCGCCAGAGAACCAAGAATCTCTTCTATGATCCACTGTCTTTGACCTTCGTATTTGGCAAAAGCCTATCACCTTCAACTTTGGCCATAGGTATGGATAGTATGACTCACCCCACGTAGACAACCAAGCGCCTCTGTCCGTAGAGTCTTCATGATTGACACTCCGACGTCCTTACCTGATTCTCTCCCTTTCTTTTTGGTTACGTTGACCGGATCGGCGGCGAAGAGCGGTTCGATAGACAGATAAACATTCTGTATGACAAGAGTATCCGGAAATGACAGGTCAGGACGACTCATCATGGAGCTGAGATGCCTTAGGGTGGTACTGGCGGACTGGGCGATGACCAATAGGACAGGATTTTGGAAGAACGGCGATATGGTTTTGTTCTTGCTCTTCTTCGCTAATTGTAATTCCTCGTCTACTACATGTGACAGAGCACGAGAAGACGATTCTGTTGAAGATCAGCAAGCTCAATGTGTTACCAAGCAAATCTTGACTCACTGCCACCTGCGAGACCATGAACGAGAGGTAAGATGACCTTAGTGATCTGATCTTTTACAACCCGTATACTAGCGGAGATCATGTCCTCCGAGTATAGTGGTTTGGGCAATCCCTCGCTGTCCAGGATCAGCAAACAGCACTGAGCTGCCAATCCGCCCGCTTCTATGAGCTTCAGATCGTGGCCGAGTTTGTCCAGTCGTTCCGATGTCATCATTTCATCAGAAGTGGGTGAAGCGCGATTGGTGCTCTGTTGCGAGTCTGGCATGGTGTCGTTTACATCTTTCTCTGGTGACTTGGAGGACTTTTTGCCCCTCTTCGCTTTGCCCCCTTTACCTTTGGCCTTCATGTTGGCACTGACGTCATCTGGAAATATCACGATGTCTTCCACTTCACGAAGTCGGCGTTCCAACAATCGGAAAAGTCTCTTGATCACTTCAACCTCGAGCTGTAGGAGCTCATCAGAATGCTTGAACTTTCTTCTTGTCCCTTGGACGCGGGAAACATATCGAATGAGCTTATCCATAGAGGCTGCCGAGAGCAGCGCGGCGTCACCTTCCTTCGATATAGCAGAGAAGAATTGGCTACCACCGACATCTTCAGTTGAGATCTCTGCTGGGAAATTATCGGCTTCTTCAAAGATATCCTCACAAAGGGTTTGTAATCTTTGCAGATTAGCTTGACAGTCAGTGCAGGCTCAAAGATGAGATACAGAAAGTTTTACTCACTCCTTGTATCTCTCTCGCCTGTCCTTCCACTACCCATAGGAGGTGTCGCACGATACTCGGGTGTTTGAGGTCTATACATCTCATCGTTGTCTCTCATCACCCAATCTTCGTCCTTTTCAGTCTCACCCCAATCCAATTCATCCTCATCAGACTCTTCCTCATCTTGGATGCTGAGTGAGGATTTCCGGGTAGGAATAACCACTTGTACTTGCGACGGACTTATCGAAACCGATTTCACCCTTGCTTGTGTTGGTGTCGGTGTTTCGTCTCTTGACTTCCTAGGTTTTGGCGGATTACCAATGGGAAATCCCTTTGAACCAAGACTCAATCGTACAGAAGGTGATTGCGAGTCTACCTGTCTGCCCTGTTTTCTTCTTTTCGAGGGCGAGGGACCGGTAAGTGCATCCGGTGATTCATCAGGTGTCAAAGCAGTCCTTGCCAAAGTCCGAGAAAGATGAGGTGTTGAAGTTATTGAGGGTGGTCTAGAAGAAGATGGCTCAGATTCACTCTCACTAGGTGGGACAGGTTGAGATTTGAGAACACGATCAACGTAATTCTCAAAGTATTCTTTGGCCGGGGAAGGGGTTTCAGGAGCATGAAGAGGGGAGGGATTTGAAGAGATGATGGAAGTTGGTGTGGGAGGTTCACGATAACCTCCAGAGGGGAGATAAGAAGGGAGAAAAGTGTATGGCATTGGGAGCTTCGGTAGGTTGTTCGGTCCATCTGTGGGTGTAGAGGAGTAAGAAGAAGTGTAAGAAGGAGTTGGAAGATAACTTTCTCGTCAGCCTTGTACCACGTTGAGGGTGGATTTCAGGAGACTGTCAGAGGTGTTGATGGTTTAAGGAACACACACCTTTGACCAGAAGATGTGAGTAATTGTCTGATCTGTAGCTCAGCCTGTTGTCTCAGTTGCTGATCTTCTTCAGATTGAGGATGATCCATTCTCTCAAAAACGTTTGTATATTGAGGATAAGCTTCAGATGGTGAGATGGAAGGTAGATAAGTAGTTGCGTTCGATGCTATATGATTTGCGACTTAATTCATCAGCCTCATTCTCTTTTCTCCGTTTCATCCCCCCTACATCAAAGGTGAAATGAAGTTACTCACCTCTGGCAGTAGGCGTATAAGCGGGTATAGGATACACCCTCATTAGATTAGCAGGATCACCCCATATACCCGTTGAACTTTGTCCATTTGATCCCTGAGGGACATCTTGTCGTCCCGGGTGAGACAGATTGTCCATGATTATATCCGTTATGAAAAAGAAGGTGGAGAAGACATGACGGATAGAAAAGTTCTTATATGGCGCGTACTTTGAGAGTGAGTGGACTTTGGATCACGTGACTGGTTTTCTTAACTTTTCTTCTCCGTCATCCAACCCGAAACTTTTCTCATCGCACTTTTGGTGAGTTTATAAAGTGAATTGATATGAAGTAGTAAGCTGATGAGATCAGTACGACCTGACAGTATGCTTGAAAGAGCTGTTAGAAGTACATAAAGTGCTAGAGAAAAACGCTTGGTTTCGCTAGCTACTGGTCGCCGAGAGGCAAGAACAATAACCAGTCACTTGATAGTAGCCTTGCGACATCTGTGAGCCTTTTTTCATTCCCTTTCTCATTCTCAGACCTCGTCTCGGGAATTGTATATCTCTTTGTCTGATCCTCATAAGAGTCTGCATGTCCAACGTCAGTCTTGGAGCAGATTGACAGGGCGATATCATATATGCAAAATTTTGATGGATCAACTTTACAAGCTATGATAGTGCTACTCGTTGCTACTCTTCGTCCTCTTCATCATCCTCGTCTTCGTCTTCACTATCCATTTGTTCCAAGACATCCACATAAGCCTTTCCCTTCACAAACACTTCCACCCATTTCTTCTTCTCATCTTCATCCTTCGCCCCTTCTCCTCTTGCCGAACTAAGCGATCTCCATTCTACCAAATCTTCCTCACTCACAATGTCCGTTTCGTATACCGCTCTCAGTAATATCCCAAACACGGGCATGTAATCTTCATGATTGATACAATGCGCCTAAGTCATCAGCTTCCACCTCTTAATCAATGTTTACTCACCTGCATGTCAAGTATGACATTAGTAGGATCCGGCGTTAATCCTTCCAACACCTTTCCCCATCTATCCCATATCTTAGTTGCAGATTGTAAAGTAGCCATGGCCCCTCCTTTGATGTCAATCTTTGACAACAAAAAGTTTATCACCTCGACACGTGCCCTATCCACGCCAGCATTATAACCCATGACTAAAGTCCTCAATTCCAATCTAGCATTCTCCACGCTATGTTCTTCCTCGTAGGCCCTGGCCAAAGAAGCACGTGCTTCAGTGAAGAATGCCTCGGGCGGTCCGTCGTCCAGGTGTAAAGAGGGCAGATCGAGTCCTGAAAGAGACGAGGCCATGGATAAGGGAGATTGTGATGGTGAAGAAGCTTTGGAAAGGGTCGAGATCGAATCTTCAGAGGTGGAGAAGTTGGAGAGAGATCGACCCAATTGTAATAATCGTTTATTTTTGGGATGTTCGTACGGATCTTCACCATCGTCATCGGAATCTTCATCCGCTTCCTCTTCTTCTTGTGGCCATATATACCCCAGACTGTCGCCACCCAAACTTGGACTGATGTCATCCTCAGCGTCAGGGTCATCGTCTCGAGTATACGGTACACGACCAACGCGGGCGAATTCTGGGATTTGAACGTCCTTCCCAAGTCGCACACCGTGTCCTATCAACGCCCCACGACCTATTTTGACTCGATCAGATATATGGACGTCTCGACCGATCATGCATTGGGTGAGAGAACAATTGGCGCCGATGCGAACGTCCTCAAAGACGTACGAGTGCGAGATGGTGGTATTAGGTCCGATAGAACAGTCTGCGCCAAGAGTAGATTGTGTGATTAATGTGTTGTGGGCAAGTAAGCTGCGAGGGCCAATAAGAAGTGGTCCATTCAAGGTGGTGGTCCTAATCATAAGCCTTGAGACAAACATGACAATACGAACCCCACCGTGATAAGACCACGTTATCCTTTGCGATATAAACGTTACCAGCTCGTAATTCATATTGTACCCCTCCAGGCTCATTCAGATCCGGCACCAAAGGAAAGCTCCATCTTCTCAACACATCCTGTCTAACACATTAGCTTTATACGATCAGAATACGAACGTGCATACGTACGTTATGTCCCCGAACGTCCGCGTATCTCTGATACGTTCGATATACCTATTCTCCCCACAATCCTCCTCATCGCCAGCCAGATGAACAGCAATCTTCTTCCCTAACAGATCACTCGTAAGGACTCCATTCACAAAATGTCTTCTCAAATCATGATAATCAAAATTTTCCGTACACAGAGCAGGAACGTCTGCTTCACAGATGTCCACACCCAGATCACGATAACCTGGAGATCGGGAAGAAGAAGACGTGCCGGACCATATTTCGTATGTGTCGATGTCAGTCGGAAAGGGGTCGAGGAAGAGCGAAGCGGGAAAAGTGATTCTCGGTTGACGTGGTGAAAGTGGATGAGGTGCATAATGCAACAATCGTGAGGAAGGGGGATGGACTAGCATAATGGGAGATTCTGGATGTCGTCTGACATCATTAGCCAGACGTCTTGCCGAAGTGGAATACTTACCGACCACCACGACCAACGCCCATGGTCATGATAAAGTTTTTGTCCACTTCTCTTCTCTTCTTATGTGCTTCAACCATTTTGGAGATATCGTAATTTGAGACGAGGGGTGAATGAACGAGTATGAAAGGATTATCAGCGTTCAAAACCTTGATGATGAGTCTCTTGTAAAACTTCAAGAGTCAATTTACTCACATGCATGTCATCCAATTCTCTCAGAGCATCTCCAGCAGACATGGTAGTGGTGGATGATAAACATTGAATGTCCATTGTGAATCTATAAGGAGAATTCCTTTGAAATCAGCTAGCTCTCAACCATGACATTTCATTTACTCTTTCTCCATATGTAGGGGCTATCAACATACCGAACATTTCCACTTCATTGCCAGACCCAAAAAAAAGTCTCGCAGATAGGTACTCTAGACCGAGTGGGAGGGGAGGGGAGTGGAGACTCACGCAACATATTCCCTTATCTGATCCGAATGCACACCACAAAAAACGAAAACCTGTTTAACCCTACTCAAACTCAAAGCCTCCAAGGTCCAAGTCAAAAGTGGAGTACTGCATAAAGGTAAAAGTATGCGTGGGGTATCATGACATAGTACTTCGAATCGTCGATTGTAAGAATCAGCCAGGATGACAGCTTGAAGGGGAGTTTCGTCCACTACGTCCGCTTTCTATTGCGTCAGCTTTCTCCGTCAGGTCGTCGTCCTAACTGACAGGTTTTGGCTCTTGCTTCGATACGTTAGGTTTCCTAGGCGGCATCTTGGATACTTGATCTCCACTACTTAGTTTGACTCTCCCAATATATGCCGATGAGATTCTGCAAGGTGGGAGAAGTTTGGAGACCGGCTCGGAATGGAAGATAGTCCAGCTCGGAGCCCCGCGTGCTTGGATTAACCTTTCGAATAGGCGCGCGCAACATACCGTCTCGAAAACGTCCCTCCTCTTACTTCAGACTTCAGATATCAGCCATACATCACCACCCTTGAGAATGCCAGTCCCATTCGAAGTGAGTAATCATATCACATATGTATCTGAATACTGATATACAACAGGCTCTCATACCTTTCGGTCAGCCCTCTCAAACAGCTTACCGAAGATGACTGACTGTTAGGTCTTTTAACAGTATGTTTCGCTGCTACAGGAACTTTATTCTCCATCGCTAAACGAGCTACGAATGACTGGAAGGTGAGTTTTTCCTACACACGACATCATCTTTCCGATACCTCAATCTTGCTTGTTACTACCCCTGGAGTTCAGGAAAGAATAATGTGAGGGGAGAGAGGCGGATTGTTCTGCAGGTTGTGACATATGACATCCATATCGATGGAATTACGGAAACGTGGATCGCTAGAAGAAGGGAGCAAGAACGGACGAATGAATGAAATGACTGGCACTAATCCTCAGCCTCCAAGATACAACATTGATACTTGGGACGAAATGATGATGGAACGTGATAGACGACTGACTGGATCTTTCAGAGGACAAAGTGTGAGTTTTGGCATCCCTCCCTCCTCCCCTTACTCCTGAATTCCCGCATCTGTGTATCCGATTTATGGTTTCTGTATTACCACACTTGTGTACTCCGGTGAAGCTTCATGGTGGGAAATTCGGACTGGGACCATTACACTCAGAGTCCGAGGGGTTTCTCAAGAATACGAACTGAAATTCAGACCGAACCAATAGCGCCTAAAGAGTTCGCGACCAATTCCGTCTGGCAGACTGAACGTGTCAATTAGATGCACTTGATATCATCACTGACAACTACTTCTCTTTGGCAAATGATTGAAAGTGATACAAATACAACACTTTATTGTTGGTACAAAGTATTACAAGACCACTTCTTCTTCCAAATTTCCCTGTGTTTGTAAACCCTCTCGTATGTTCCCCGACTGACCATACAATTCGTAGGCTTTACCTTTTTTAGACTTATCTTTTTAACACCGGGCGTCGCTGCTTTGTGAAATCGAATTAAACAACGAATTCCTCGACTATCTCCATAAGTGGACGGAAAGCTTGTACGTAGACACTTACCGCTTGAACGTAAAGCTTCCGAATACTCATCCTCCAATCCAGTCATCAAGGTTCTAATCATTCCCCAATGTCCCATTTCCCGAAATACCTGAAAAGTCGTGGGGATACCCAGACCATGAACGATCTCATGGAGGTTCATCCCCTGAGTAGGTGGTATGACACCTTTACCTCTGATCATCAGTTCTTCTGACCTCCATGACTTTGCCTCTAGCAGGCGAGGAATATTCTGAAACATATATGATGGCGGGGAAATTGATCATGGCCCTAGTAGGATGATGAAGTCGGGAATATAAAAAAAAGGAATGCTGGTGTTCTGAGTAGAGGAACACCCACGTGCTCACGACCAACATCCGCGGCAGGCAATTGACTGGCAAAATGGACCTCGCTGCGAAGAGAAGATGAGTGACGGAATGTTGCATGCATTTCGTCTGGGAAGGACCGATGATACGCCGGAGTGGAGAAAGATGTTCGATCCATCGTCTGGCTTCGTATTGGATCTGTTCGAGACAATCGCCAATGGGGGCGAGGCTGTCGGTAAGTGTCAGATCAACGTCACTCCTCTTTCCCTCTCCACTCGATCCCACGGACAATCTCCCGATGCTCTTTATCACTTCATCCTGATTGACGAACAAAGCTGACGCTTACAGTATCAACCCCTTTATATCCGGCATGATTACCTCTCGATGATAACATCTCACCGCTCTCAGTCCATTTGGCATCTGTTCTCTCACTCTTTGAGCTCCGAACTTTCTCATCATCCCTTCGCCAGCTCGCACAATTGCTTCTTGCGTCAAAGTCAGCAAAGCTAAAGTACCTCCTAGACCGTGTCCACAAATATATGTCCGATCGGGATCACCTCCATATTCCCTATTGGTCAGTCGAAAATCCTTCCCAAGAATGTCCATCTCCTTCTGGTTCCTCTCCGATCTCTGACATTTTATCACACAAATTCGACCTCGAAGCCTCAGTCTGGGCTGATATGACTCACTCGACATTGTTCTTCGCCCATTGACAAACCGACCGAAGATCCCGACACATGACCTCGATCTTGCCTTCTGGATAAGGTGTAATGTCGGGTATCAAAACCACTGTCCATATCAGCTCCTCCCCAAACTAATATATTTCATCGAGAGCAGAGTGTAAGCTTACCATAACCCATCTGGGAAAGTTTGATACCTAACAATGAAAACATCCATCTTTTCAAGGTGAACAAAGAGGTCATTCCGACATCCGGGACGAACACCACCACCGGTTTCTTATCTATCGTATTGAGGCTGATAGTAGAAGAAGATAGTGGAGTAACAGGTTGTGGTCTTATCTGCGGCTCTCCTCTCGGGAATGGATCCAGCGGGTCTGAGGAACCGGATATGTTGACTGGATCACATGTTGAGGTCGTACCCTGTGTGTCTTCCGGCATTTGTGTAGGAGGTGTTTGAGGTGTTGTTATCGTTTGTTGAAGATGAAGAGTAGAAAGTGAAGGATAATAAATATCCAATTTATTCAAGCTTTGGTCATCGTAAATCAATCCAAAACTATCGTTCAGATACACCGACTAAAAGGAGACAGAGAGAGAACTAACGTAGCTGTCACACCTCTCAAACTCAACGATCGAAATGGAGATAAGATATTTTGTGAAGTACGAGAATTCGGTTCGATGTTGGAAAGAAAAACGAAAAGTTGTTTCAACATCCCTATCCCGACGGAAGGGATAGCATCTAGGAGAAAGATAAAGTGGTCGTATGTTCTCAAACAAATATGAAAACATCTAACTGATATGTCAGATGTTTCTGCAATTTGACAATCAACGTTCGGGAGACTCTTCAATATTATCACTCTACCACTCTCCATCCTCCATGTTGTCAATGACTCCGAACGGCATGAGCGGGAAAAATTCAAATAAACCTCAAACATTCAAGAGGGAAGTGTGACGACTGATAAGATGGTATCATGGTAAATTGGACTCACCTGGATTAACGCTGAAGAAGATTTTACAAGGTGGTCGATCCGTCTGTCCAAGTAATAAATAAGCTTGGAAAGGTATCAAAACCCCCAACACTATCTCCATCAACTCTTCACCTCTTTCTCATCTCAAATTCAGAAGATGGACTTACGAAATATAGAAATCAAGAAAGTAGGTAATGCTACTAGACCGATGATTGGAACTATAAGTCAGCTTTATTCATGTATCCTTCTCCTCTTCCGTTTCTTAACTCAAGTCTTCAGACAGTGGTCTGGTTACACACCAAGTATGATGAGTTATGCAGTTTCAGTTGACGTTGAGTAAGGAACAAGATATCGAAGAATCGAGTGGAAGATGAAAAGTATCCTCACATAAGATCCAAGGTATAGATATCAAAAGTAAAAGGAATAAAGAAATTATCCATCCTCCTACTATCCCCTGTAACCATTTCATACCACTCTGCCAATTTTGAGACATGACCAATACTTGACTGGTTGAAGAGTTGAATACATCCGAACGAGTGTTGAACCTTATGTCACCTCTCACTTGGATAGATCGTCCCCCTCGAGACTTTTCGGTTGGTGGCCTATCTCGTCTGCATCTGCCGGTGATCAAGAGGTCAGATGGGTGCAAGGTTGGAATGGATTTTAGTCAGTTGTCCAAAAGTTGAACGGATTCGTTGGATCGTTGGGATCGTTGGGGATGTGAATGACGTGGGGGTTTGTCACCTTTTTTACGTTAAAGGTACGTCACTGTACCACTGTAGTACGTCGCAGGTTTCGCGCAGAGTCAGTTTGAAACACAATAACCGATGAATTATGGATCAACATATCAAGAAAGTCTTAGAATGATCAGGGTTTTATGGAGAAGGCAGAACGCAGACAAGAGGGTGGAGGGGCATGTCAAGTCATGATAGCGTCATGCATCCTTCATATTATGACTATATATTACAGCCTAGCAAGGCGATTGATAAAAGAGTGAAAAGAAGAACCAACACACCAGGTGCTGATTGATAAACCGGTTTAGCAGAATTGAGTAATAAAGAGGCATTGGTTTCGGCAACGACCTTTTTGTCAATACATATACTAGATCATCCCAGTTGTTCAGCAAGAAGAGCTTGATCATGTACAGGAGAGAGGAAGGCTGTATGTATGCGAGGGAAGTGGATGGTAGAGGGATAGGTAGGATCATGATGAATGAACAGAAGAAGATACTCACAGGAACTCCATCAGTCCCATTTCCAGTATAACTCCATCCTGTTATATTCCCACTAGAAGCAGTCTCGGCGCAATTCACTTTGACACTTTGAAGTGTATTGTAGAAATACCCATTGGAGACGTAATCTGGATCATCCCAATTGATCATACCCCCAGACCAATCGATCGTTCCTTGAGCAGAACCGTTGATACCTGCTGGCCAGATGGAAATTTCGATCCGGGATGGTGTTGTGGGGTATTTACTACCATCAGTCTCTGTCTTGGCCTTTCTTCGAGCTTCTTATCACTTGCCTCCTCTACTACGTCCGCCAGCTTGCGCAAACCATATCGGGGAAAGAGAGAAAGACGAATATTGGGGGAAAGCAATGATATGCCGAGGTTAAACGGTATTCAACTCACGCCACTCCGTTCACAATTGTATCATCTTTATTGACAGTTCTCACCACATTCCCATCCACCAACCACTGCAAAGAATCTTCTTGCCAGTTGAAAGAGTACGTATGGAAGTTGCTCGAAGTGTCAGAATTGATAGTGACCGTCTGGCCTTCTGTTGCAGAGTCTACTTCTCAGCATGGTCTCACTTACTTCCATGTGTCAACTCACAATTGGCGATACCAAGGAACCAATAATTTGTTTGACCAGACGAAGTGTTATTACCTGGGAACTCCCAATCGATTTCGTCCTACAAGTCAGCTCTTCAGCAGCCATAATTCTAGAGAGCTCACGTGAACATCAGACATGGTGATGGCGGCAGTGACCACGCCTTGCCACTTCGATGTTTCTGTATGATCAGCATGGAGTTGGTCACGGGCAAAGAGAGAAAGCAGCTTGGGGTGGGAGGTCAGTAAGAAATGGACTGACCAAGAGTCATATCAATTTGACCATAGTGGACATATCTTGTGCTGGAGATTTTGGTACCTTGATCATTCTCAGTGAGGGTCAGTCGAACTCCTTGACCATTAGGGTCGGGAACCAGAGTTCCAGTGTTTACTTCATGTCAGCCCCGTCGACTTTTTCTCAAGTACCTCGGCAGCGAGAGAATTTCTCTGAGGAACAAGATCGAGCAAAGGCTTTGAGATTGGGGCGAAGGACATGTTCTAATGGGTCAAAAGTTGAGACTGAGTTGTGTGAATCGAGCAGGGTCGACATGGATGTTCCGTATTCAAACTCACATATCCAATCGTATCCGGTCACATTCCCAGTGTAGGCGGTACTGTTTTGTAGAACCCTCGAGAGATCGGTAAAGTCCGTTTCGCCAGAAACACAAATAGGATCCGGACGACAAGAAGTAAAGGAGTGTGAACCTATCTCATCAGTCATCTTGAATCAACCCAAGCTTTCCACCGATGTTTATCTCTTTGTTTCCTGATCATCGATGTCACGGTAGGATTAATTTCAGAGGAGGGTGATCAAGATACATACCCAGCGGCGAACATCCTCCTAGACAATACGATCCCGATCCGCAGTATCCATACTCCGAACAACAAGGTGCATCCGCCCCACAAGGAGAAGAAGCCGAGCAAGCGGCTGAAACGACGGCCAGTAAAGAAAGAGAGACGAAAAAGAGAGACAAAAGTTGGTTCGTATGACGAGTCATCGTAAATGTAAAAGAAATATAGAGTAAAGGGATGAGAAAAGCTTTAGAAGAGATGTCGTTATGAGACAAAGAGGGAAAAGGTCCAAGCGCTGAGAGGTCAATGAATGACTTTAAAACCCGGAAGTCCGAGCGGGGGGGACGTACCGTTAAGGGCGGTGTCAAAGTCAGTTGAGTCGGACTGCTCAGCAGAAGAGAAGAGAGGCGAGATGATATAGGTCGTTGAAAGAATGAAAATATAGGGATGCAAGGTGATGGTGATGTACAACATGCATGCAGGCAACATAACAATACGACTGTACGACATTGCCGCTCGTTTCCGGCCTCGGGACGCGTTTCAATGAAGCCAACTTTGCGCACAACACGAAATCTCTTCACGCACAACATTATCACGTGATTGTCCGTTAGGCATGCATGGGCCAAGGAATTAGGCGCGGAAACCACGTGGCTTCTCTCGCACAGATCTCCCTTCATCTCTTCTCATACTTTCAACCAATGTCTTTCAACATCATCACTCTCTGCAACTCACAGGAGACAGGCTATCATCTTAAGACACTGTCCATCATTCTCAGCACCCTCGATAACCCCTTTTATGTACGTACCTGCAAGTATAAGCCATGAGACAGGTGGAAAGTCATGGGGAGAGTGGGTGGAAGGGATATCAGTATATCTCGGTCAGTTCCCAACCTCTGAGTCTAAAATCTTTACATAGTGATAGCAGGGGACATCATCTATGTGTTCATCTTGAAAATGGAGATCAATTTATGCATCGATAATGGAGTGATAAAGCATCACGGGTTACCAACTTTGACCAGAGGACAGAGAGTCGGAAGGAATGTCCGTGCGTGCGCGGCACACGCCTAACCTCGCCCTGACGCATGCCTAACGGCCAATCACGTGATAATGTTGTGCCTGAAGAGATTTCGTGTTGTGCCCCATGCTGGCTTCATTTCAT
>NW_006711225.1:3816364-3837225 GCF_000271645.1 Tremella mesenterica DSM 1558
TTGTCCTAGAGGCCAGGCACGGTGGTATGAGACAGGAATTCCCCCCTCGCGAGTATAGGCCAGGACAACAGAATTGAACCGGCGGACAGGGGGGTGGAAGGTAGATCCATGTATCTCAGTGAGTTTTCCACTTTTCAGTCTGAAATCTTTACTGACAGATAGAGGAGGAAGTGCTTCACATGTCTATAAAAGAATCCAGTTGATTTTATGCATACAACATGGACTTATCAATTTTCACGGTTCACTCACTTTGACCAGAGGACAGAGAGGTTGGAAGGGAGGTCCGTGCAGGTCACGTGGTGTGCACGCCTAACAAAGAATATGCATGCCTATCTGGTAGTCACGTGACAGTGTTGTGCGTGAAGAGATTTGGTGTTGTGCGCAAAGTTGGCTTCGTTTCAATTCACGAAGCCAACTTCGCGCACAACACCAAATCTCTTCACGCACAACACTGTCACGTGACTACCAGATAGGCATGCATATTCTTTGTTAGGCGTGCACACCACGTGACCTGCACGGACCTCCCTTCCAACCTCTCTGTCCTCTGGTCAAAGTGAGTGAACCGTGAAAATTGATAAGTCCATGTTGTATGCATAAAATCAACTGGATTCTTTTATAGACATGTGAAGCACTTCCTCCTCTATCTGTCAGTAAAGATTTCAGACTGAAAAGTGGAAAACTCACTGAGATACATGGATCTACCTTCCACCCCCCTGTCCGCCGGTTCAATTCTGTTGTCCTGGCCTATACTCGCGAGGGGGGAATTCCTGTCTCATACCACCGTGCCTGGCCTCTAGGACGCTCCTTTCTGCGGAGTTTGAGCCATTTCCGAGTCCTTCCTGCACATACGGTGGTGGATAAACGGGTGGATAAAAGGTAGGTGGGAAATTCGCATAATTCGGTACAGGAGGGTACGTAGGTGGCCTCTGGTACCAATTAGATGGCCCAGGGGCACCTGGGAGCAAGTGGGGAGAGGGGTAGAAGGGATAGGGAGGATATTGAGTCATTATCTGGAGAAATCAGCCTGAAATTCTCATAAATCGACCAGCAGAAGTGGTAGGACAGAGTTCAATGAAGTGCGTACCTGTAGGCCTGTCCCCATTGTCTCTGAGGCCGTCCTCGCCATCACAGAAGCTGTTCTCGCTATCACAGGCTGTGTCATCATCACAGGTGGCCTCTCCACCATCCTTTCTGCATTTTTCCCCCTCTCACCTTGAAATCGAACCAATAACTCTTGTTCCCTTGCAGCCACTGCTTTTTTTGCTGCACACATGTAGGTAATCGCATGTCGCTTGGTACAGAGGTTGCATTTAGGGGGGAGAGGGCGTGAAGGAGCAGATTGCTCGCTCTGTGATAGGATCCGGCCAGTACTGGCCGGGGGAGGATGATTACTTGACGATTTTGATACCTGCGAACCTGAATATTGCGAAGGGGGGGGGAGAGAAGGAGGAGGCCTCTGGGGAGCATACATTGGTGTAGGTCGAACTACTGTTATTCCTTGCGAGGCGTGCGAAGCAGCAGCCTGGGTAGCAGAGGCCCGAATAGCCATCCTTGCACGGAGACCAAGATTAACAGGAGGATCAAGGATAAAATCGCGGGAACCGTTAACTACCTCGAATTCGTCTTCAAGTCGATGAACTCCAATGGCCCGAAGAGCTGTTGGTTGTACTCTGTTATTGGTATCTTCAAGATGTTTATGGAATCCATCATGAGGGAGAAGTCGCCAGTGGTGATGTATCTGGTTGATAGAGAGTACCCCGTCATTTCTCATGACATTGACGATCGTATGTGCACAGGGGAGACCCATTGAAGCTAAAAATCGTCCTGAACAGTGGTGTATTCGATCAGGCTGACCTAGAAGCTTGGTTGCGAGTAGAATCTGATGTTGCAGAGCTTCAGCAGCAAATTTTGAGATGTCTCGGTTGATAATACTGAGTAGTCGATCACCCACGGCCGATCGTACTGTTTGCTGACCATTTTTCAATGTAATACTGTCCCACTGTCTCTCCAGGAAGCGATCTAGCTGAGGAATTACTTGCCAGAGGGTTCCTGTATGAGATTTCAAGAAATCCTTGAAGGAACGATGTTCTCCCTCATTCCTGGATGTCGTATGTTGACGAAGATTGCGATTTTGGTTTGTATAGGCCCAGGCCCATTTCTCCTTCGAAGAAAGCAGGTTTTCAATGTACCGAATTGCTGGAGAATGCTCTGGTTTCGAAAATCTCTCTCTTATCTTATCCATCCCCTGTTCTAGTTTGAAATCGTCATGAGCCTCCACTACTTCTCGCATCCACATGTCCCCAAACCTCTGTCTCTCCAAAACTTTATTTTCCTCTCCCTCAAAACAGTTCTTCTTGTCACAAAGATGTTTGATATTCTCTCGCAGATGCCACGTACAATACTGCTGTTTCGCATTTGGCAGGTACTTTTTAAGAGCATTGGCTAAGGCTACCTCACGATCGGTTATTACCACCTGAATTCGATGTTTTAAGGGACCTATCAAGTCGAGAAAACTCTTTATCGCGACCCCGTACCAATCCGTAGTCTCGCGATTGATAAAAGCAATGGCCGCAGTAAAGGTGAGGTTGGTTGCTGTCATTCCTGTGATGTGGAGCATAGGAAGGCGATATCGGTTGGTGTTATAAGTGCAGTCCATCATGAGAACAGTGGGATAAAGATGAACCAGAGCTCTTGCTTTATGAGTCGTATAAATGAGACCCAGAGCTTCATTTTTCGAATTAACCAGGCCTTTGAAGAGACGTTTTTCCTTTTCGAGATGTAAAAACAAACTTTCAGTCACTGTTCGTCCACTCATTCGATTCTTCTCATACCTCCACTTGAAGTTTGACACATCGGCAGGGGTCAGGAGGGGTTGATCGGGGTGTTCCTTGAGGAGATCGATGATCTGGTGGACAGTGAAGCCTTTATCGATGTATTCCTGTAAAAGGGAAGTGATCTGCGGGGTACGAGAGCCTTTTCGTAGGTGGGAGATAAGCAAACTTTTAACAGGAGGGTGGTTATGTTCATTACACACTGTCTCAAGCAGTACTGGTCGAAATCCATCTGCAAGAGCGTCTTCCTCTCTCACCCGTGACAGTTTAAGTCGAAATGGACACCCTAATCGCTGGGTGTGAGGCTGACGAGTTCGTACCTTGTCATATTGAGCAGAACGACCAGATCGATATTGGCCTCCAAAGACGCAGTTCATTGTCATGTATTGACGTTTTTGATTGCTTGAATCGGTTACCAAGGCGAACCCCTTATTTTTTACCATGACATCGAGTTTATTGCGAGCATTATTGACAGATATCTGTGGGGGGAGAGTTAAGGGAGCATGAACAAGTTTGGGGACACGGGTATGGGGGCCAAATTCGTCTTCTTCAATATTGGACTCAAAATCGGTGTTTTCTTCGTCATTGTCGTCCGATAGAGGAGGAGGAGGGGCAAAATAATCGTCTGCATTACTAGGGGACGTAGAGACTGAGTGTATATCGCGTAATGGTGTTGAGGAACCAGGGGGAGACGAAAACGGCGATTTATCTTGCTGAGTCTCTGGTATAATGATCTCGGACGGGGTAGACGGGGTTTCTTGCTTTATAAGTGGAGGGAGAGACGGAGGGAGAGGTGGGATTGACCACTCGTCTTCACTGGAAGAGTCGCATAGATCAATAGGCTGAGAGGAAGACATGATTTTAAGAGAGGTAGAGGACTAAAATGATCAGTTTCCCTCTGAGGCGAAGTGTAGAAGGAGGTACCCACCAGAACGTTGATATCACAAGCTATCTTATTGGTTGAAAGTAGTAGAAAGGGGTATTCAAGTGCTCTGAGAACAATGGAAAAGAGTTTGAGACTGTAGCTTGTCTGGTTTGGGCTGGAGAGAGTGACGATGTTTATTGATGTTGGATGATGTTGGTTGAAAGTATGAGAAGAGTTGGAAGGGAGGTCCGTGCAGGTCACGTGGTGTGCACGCCTAACAAAGAATATGCATGCCTATCTGGTAGTCACGTGACAGTGTTGTGCGTGAAGAGATTTGGTGTTGTGCGCGAAGTTGGCTTCCAATTCACACAACATTGGCTGATCGTCAGGTCCGTTCCACCCCGTTCGGAGCCCCTCATAAGTTCAGTTCCTGGAAATAACGGAAACAAATTTCTTTCAACCGTCAATCAATGACGCTTGACGCCTCCTTTCCCTCGCTCTCACCCTCGACAACTTCCTACTGTATGTGCTCTAGGTAAAAACGTCACTCGACTAAGATCATACACTCATTATGAGTGATCCATATACCTCAGCACACTCTACACCTTCATTCTACCTCACTTCTCATCGTGCTCCTCACAAATCACTCAATCCTACTCATCTTCGTCTCACTCACGTCGACAACAATCATGAAGTGGAATACCAATCCCGTCGTGCTAGAAAAGGTCGTTACACACCTAAACCTCGACATGTCCATTCTTCTTCTGATACCGAATTCAAGAGTATGGGAAGAGGAAAGACAGTATATATGCGAGTACAGGAGAAAGAAGGAAGACTAAAAGCTCATTTAACGTTGGATATCAGTTTTTGGATAGCGGTTTTGTTCACTTTTGGATCGGCTGTTTGGGTTGTGAATGGTATGTCGTCTGTCTTTCCCTTTACTGGATACATTTCCAACTACTCGGTACGCTTCCATTTTCATCAAACGCAGCGATTTAGATGGAGGATTTTGTCGTTGGTCAAGTGGGTGTAAGCGAGTTGGACTGATGTTTGAGGATTTTTGGTGTGGTTCCCTATATTAAGACCGAACTTGGTTACCACAGCATTTACCAATACCGCAGCTGCGTTTGCTTTTATAGGTGGAAGTGTTTTTGAGATAGGATCTTATTTGATGGTTGTGGAAGCTTTGGATAGGTGAGTTTTGCTCTGGACTCTTTTCCTCCTCGAGCTTCTGTCCTCTCCCCTCCTCCTCCTCCTCTCCCCCTACGATCCCCTCTCATCCAACTCGCTGGCTCATGATCCCATACCGTACACTACCTTTATCTCAAGCTTCAAACCTCGTTTTGTGTCGTAGCCAGAGAGATTGGAACGCAGGAAGGCGAGACTGACATCACAGAGGAAGAGAAACCGACTTCGGTACCGCCCTAGGACATCTCTTGCATTCCCGACGACGGTTGACTTCACATCGTGCCTCTTCCTCGTCAGAGAAGACCCTTTCGCCGGGAGGAACTAGCGAGAGTCCTTCTCCGACCCCGGAAGAACAGTCCAAGCAAGATGGTGAGATGCCAGACGGGGCCAAAAGGTTTGTATGGTGGGGTAAACCTCTGTGGCGGGATATGGGGTATATTGCCGTATGTCTGTCTGTCGCGCAGTACCCAAACGACATTCCATACCTTTCAGGTCACTAGTCATCCAGTGTTCCTCATAGCCTCATCATGGTTTACACATTTGTTCCGTATCGTCCAAACATAGCTGACTGCCAGGCGATCGTCCAGCTGTTCGCAGCGTCCATATTCTGGATCTCAACCCTGTACGTTTCGTTCCCAAGAAACGATCAATCTGATAAAGAAGGACAGGATTGCCCGGGGCTATACCTGGCTTGTATACAGAATCCGCTTCTGTGCCTATTGAAGATGTCTTCTTTTGGACCCCTCAGGGTAAGCTTGTCACCTAACTTCATAGAAAGCGCTGATACCCAGTCATCGGCGGGAGTGGTTTCATCATTAGCAGTCTGATTTTAATGGTGGAGGTTCAAACCCATTGGTGGTTACCTAGACCATTTGACATTGGCTGGCAGGGTGAGTACGAGATGTTCTCATCCTTCAGAACACCCACTCAGGCTTTCATCGGAATCAATTCTATCCCCGATTGTCCCACCTTCCTTATTACTCTTTCCCCTTCCCTCCGATTCCCTCCGGTCCATACAGAAATCCTGACGATCGACGAGACATGGTGGGTTGCTTAGAAACGACATTTGTGTCAAAGCTCAGACACTAACCCCACAGTCGCATTCTGGAACTTGATCGGATCCCTCGGTTTCACCCTCTGCGGCGCTTTCGGCTATTCACCATCGTCCGGTTTAGTCTACCAATCCGCATTATCTACATTCTGGGGAAGCTGGGCTTTTCTTATCGGTAGTGTCGTACAGACATGTGAGGCTGTATGGAGAGAATCACCGGATACTAGTGAATCTTAGCATGAACATATGTTGTATGCATCTTATCATTGTCTATCAGGTATCGATTGGATGATTGGCCTGTTGGACATGCTGTGGAAGCACGTTGACCAGTTTGTGCGTACACGCGGATCAGTTCCTAAGTGTTCCCGTGTCCCTGGGCATTTTCCCAGAGTACGAGGATCCTCTTACTCTGATTTACTTATCAAGGTTGAGAACCTTGTTCCTTCTATACACTCTGTGGATCAATACGAAGGGATGTTGTGTATTTGGGATTCGTCAGATCTATCCTAGCTTAACAGTAGGATGCAGAAGCTAGAAGCGTTGAGAAGAGAGAAATGGATGGAACATTGACGGAGAAACTTGAATCGCACAGGGATCAGCGTTCAGGGAGGTGACGCCCCCTGATGCGGAACAAAGTGAAAAAGAAAGAATGACGTATTCTTGTCGCCGCGGGCTCGTGCCATCCGGCGTACAACATCCTTGGTCAAAACTTTGCAAACTCCGTTCTCCCTTTTCACTTGGCTCTCTGGGCAGAAAGGCAGGTCATACCTGTACGACTCAATTGACCCATCAGTCCCTCTTTACTCGCTCTCCACCCACTCAATATCATCTCAAGACACGAAGAAGCGGTACAGGGTACAAGAGGAAGAAGACTGTATAAAGAAAAAAAAACGTTTGGCGTGTTTGTGAATTTGTGATCGCGGATCAACTGGTGTGTTTCTTTTGTCAACTCGTACGACAACTGGGTAAGTACTGGGTGTTCTCATCGAGGTGAGTGGCCAATCGGTCATGATAGTATGACGTGGTGACAATCTCAAGCTGGGTGCATTGGGTGAGTTACCCTTTGGATTCTCAAGCATTCGAAGACCTCTAGGCCTAGCCTCTGACCCTTGTACATCCATCCTCTGTCCTTAGCAAACATTGTATACCGGAGCAATGATGCGGGGTTGATGGCCTTTCGTCCGGTTCGCAGTAGCCAGTAGCCAGTGGAGGTGGTTAATGGTTAGCTACCAGTGGCCAGTGGTGGGTGGCTTGATGGGAAATGACGATGGTTTTAATAATTTGACTGAGACATAGAGATACACTCCAAAGATCTAAGAACGTTTTGTCGATCCTTCCGCCGTCCCCGAGGTCAAAAGGCAGAGACTAGTTTCTAAGCTAGACACCTTGGTCTTTCACCCGTGGCCCTTGGTGAGTCTTCCTTCTACACCTTTCGTCTTTGCTTCCTTGTTGTCACTCCACATCGGTTGTACAATCCCCGGTATATTCGTCACTTTGCTCTACTGCGTCCTTCACTCTCATCCGACACCCCGACCTAGTCGGATCAAAGAGTATGAAGCATGTTGAATCATTATCGGATCAGAGAGTTTCCAATCAAGAGCTTTGTATCCCTCTCCCACTGCGATACTGCGGTTCACCCGTCACCCGATACGTTCCTCGATCTGGTCATCGACTAACTCTACCGATCATTGTGTGGTGTACGCCTGTCTCACTCGATCACTCGGCGTCATGCCATAAACCTCACCACTACCTCACCTTCTCACACTTACCTCCAGCCTCCCATACATCTTGGCATTCATTACTCATTCTGCACAACCACAAAAGTCGGCATCATTTCTTCATATTTGACATCTTTCAATTATCTCACCATTACCCCGTGTACAGGACATGTGAAAGGACTCCAGCTGACCAAGAGTTATTTCTATCTTCCTTCTTGTCTACCTTTCGAACTCCGACTTTCAACCGTTCCTCCTTTCCTATTTCCCACTCCCTTGTTCCCCTTTCGACTTCCTTTACCACTTTCACTCTCTGACCACCCGATTCATTCTGACATTACTTTGTTCAAGCATCTAGCAGTCAGCTAGCTTTCACACCTGCAAAAAAAACGGATGTAGGAAAACGACCATGGGTATGGTCTTGACTCCTCTAGCTGGTGTTGTCCATGGGTCAACTCTAGCCTTTCCTTCCCTGGCCCCTATACCCGACTCTCGTATGCACACACCTTCACTCACACCCCCTGATCATTTCGAACAACCTCCACCTGTTCCCCCTCACCCACAACCTCAAAGTTCTTCCAGTGGCGAGTCAAGTAGAAGACAATCAGCAGCTTCTCTCCTGTTGATGCCCGGATCTTACTTTTCCAACCCCACCTCAACACCTTTCCCAATAACGACCACTTCCACAATCGTCGATAGACCAAGACCACAACCCCTGTCCATTCCTCGTTCCACTTCAGAAGAACCCTTATTCTCATCATATCCAGATGCCGGACCTAGCAGGTCATCTAGTAGAGGATCCTCATTCCGCTTACGCTCATCCCTCGCACTCACCTCCCTCACTCGACATCGACATCGACGCGAAAGCTCAACCGATACCTCGGCCGACGAGGGCTTCGTAACTTGTGTCGAACCCGCTCCTTTCGCCCAGTCATCAGACTTACCTTCTTCAAACCGCAGTTTCAAGGGTCGTAGGAGGGCGCAAACCATGATTCAGGCGGATCGGGGGTTCGGTCCGCAAGTAGGAAGAGACACGCCCCCTCCTCGCGCTCTAACTTTCACTCGATCTTTCAATAGCTTTCGAAGGAGAAGAGCTTCCATGGGTTCTTCTCATGTTCCTTCCGAATTAGACGGACCTGACAGAGGCCAGCAATGGTCGGGCATGCCTGATCGAGATCCTCGACGATATCCACCTGTCTCTTTTCCATTTTCACAACGAGGTCAATCTGATTATACCCTACAATCTGTTTCAACGATCACCACCGTTCGACCTCTCGCATCTCCCAGTATATCTCAACGTCGCTCCAGTCTTTCTACTTCTCCCCATGACGTTCTTGGTCTTACCTATGTCTCGCCAAACCCTACCACACAAGCAGGAGAGATATTGATACCCGATGATCTCGTCATGCCCCATGATCCGCCATTGAGACGCAGCTCGCTGGACGCGACTGGTATGCTGCGAGATGACCAAGCGTCTCCCAACGTGGATAGTACGGACAGGCATCGTCATTCCGACGCCCAATCCCTTCTTTCATCATCTATGACAACTACCGAAGCTTCTGATGCTCTATTCTCTCCCCCGGGATCTTCTGATAGACATCCGCTGTCCTCAGCGACTACCTCACTATCTAGGAGTGCCAAGAGCGGTGATGAAGGTGTTGAAGGGCAAGATAAAGAGAAAGTGACAGATGTTTCTGTCATTCGTTTGCAAAGAAGTTTGGAATGGGAAGCAAGACAACATAGACATCATCGTCGTGTGGAGAACCGAAAGATGGTCCTTTTGGAATTAGTGGAGACGGAAGTGACCTATGCCGAGGATCTAAAGACACTCGTTCAAATCTATCTACCTCAGTTGGCTGCTCTTCCCACAGTTTCCGAACGGACTACCGCCATGGTGGCACGGAATGCATCTGCCTTGTTGGACATTCATCAGGTTCTAGCGATGAGGATGGTAGAGGTCATCAAGGAAGAAGGTTTGAACTTTGATCAACAAGCCGAAACTTCGACCACGGAAAAGGTAGAACGTGCGGCTCGACGTGTGGCAGCACTCTTCGTAGAGAATGTGAGCATCTTCTAATTCATTAGTGGACCCACAAAGCTGACGCGCAGGCCGACTTCTTGGGTGCCTACAAGGAGTATTGTGCGGGCTCTATAGCGGCAGCTTCGTTAGTCCGACACATATCAATGCGGTCAGACTACGAAGCTTTCGAACGACGGTGTCAAATCATCTCATCAGGTCAACCTCATTCAAGCTTGCAAGATCTTCTCAATGATGCAGACCCTTCGTATCACCCTTCCAATCGCTCTCGACTACGTTTCCGTGATTTCCTCATCACGCCTGTTCAACGAATTTGTCGCTACCCCTTACTTCTCAATCAGTTGGCAAGTTCTGCCTCCAGTCCCATGCCAGACCGTACCGATTTCTTTGATGAACAGGAGGGCATTGGAAAAGATGTCGAAGCGGCATTGGCCGTGATGCGCTCCGTGGCAGAAGATGCGGATGAAGCGAGAAGACTGAAAGAATCTGAGATCAAGAGCTCCTCCGTCATCTCGCGTATGGACTATCACCCGCTCATCACTCCGATGTTCCTTAAAAGTCTTGGGACATGTCGGCTCGTTGGGTCTTTGGACGTTTTACATCATCATCCTACTCTTGCTCCTCTGGTCCCGCCCGTCAAAGTCAAATACCTCGCTGCCTTCTTGTATAGGGGGTATCTGGTTCTTGCCAAGGTGAAGAAAGGCAAGACCTACGAACCGAGGCATTATCTGCCTTTGGAGGTCTTTCAGCTTATCGACATCACTGAGGGTGAGTAAATCTCCATTTAAATTCATTGTTTTCTCAAGACCGGCGGCTAACGTGCTTAGGTTTTCTGCCTCATTCCATACGACTCGTACTTCAGGAGCACAACTTTGACCTGGCGGCTTCTTGTGAGACTGAGAAGGAAGTTTGGTCAGCAGCTCTTTGTGCCGCCAAGGAAGACAGTGTCATTCCACCTTTCGAACTTCCTGCCAGTGTATCGCCGTTCACCCCTCGATCTAGACGAACTTCACTAGCCTCTCAACCAGAGGATGACGATCCTCCCTCACCCAAGACCAAACGACATACACTAGCTTTTCCTCCTGGAGAAATGAACATGGCTGCACTTACAACCTCTCCGATCAACGTGATAGATTTCAAGGCGACTCCCGTGTCTTCACCCTTGCGATCGTCGTTCGGGTTCACACCTGACCGTCAAGGACGTCCAGGTCAACCATCCACTATCCTCCTTCGCCGACCATCTGCCACTCGTCGTCTGCTGGTTGATCGCGGTTTGATGGATGTTTTCTCAGAATCATGTGCCACGGCTAGAAGCAAAGCTCAACTTCATCAAGCTCTCTTTCTTCCCGACATGCCACCAAGTGAACTTCGAGACAAACTGGCTATCAAAGAATCGACCATGCTTCGACGTCGAAGATCATTCCTTGATGCCAGACCTGCATCTTTCGACATTGCCTTCACTGGTGAAATACGTGGATCTGTCATACCCGTCCGACCTTCCAGATCAGCAATCAAACGTCGTACCTTACCTCCTGAGGTTCTTCTCGGGGAACCTATCTCTCGAGAAACAGCTGAATTGGACGATAAAGACGAAGCGAGTGAAGCGGCCACATCAGATTATGGAACCATGCGAAATTTACATCAATCTACCATGTCTAGAAGCGATTCAGTGATTTCTTTCTCCCCCGCTCCAACGCCCAAGAGATCCACGACATCACTTCGTGCTGCATACACCACCGGAGGTTTATTGAATAGACGTAAAACGGCTTCTGCTTATAACCTCACTAGTAGACCGTTTCACACAACAAGAGCTAAATCAACCCCGAATACTCCTAGACATGTACCTCTTCCTCCGATAATGTTCAAACATCCCTCTGAAACAAGTACGGTGTTAGCTCGTGATAGTCCTAGATCTCCAGTTCAGTCTTTGAACCCGACTGCGAATCTAAACACGGGATCAAGCATCAAAACGAGTGAATCATCTTCGACTTGGGAGTCATTCAGAAGGACAATGAGTTTTCGTATACTCAACAGATCCAAGGGATCAATAACGAGTTTTGATGAGACTACGCAAGATGACGATCCATCTTCTATCATGAGCAGCTCTTACGAAGGTGTTTCTGGTCGAAAAGGGTCCACCGGGGGAAGTTCTTATCAAGGTGTTTCTGGACAGAAGGAGTTGACCACAAGCAGTTTTCATGACGGTGTTGATGGACAAACGGGTTCAACCGCGGGGAGTTCTTATGATGGCGTTTCGGGACAGAAAGGGGAAGACAGTGTGGTAGATCTCTCGGAGAATCTGAAGGAGAGTGGTAGTAGTGGATCTCTGGATAGAGGTAGGGGATGGAAATGGGAAAAGGAGAAGGAGGTGGGTAAGGATGAAGATGGGTTGTTCACTACTCCAAAGAGGAAGAGGTTGTTTGGGAGTTTGAGCAGGTTTACTCCCATTTGACGGATTGAAATCTTGCGGCCATTTCCCCTCTTTGGCGATAATGAACACTCAAATCCCCCCAATCGCAACTACGACTTTGAGGAGGCTTCGCCCTACATTAGAAGAGATCTTCTCAATTCGATATCTGGTGATTTCGCCAAGATGGCATGTAGCAAACAATCGTTTCGTCTCTGTATCATAAGGAGCTAGTCTCACGGCTCAAGGCTCAAGTCTCAAGCAAGTCAAATATCCGATTTCCCAGTTTCTACTGGTATAGTACTTTTGGTCTTCGGAGAAAGACAGTTTGTACGCTCTAATGCGGGTGGTGTAATTTGGAAGTTCGGACGGATGATGATTATGAAGACACGATATGATGCAATTGTTGTGATATAGATTTTGAACCGTCCATGTGTCCCTGTCATCTTGATACTGAACATTCCATTGTTTGAGACAATCCGCTTCCTGACATGTCTCAAAGCTCAGTGGAAGAATGTCATAGCCTGATTGGGAAGAAGACCAGTGAGTTCAACCACTTCTCTACATTCACACATTTGAATAATCAATCTTCGAAATCGCTCTCATCAAGTCATAGTGATCTAAGCTCCGCCCCAAACTGTCCTTTGGCGGTGTGAGACTCCGTGATTGACTATGGGCTGAGACGCGATTGTTGCAAACTGTTAAGAAGCCCAACGCCCTCGCTAGAGGTCGATATGAGGAGATGAATACCGACCGAACTGTTTTAGTCGATGAAAGGAGGTGGATGAGAACAATGGTTGGTACGATTACTCCGACTAGGCCTCCTCCACGAGTACATATGAGTTATATGGACATATCTCCATGCCATCTCATCCCCGCTTTTTTTTCAATTTGCCTCACCAACTCGTCCTGAAGACGCTCATCATACGACAACAGTAGAAATCCTTAACGCTTACTCACTTCGTCAGACATTGAGAAACACCCTCAAGCATAAACTACCCAATTCAATTCGATAACCGATCAGTCTAATAAAGACAACTCAGATAATCTGAAGCTCATAAAATGCCCGAAAGAGGAGAATCAAGTAGAAAGGGGAAGAAAGTATCTCAATATTATTACGATGAAGAAGAAGAAGAACAAGCGGGACCATCAAATGCTCCTCCTCCACCAAGACGTACCCGTACTAACACCCATACAAATAGAAATACTTCTTTCATCCCATCCAATACTCAAGGTACAAGTGCTCCATGGGGAAATAATCATATGGATCCTGTTCACGTATCGCAACACTGGTTCGATCAATTAACTTCTGATAGTGGTAAACTTGATGTTGACCAAATTCGTGACTTCGAGAATATGGCAGGTTTGAATTCGGGACATTTGAAAACAGCTCCTTTCCCATTCGAATTGAAATTTCCCCATGAGCTTGGAATGGACGATACGGATGTTATGGATTATCCTCACTCTACAACACCAACAAACAGGGAGACAAACAATTTTGCTCAAATGGCCTTTGAGCTCAGTTCTAGATTGGAAGTTATGACTGGTTCAATAGGGTCAAACAAAGATCAAGCGGAATATACGGAAGAAGAGGTGGAGATGATGAAGACTATTCTGAGCAATTTGTGGGAAATCGGTCAAGGGGGTGATTATTGGGTTGTTGAAGGTGTTTGGTCCAAAAGGATGGATTTGATGGATTTAGGACAGGAGGAAAGAGGACGATATCTTGAACAATTGAAAAGTTTACATGATTTGACTATCTCGCAGTTATAGGGGATACCATGAACTAGAAAGTATTCAACCACTCATGATACTTGATAAGTAAACAAAATAGTTTCATGCATGAGCTGAGAATGTCGTTCTTGCTAATGTCTGTTTCTTCTTACGGACGAGGTATCAGTTTCACTCCCTTCTCACCTATTGTACTGTGACTTGTATAGGATCCCATGGGTGACAAATGATTGTGAGGGTGATTTGAATCAATGATATGTATATAGATAGAGAAGGCTATCAAATAGATTGATGAGGATTATGAACTGAGAAGGTGAAACAGGTCATGTGATTTTGTCTAATCACGACATATTCGACCACTTGTCGATGAGAGAAAGGAGAGGTAAGGACGATCTCCGATTTCGTTACATATGACCTTCATACAAGTTTGAGACATGTGCAATTAAGAAGGCCAACTTCATTTCTTCTCATCTTACAATTCATTTCATATATCTTGCTTCTATTAAACACATACTTGACTGAGCATTACTTGAACGATTATCCAACCTATTTAGAATAACTCTCGACATAACAACGCACGGAAGTCTACCTCCAAGCCCAGAAGAAGAAATATGGGGAAAACTCATCATAATGAGACCGAAGCTGGGCCGTCGAAGTCAAAAACGTCCGCTCAGGTAACCTCATGATTCATTTGACATCCTCATGAGAGAACTGAAGACCAGGTCAATTTCCTTCATCATGGAAATCGGGAAATGAGGCTGTATCAAGTGGTTGTATCCCAAATTCTATCAAGAACCAATGGACTCGATGCACCTCAAGCCTTCGCCGTAATGGTCAAAATAATAATGACAAGTTGGATATGCCGACGGATGAAATGGGGGACATTCCACCTCCTTCTTATCAGTCTCCCGTGAAACACGCTGGAACCCAGACTATCGATGAACCTACCCTCCCCATGGGCGAGGATATCATGACTGGGTGCAACTCTCCACGTCATATCTCACAAGGACCAGATTCTTACTCACTCTTCTACTGTGGTCTTGATGATACCAACTTGGATCCAGATGGGACTTTTTGGCAAGATTCACCTTCTGATGAGTGGGAGGCCAGTGCCACACCTGCTCCGGCTGGGACTGACCCTCATGACCCGGTTGTTTATACTGTTCAAACAGGTGTCTCCGAATCCGAGCTAAGTCAGGGTGGAACAACAAGGAAGAGGGAGTACACATGGTCGGAAATGTCCGACTTGCAGAGGCTTTTTTTAGAGGTACACAAATGTCAGGTGGAAAATCATTTTCTTCCAGAGTATGACTGTCATAAATTGAGGGATGTGTGGCTTTATGGGGTAAAGATTGAGACCGAGGAAGATAGGCAGAAGTTTGACGATCAGTTGGACTCTTTGTATAACTTCAGTCGGGATCAGACATTTTATTGTTCATTGGCAAGTTTAATGATTAGGGCTCCCGCGTGGTGCTGAACAAATTAGTAGATTAGGAGTAATACTCCTTCGAGATGTCTGTTCATTTATCTTATTAACCACAGAGCTTCTAAGGATATAATAGGGAAGAGGATGTTGAATATGGTTGCATCGATTATGATTGATATGAGCCGTTATCCCGCGTCCTCTTGCCAGTAGACGACAGGAGTTATTGGGGCACTTACGTCCTGGACCAGCTAGACTAATGATCTAGTCATACAAATGACTGATATCCGGTTGACCGTATGAGTTCCTCGCTGATAGAATGGGGGACCGCTAGTTAAAACGAGTTTCAGAAGGTATCGGATGTTTGATGACGGAGGTGTCACGTGGTGACAACTCTGGTATGCGGAGGACGCCGCTGGCGGCGTACCTGACAGATACATAATACGAAGATAGCTACTTTACTCTTTGGACAATGTATCTTCACCTGTCTGTGACTCTAGATTGCTACCGTGCTTGACCAGGGGAAAGGAACATCTCGCTTAGGTCTGGCTTCCCCCTCCTCGTCATCACCCTTCTGCTCGGATAAATGACACATTCAGGTCAACGGACATGAATTCCTCTTGTCAAAATACATCTTGACTCACTGTCATATAGGACAAGCAGAATAATCACATTTAGTTAACAATGAACAACAGAAGACAAATCTCTTTTGGCACTCAAGTGTCACGGCCGTCGAGCAACTTCTTCCTTATAGACCGACGGTCGACGAACCTCGGCTAACTTCACGCTTCTGAGTCGATGTCTCACCCAACCAGGAGGGCGCAGACGTCGAAAGGAGTGTAACTACGGCGTACTTCGGCGTAGTTACTCTAACTAAGGCTTTGTTCTATTGATGGCGATGTATCTCGATGTATAGCTATCTCTATTTGTCTTTTACTACTGACAACAATCAAGGATCGCTGAAGAACTTCAGCGATCTTCTCAGCTAATATTATCTACTCCTCCTAGACGTTCATCCAACCCTCTCGCGCTTTGACGTACTTCAACGCACTTCGTCCAACTTCCCCGAGCCCTCGGCCATCCTCTTCCTCCTTCGACTAACTCCGCCTAACATCGCCGCACTTCTGCTCCCATTGTCCCTACTTAGCCTAACTCCGCCTAACATCGCCGCACTTCTGCTCCCATTGTCCCTACTTAGCCTAACTCCGCCTAACATCGCCGCACTTCTGCTCCCATTGTCCCTACTTAGCCTAACCCCGTCTAACTTCGCCGTACTTCTGCTCCCATTGTTCCTACTTAGCCTAACTCCGCCTAACATCGCCGCACTTCTGCTCCCATTGTCCCTACTTAGCCTAACTCCGTCTAACTTCGCCGTACTTGGTGTCAGAAGTCCTGAGTTACGTGTAGAGTAAAGAGGTTAAGGCGTGATGGGGTTTTGATGGCCAAAGGAGGGTCATTGTTGGTGGAGTAATCGAGGTGTCACGACGTAGTTCGTGACATCAAGATCCCCACAATGACCATCAACTTCCATATGAGAAAACATACGCTTCAGAACACCCAGAAAGCTATGTAGCACGTACTGCAAGTGCTTACAAATCTTCTGGAAGAAGACGTAAACCAAGAGGAAAGCCAGGAGGAGAAGACGGAAGAAAGTGATAGTTCAGGAGTTACCACTCAATATCCTGAACGGAGAGATCAAGATGATTCAGATCCTGATATGCCAAGTGCTCGTACCTGGCCCAGTGATAAAGCGCCTACTTTCAATGAGGAATTCATGACGAGTACTTCTTCTACGGGAAACTGGGGGACAGAGGATGAGCCAATAGAGGAGCAAGGGATGTGGGGCTGGATCGGAGATGGAGTGACAAGAGTTGCTAGTGTAGCCAGGGGAATGATGGGGTTATCTATTGGGAATGGTGAAGACCAGAATGCAACCCCGGTAAGAACAGGAGAGAATATCACCCAGGGTAGTGATCGCAAGGGAAGCAAGAGACCTGCTGAAGAAGAGTTCACAAACGAGACAGAAACAAGCAGGAGGAAGAAGCGGGTTTCCCACGGGGGAGGAGGTTATGGGACATCCCGTAGAAGTGGTCGATAAAGCGGGTAGTTGGCAGTGAGGAGAGTGATTGAACTCAAGTAGCACTTTCTCTGATATGAATTGTCTGACCTTCATTTTCTCTTTATCCTCACCTCACTGAATCACTGTCTAAGCGATTCACAAAAAGCCAACTGCCTCAAGCCGTCAAAAGTGCCACATGCCACAACGTTCCGCTGTCATCGGGTAAACTAACTTTGAGTAACCGGGCGTCTCGTCTTTGTCCAATGAACCTATTCACAGGCACCGTTCAACTTCTCCCATGACTCTACCTATCAGAAACTCAACCTTGGTCAATTGATTGTCTCGGCTTTACGCTACAAATAATCTGCCCAATTTCAAGGAGCTCGACTGAAAAAATCAACCAATGATCACTGTCCTCCTCCGTCCCCCGAGATCACCGAAATTCATCCTTCCTCGGGCAACCGCTGTAAGTTGTGATCACTGCTACAACTCCCTACACGATCATGTGCTAACTCAAAAGATCAACATGCCCGTCGCTGTACCCACCCGACGTCTGGCAACTTCTCCTCCAACGAAGAATGCAGTATCCAACCCAAATCCACTTTACGCTTCTCAATCCTCTCTTCCCCGTTTACCCGTTCCCACCCTTTCATCTACCTTTCATAAGTACCTAGAAACCATCCAACCTCTTCAAACTTCTGATGCTCATCAACATTCTCAAGCTCTAGTATACGACTTTCTCCGATCCGATCTCTCCAAAGTTCTCCAGACACGTCTGGAAGGCCGAGCTGAGGAGAAAGAAAGTTGGTTGTCGGAGTGGTGGAACGAGACCGCTTATATGGGATATAGAGGTCGATTGGTACCCAATGTCTCGTACTTTTACGTTCACAAGAAAGGCCTTGGTGGTGGCCAGAGTCAAGAAGATAGAGCTGCCGAGTTGACTCGAGCTACGGTGGAATTTAAGAAGCTGGTGGATACGTATGTCCTTTGGATTACTGCAGAGTCGTGCTCATGAACCAGTGAAATATTGCAACCTGAGAAGGTCAGAGGTCAACCATTGTGCATGGCTTCATACAAGTATCTGTGAGTAGCAACATTGACATTGGGGTAAAGCTGAAATATGAGATTTAACGCTGTTCGAGTCCCGACCAGTCCAGCTGATGTGCCACTAGCGTACCCCAAAGACACCCATCACATTGTAGTCTTGCGGAATAACAGATATTTCAAGGTCGACACCAAAGGGAGGGGCAAAAAGGCTTTGGCTGGAGCGTTCGAAAAGGTCAAGAAATTGGCAGACACGAAAGCTGGTGAGGGGTTGGGAATTTTGACCGTTGATGATCGCGATGTATGGACAGAGGTACGCCAGACAAATACTCAGTATCTCGGCAGCTGACGAAATGAAGGCCAGAAGACATCTCATGTCTCTCTCCAAGAGTAACACGGTGTCTGTTCAAGCCATCGAATCGGCTATTTTGCTAGTGTCACTGGATGACGGATCCGCGCCCAAGACAGAAGACGAGAGAGCTTGGTCGTACTGGTCAGGTGGAAGAAGTCGTTCGCCAAAAGGTCACGGTTGGAACAGATGGTTTGACAAACATGAGATTATTGTGGACGAATCGGGGGAGAGTGGGTTTAACGGAGAGCGTGAGTCTTGGTATCCGAGAGATGTACCGACTGAAGCTGACACATGTATAGACTCAATGCTTGACGGAACTCCCACTCTACGATTGAACGAATTTATGCTTGCCGGTTTACAAGCTGGCAAAATTCCATTGGAGCTTCCGGAAGGAGAGAAAGCTACATCCCCCATGCCAGATCCAGAGGAGATCACTTTCGAGCTTGATGCTCATCTACGAGGTCTTATTGACAAATCTCGGATCGGTTTTGGGGAAGAGATGGCATTGCAGGACCTCAAGGTGAGTTTTTCGTCATTCATAAACATGATATACGTTGACGAATAGATGCTCAACTTCACCCACTATGGAAAAGAAGCCATCAAAGCTCATAAAGCTTCTCCCGACGCTTGGGCTCAGATGATCAAGCAGCTCGCTTTTTTCCGTCTTTTCAACCGGCCCGGGGTGGCATACGAATCATGTCAAACCCGGAAATTCCTATTAGGAAGAACGGAGGTTATACGCTCGGCGTCAAACGAAAGTAAAGCGTTCTGCGAGGCCATGATCGATCCAAAAGTCAGTGATACAGAGCGCGAGAAAGCATTCAGACGGGCGGTGAGTAGACATATCCAATATTCCACGTGGGCGGCGGATGCGCAAGGCGTGGATAGACATATGTTTGGGCTACGTAAGCTGGTCCGAGAGAAAGAGGGAGAGAAGATGCCTGAAGTGTTCAAGGATGAGGTGTTTGGGAGGAGCAGTCATTGGGAGTTGAGCACGAGTCAGTTGAGTAGTGAATATCTGGATGGATGGGGATATGGCGAGGGTGAGTTTCTTTCTAACTTTGGCTTACTTCGCCCATCCTACCTTCCCTCTTTCACATTCGCCTCACCTCTTGTCTCACTGTCGGTGCCTCTTTCGACACAAGTCTGACAAATAGTGGTCGAGGACGGATACGGCTTGTCATATTCCATACACGACAACAATATAAGGTGGTGTATCACGACTAAGAATAGCGACGCGGAGAAGTTTGCCGAGGCTTTGGTGAATGCTGCCGACGAGCTCAAGGCAATGATGGACAGAGCCAAATCGCAGACGCATGAGGGGTGAGGGAAGGCGAAATTGTAGAAGACTGGTGTGCATGAGGATGAGCCATTTGTTGCCTCAAATGATGTGTCGTATCATGAAACGAGTAGAAAATGATGCATGCTGTATGATGTCCGACTGTTTATGTGGAGGATTTCTGAATTACTTGACGGAGGGGACGATGATGAGTATGGGATTTTGAGATGTGAGAAGAGAGAGACTTCATCGTCCGACTTTGCCCAAAAGGAAGTTGATCTGGTATCAGCCTTCGCCCTCCCTCCACCGGCTTCCAGCTTTGACTCTCTCTGACCATGGTATATTATTTCCACATAATGATCATAACATATAAGAAGCGTAGGGTAGTTGCGGCCTACCAGCTAGGAAGCGGGATGACGAAAAAGATAGAATCACTCACAGAACTCTTCGGTGGCCGACCTTTCCTCCTAGGTTCTCTCATACATCCATACAAAGCTTGAGCAGCATCCGCACAAGGTCCCATGGAAGCCGATCGGAGACTGGTACCGGAACTTGCAAAACATGCTAGAAGGTTGGATAATTCTGGACCACAAAGGGGTTTTACTAGTTCTGAGAGGGTTAGCGATCCAGCTATACAGCTTTAACAATTTGTGTGTTTTTTCTCTCCCTCTCTCTTCCATCTTTCTGTTCACTTTGTTTTCTTTCCTAATTTCTACTCGAGTCGTAGAGCCTGTTCAATACAAATCATCTTTATCCAGCGATTCCTACTCGTTTACTCTGGTCTTTGTCCTGTCTAGATGGCCATATACCTCCGGGCATCTGGCGTCCCAGAAATGGAAACGGTAAATTTACCTTAAAGAAATGAGAGAGGGGTCACC
>NW_006711225.1:3837907-3861245 GCF_000271645.1 Tremella mesenterica DSM 1558
TTTCATCCATCAAACAAAGTCACAAACTATGGCCGATGCCAAGTCCGGCAGAGACAAATAGCACTCCTGATATGGAATCTCCGCCTTGTGAGATCCTCGAAACCCCTCAAACGATCGAAAATCTGTCTAGCCCCATTCCCCAGATTCAGCTCACATCACCTGGAAGGACTACCCAGTCTTTCGCCCCGAAATACGATATCAATCCACTCACTGGTGCGAAGGAACATCGAAAATATCCTTCTCGACTTCGAGAGCCTGATTTCCAAAATACTCCTCAAGTCCATCCCATTCATTCATTATGGTCTCCCGAGGATAGCGAAAACCTCACCCAGTTTCCTGAAACTCATGATAGTTCGGTGAAAATGGCTACAACCACAACGGGGAACAGTCCCAAAGTAAAATTCTCACCTGGATCGCTCGCTGCAACTCCCTCGCCCCCGATGAAATTGCTTCCTACTACCACGCTCATTTCTGCGGGTGCTGCCCCACCAGGCGTACCTACTTCCCATTCTATTCGCTCGCTCGACACCCTGATTGAGAATCACACTTGGCGAGAGCGCGCTCAATTATCTTCTCTGACTGGGAGACTTTTTCCAGGTACACCCACACAAATGGCCCCAAAACTCAAAGCGCTGCCCTCTCCTCCCACAGGCATCGAGCCGATGACCGAGTTTTCCGAAAAGAAGGAGATGCATCTGTCAAGAGCTCCCACCCCTCCAATCTCCTTGCCTCAGTCCAGTTCTTCCTCTTCTTCATTGGGCAGACAGGGAAAGATGGGATCATTTGGCTCCGTTTTCACCAAAGCTACCAATAAGGTCTTTCAAAGTCTTCGTGTGCGTCTCACTCCAAAGACTACGGAAAGTACCAGTAAAGGAAAAGGCAAAGAGCGAGCGGTTGACAATCCGGATTCGAGGTGGGACGAAGATAGCACCGAGGGAGTCCTGGTCGGTCCCAGCGATTATTGCGGATCTCTATCTACTGTACTGGACCGACCTGCAGCCTTTCACAGATCCCCTCTTCCTCAAGAATTCAGAAGTGATAGTCCCTTGAGCTGGACGAAGATACAAGCTCCATCTGTAATGTCAAATGAAAGTCAAAAGCCCGTTCAAGGACCCTCTCAGGGGAGTATTCGTATGGCAGAAGGAAGTGGTACGGATCACATGGTGAGGAAATCGAGTCCAAGACCTATTCCTATCCCTGTAGGTTTTTCAACGGAAAGAGATGTATTCTCACCAACCTCGAGTTTAATGCAGATTCCATCCCTAGACTCCAGCACTGGTCAGCAACGATGGGACACGTCAAGAACGAGATTTGGATTGCTCAAAGGTCAACGTTCTTCTCAAGACGTAATCCCAACTATTCCGCGGGAACAAAGTGTAAATGTCGCCATGGGAAATGGTGATGTGTCTAATGAAGTCGAGTCGGCTCACTCATCATCCTCTGCGTATTCCGTACGATCCAGCTCAAATCTGTCGGACCAGTCGATGCGTCATATGACTTGCGGTCAAATTCTTCCTCGTCCAGATGATACAGAACCGATCTCTGAAGGACATCCATACTCCAACATCTCTGATTTGCTCAATAATCTACCTTCGGCAGATAGTCACTCTTCTCTTAGCAGTCTGATGGCTGAAATAGCACCAGGAGAGAAGACCCGTCGAGCGGATGCGAACTCGATTGATCAATACTATGATGGCCCTTCACGCGGGACACGAGAAGAAGAAGGAGACGTTTCGATAGATACCATTCGTCAACCTTCTCCAAATGATCGCGAAGAAGCTCAAGGCAATCTTTGTATTGGCCAACCGACCTCCAATGAAGTTAGACAAAGGGAAAGGCCAGCAGTTCTTCGAGCCAGACCTCTTGGAGGGGTTCAACCTGGACGATCGGCTCGTCGACGTAGCGGGATCGATAGTCAAGGAAATCCATTTTCTTACTTCTCAGTATGGACCCCAGACCGACCGGCAGAGGAGAGTGGGAGTGATGAAACCTCTGGAAGTCCGACTGAGGAACAACAAGAGACCCTCTTGCCCTATCTCCATGGGGAGTCGGTGGAAGGGAACCGAGATGATGAAGTGGGATTCGGCTCGAACTCCAGTCCGTTGCGGACTTCTTCGAACAGGGGCGATCCTTGCGTGAGACAAGCCGTATGCTCGACTGTACCACATCAACCTATGGAGATTGCCATTCAACAAGCGTCGGACAATACTCGTGGACCGCAGATCCCCGAGCGCATCGTATCGGAACAGAGCGACACACCATCTCATGCAACCAGCCCGACCGAGCGTCAAGCCGCTCATACCGACACTGGTCCTAACGAAGGAGTAATCAGTCCAAAAACTCAAGCTCCAGACCTATTGCGACACAACCAAACTAATCCTCCGATTGGTGATAGGGTGAGATACAGAACCTCGTCACCCGCTTCCACATTAGCTCCGTTTCATTTTGATGATGATAGTTATTCTTCAGGAAGTCCAAATTCCCCGATTACTTCACATGTGGGCGTCGTGGATCGTGCCAGTGATCCAAATGCTATCGTCACCAACTCATCTCTTCCTTCGGAGTATGATCCTCTTCATCGACCTTCCAGTCGATTTGACTATCATGGTCCGATTACCATGGGTCCTAGGTCACATTTCCACAATCCCATGCGACATTCTGTTAATCCCGCATCACGAATGCTTGGTCCTGTATCTCTACCACAAATGTCAGATTATCACCCTGCGTCACATGAAGCAAATGTACCCATTGTCACAGAATGGAATCATATGACCCAACCATGGGGTCATAACCATCCTTATGGTCATAATCCTACTTCTCATCATGTGATGCCTGACATGTCAAACTACGACCCCTCGTCACATGAAATGGGATATACAGAAACATCAAATTATGATCCTTCTTACAATATGGGACCGTCTGATATACCTTACCACCCTATATCACATGAAAATTACGATCATTCGAGATATTCTGTTGCCCCCACAACAACTGGAGGCTTATGGTACTGGACTTGGAATCGATATACCATTTCCTACTATTCCACTACCGGGTTCTTTGTTACAACCTCAACATTGGCCTATACCTTTCTCCATTGACACCTCTTCCACCCCCCAGTCCGGATATCGTCAATTGGTACCAAACTCCAATTTTAGACCATAACGAACCGAGACTTTCTTTTCCTATACCGAATATTCCTTCGTATCCTTTTCCTCCTGCTTCATCTCGAAACTACAATTCTCAAGCTCCATCGATGATATCTCACGAAGAAGCGAGAGCGTTTCACGATACACACTCACATCATCCTATCTACTCTCACGTTCCACATGAAGCGACTTCAACTTCAAGTCTAACACCTTATCAGTCGTTGCAATCAAACCCAACTCCCTCTACCCGATCTGTCAGTCGATCAGATGTCGGGGATTCATCTGAAGTTCGAATGGTAGAAAAGAGAAACACGAACCAAATTGAAAGACCTCAATCACGTTACAAATCTCGTTCTTTCTCCGGTCGTCCTCCTATCCGAACACAATCACCTATGCCAGCACATGTCAGTGCGGAAGATGTCACACTTCATTCTTCTCCTCCACACTCGCGTAGAGAAGACACCGATGCAGAACATCAAGAGATTATGGAGGGGAGAGAAGATAAGGAAGAGAGGAATAAGATAGGTATTAGGGAAATGAATTATGATACAGAGAGATATTCGATGGATGCTGCTTCCATGTTGGGTCATACGGGTTTATCACCACCTTTACAAGAATCTATGAAAGTTCCTTTTGTCGAAAGACCTAATTCACCAAGACGGACAGGTTTGGAGAGGTTTAGGAGTAAGATGAAGTTGTTGAGGAAAGATCGTGGGATGGTTTGATCTAATCCCGGGGTCTGTCTCTGAATTCCGACTTCTGACTTTTGTTTTTCAGGTTTAATGACTTGGGTTCTGGTTACTCGTTTGATTCCTTGGACTTAAGAGAATTGAGATTTCAATCTATTCGTGTTATGGACGGTCAATTGGACATTCGGTGGTATGTGGCACAACTTGTGTCGGATCGTCTTGGATTACATATGGACCTCGGGTCCAGATCTTACGATTGTCTCTTGTTTTCGTATTTACTACTTTGTGGAATTGTTTCCATGGCGATACGCTCGATTCTGTATCATGATTAGGTGAGTTGTGTTTTGGAAGTTTTCTTGTATACTTTGTAGGTGTTTTAGAAGGACGATCTGTACTTGTGTTAGTTGAACAATGCTTTGAATTTTTCTTAGGAACACATATGTATTTTGTCATTGTTGCGTGTAGCACTTAAGATGTGAAACGATGTGTTTTGACATGTATGACATTACTGTACATGAGACAATCTAACATATCTGAAAATCACGTTTTCGCTCAATAAACATGACATTAGTCACAAAGGGGGGGGGGGCTAGCAATGGGAATATTAGTACACGTACGAGTATTGGAAAGTTGAAAGCATGAGTAATGGGAAGCTAGTCACAGTGGTGGAGAGTTAGTAGAAGCAGTGTCACCGTCAGAAGGATTCTAGACACACATACTACATCGTGTATCGACGTGTGAATCGTGACAATTCTAGGATTATACAATTCTAGTTCGTTCAGACATGTCCGATAGTGGCAAGATGACAAAGCACTGGTGTACTGGGAAGGTAGACGCAAGAAGGCAAGGTACTGATGGATGACAGAGGTAAGATGGTGGTGTTGGTGATTATGGTAGAGAAAGTATGAGCAAGGAGGGCAGGGCAAGGGTCTATGATTCTTCTTTTTCTTTCAATTCTTCAGGATACTTCGGTCGGGTTTTTTCAATATCATCTAGTGAATCAGCTGGTCCTCATAGCCGACTCAGTTCCTCTAGCACAAGGTTGACACGAAGTCCTGACAAGCGCATTTTTTTACGTTGCCATTTTTGGACAACATCCGACCTTGGTCTGAGAGGTTTGGAGATGGACAAAGACCTTGCTTCCTCCCCACTAACACTGAAAGGAGAAGGAGCACTTTCCTAATTTGACAAGGGCACTGGGGGTGGGAAAGAGTGAAAAAGAAACAGACCAAAGCACTCACCCATAAAAGACTCATACGCCCATTCTACCGCCTCCGCCGCCCAGTAAAAATCACAGTGCTACATGTTAGCATTGCTTTACGCCGTCTGGTTCTTTGTTGTTCATATCGGCGATCTCTTCAATTCTGCTCGGCAGTTGAGCCAACTCATCTCCCTGTGGCGATCCCCCAAGGCAAAATGAATAGAAGCCACGGTTTGAACATATCCCCTTTGAGGATTGTGAGAGCTTGAGGCATATTCGACTTACCTCTGATTGATCCAGCTTGATAACCTTTATCACCTTCACATCCTTTTCTTTACTCTTCAAACGTTCGATAAGCGGTTCTACCAACACCAAGAAATCTCGTCCACCGTAATACAACGCCAAAGGAGGGAACCTGTCATCGAACCAACGATCGAGGGTATCGTCCAATGTGCATTTCCGATCGGCGAATCCACCTTTTCCGCACCACCTGTACGTTAGCGTGGGCATTCGTTCAAAAGAAAAATCCGCACGCCAAACAGGAACAGGTGTTTGATGAAACCGTGGGATATGGATTCGTTCACATAAACGTGAATCGCAGACCTTAAGGGCAGGGTGTAGTGGAAGGTGTGGAGGGGAAGACGGAACGCACCAAAAGATCGACGCCGAACTGACGGGCGTGGGAGTGAATCGAAACATTTTGGTTTTACGACGCCGGAGCCTCAACGTCAGCGAGAAGTTCAAAAAGTACGTCAAAGAGAGGAAAATAGAAGACGATGAGATGATTGTGCAGGGAAGACTCACCAGTTGGTATCTGTCCAAGAGAAGAGAAAAGCAAACATGATGTAACCTAGCGTTGCCTGATGGTCAGTCTCGGAGATCCGAACGCCAAAACTTCCCCCGTCGACCTGATTTTGTAGGCGAGGAAGACACAGAGTCTGCAATAGATTGACAAAGGGCCTGGGTCTGTGGTGAGGCAGTAGTAGGTGCTGTTGGGGAGAGAGTAAGGATAAGGCAATGCAAGACTGGCACTCACAAATATCTTGGCCGGACAATAATCATATGCCCATCTCATCAGAGGTATAAAGTCCAAAACCCCGAAAACTCTCTTCCATGTGGTCCATTCCAACCGGTTCAGAGTAGTGAATGGGAATCCAGTCGTCAGGGGACCAGCATAAACGGCAGGGGCTAAAGCGATGAAGACGCTCATCTTCTTTCCGAGAGATGGGCACATGCCGAGAGAGAGGGAGATGAAGGTAAGGCCGTTGCCTTGGGAGTGTCCGATGAAAGCAACCTGGATGAATCAGCTAAGTCAAGTTGGTGCTAGCTCACCTTATCATATCCGCTGTCTTTACAAACATGATCGATCATCGCTGGAAGATCATACATTGCTAGCTCTCTGATGGTCCAGTCCCAAAATCTTGGGTCATTTCGAGAAAAGGTGCGATGACCCATGTCGAAAATACCCCGAGTATTGCCTAGATACACCTGATAACCCCCCTGTCTAGCGAGCCAGAAAGCGAGAGAGCGATCTTCAGAGGTGACGAAGGAGCCGGAGGATTGGAACAGACCGTGTAGAACTAGAACAGGGAATCCACCTGGACGTCGGCATATTTTTCACAGTCGAGCATGACTAATCGTGGGCAGACGTGAGAGCCGGACTTGTGGTGGATGAAGATGAAGCACTTACCTCTACCATCAGAATGTGGTTGAGCGTCAGGGTCAATGACTTTGTGCATTCTGAGCATCAGCTTATCGCCTTGGCCGAGTCAGACGACGATCCTGTTGAGCACATGCGGAGTGTGGAAGTGGTAAAGCAAACTCGGACACACCTCAAATAATACCCATCCTCTGTCTCCACCGTCTGGTGCTCAATATCCATACCCACCTGTCTAGCATAATCTCTTGGATCTTTGGACACTTTCCTCCCCTCTTTTCTCCAATACTTTTCATCGTCCCATGGGAAGTGTTTGGGCTTATCCGGCCATACCCATTTGGGGAATGCTTTTGCCACTTCCGCCGCTACAGCCCAGCCGACCACGAACGCTAGGAAGAATGTCGACATCAACACAGACATAGTCTGTACCAGAATTAGATCAATCTTAGCCCAAAGGGTGAGAGGCTGGTGTGGTTGCGGCGCATATGTAGAGAGTGATGGGGGAGGAAAGGTTGGTCGTGTGAGATGCTGAGAAGGTGTTGTTGCTCTATCGATGAATATTCTTCTCAGCACGCCTCTGTTTGATGAAGTGGATGCCGCGGAAGAAGGTCGAGAGATGGGTGCAAAACCATTGGCATGCCGTGGTGTGGGAGCGAGTAGAGGTACCGACTCATCCTCCTTCCTACCCCCTTGGGGTGCAAGATAAGAAGTCCCATTCTCCACATGATAATCCGGTGTTTGAGCCTCTCCTCTAAACGCACGCGCTTGACCAGAGGCAGTGGCAGAGTTTGGCATGTTCATCGCTGCTCTCGCTGGTGCGTCAAGCAGCTGGCTAGGAGGTGACCGGACGAGGTTGAGATGGGGTATGTCTGGTGAATCGGTCGCTGGGGTGTTGTCAACGAGGACGGGAGGGTAGCGAGCGGGATAAGGATGAGCCGAGGTGGTATGGCCATTTGACTTTTCGTCTATGATACTAGAAGATGGAGGGGGGGACGAGGGAGAGTCGAGGTATTTGTCGGGGATGAGATTGGGATCACTTGAGAGCGGGGCGCCGGGGAGTGGCACGAGAGATCGGCCTTGAGCTGGAGCCGGACTGATGATGGACGTGGCGGATAAAAAGGTTGACGATATGGCGTTCATGGTGGAGGGGGAAAGTGGTTACGAGGATAGTTATCTACACAGAAGGTGATAAGGGGGAAGGAAGAGCACGAGGGCTATGGGTTCATGAGTTGGGGGTCAGGAGATTGGGTATATGATACCAGGTGATGGATGAGAAGAGATGTGAGGCAACGGGGTTGGGGTTAGATGTTTTGAAGGATAGGGAGATGATATGAAAGGATCGAGTTGATCGGAGTGCTCTCTGTACAAACAAGGATAAGGACAACAACAACAACCCGAACAAGAAGAATGACCGGTAATTTAGTGGTGGAATGGAAAACAAATGTTTACCGACGTACGACGTCATAACACTTTGACCCACCACACATCGTCTCATCTTCTATCGCACGGGCCCCTCCCTTTTTATTCCGACAACGTTCCCTCGATCTCACGCCTAACTTGGGAATCACAAATGACGTGGCATTCTTCGTTGCCCCACACTTTTGATGCCATCATGACGTTTTCACATTCCACCCTCTTCTACCTCGTCCCTCCCCTTCCCCAGATGGCAAGCTCGTCCTCGTCTTCCCCACTCATCAAGCCACTCAGTCATAGGTTGGAGCGTCTTGATCGCTCACAAGGTGACTCTGGTTCGTGGCAAGACATGGGCGACGACGACGACGGAGAGCCAGACGTCGAGGATGATTCTCCGGCAACCTTCACGCTCCCTGCGGTTCAAACCGAGTCACAGGTTGAACCTAAGTTGAGTGCCCCTACCACCCCCATCAGACCATCTCAAGGTAGTAGGAATGGCCGTTCGTCTCCCGCTGTCAGTACCACACCATCTTCTTCCAGAGTACGACGTAGTGGACCCATCCCTCGTCGAAAAGTCGTCTCCCGCCGTTCAGTCGCTTGCCCCGCTGTACCATCCTCTCGACCTTCAGCACCTTCCTACTCACAACCCGCACGCTCGTTTTCTACCTCGAGACCTCGACCTGGTTTAGGGGAGACACTTTCCCTCTGGCTCACTCCCCTTTCTCTCATTGTCCGCCCGTTCGGCCTCGTGTTACCTGCACTTCTCTTCCATGCACTCAACACGCTTATCCTCTCTTTCCTCGGCATTACCATAGTATCGTTACTTCTCACCGGAGCCTCACATCTCGTGACCCATCTTCTGCGTTCTTTCGTAACTTCCATCGGCCTAGGATGGCTGCTCCCTTCAACCGAAACACAATATCTCACCGACGTGTCTCTACCCTTACGCGCAGTGGCGACTTCTTCATGTTCCCTATTGGGCGTCATGTGCTCATTATCCGCTTGGTCCACGAAACAGGGAAATGTGACTAGTGTAGCTCAACCGTGGTGGAGGTTGAGAACGGCTGAGATCGAAGAAGAGCAGACGAGATTGGACGTGGCTACTGTCGCTCGATCTTTAGCAGAGGAAGCGAGAGGTGCGAGGGATATCTTTGACAGTGTGAGGTTGTTGGGAGATGGAGGTCTGGTACGAGGGCTGGAGTATCTCAAGTAAGCTGTTGTGTCAAGGTCTATAGCCAGAGCTGACGACTAGGGTGTGGGAATTAGGCGTTGCTGTACAGGTTTCTAATCTTGACGACAAGGAGATCTTAGGGAGGCAGTTGATCGAGGTGAGTCAACGTCGAAACCGCTACTCAAACTTATAGCTGAGATGTAGCTCGGTGACCTATCCCGTGACCTGACGGACGAAGTTGTCTCCATTGACGCCATGAGCGTCAACTCGTTCTCGTGGTTACAGTGGGAGGTGTGTACTTTATTCATCCTTCGGACTTGTCCTCCCACCTCCCCTTTCTGTCGTAACCCGTCATCTGTTTCCCTTTTCAATGTGATACTGTGCTAACTGCAGTTCGCTCGGTTGGTCCAAATGCTTTCGATGCCAGATGACGTCCGTCCATCAAGTACCAAACTCCAAAAACATCTTCACTCTCTCCTCATCCGTCTTCAATCAACTCTTGATACTCTCCATTCTCTCACAGCACAAGCAGTATCTCACGCAACACACGCTTCGTCGCATGGACAACACCTCCTCCATCGTCTCTTCGAAACTCGGCACGAATTAGAACATCAACGTTCCCTATCCCCCGCATGGCGTAGAGTCCTCGATCGTGGGACACATCTCATGGTTGGCGGTGAACCCACAAAATCCGAGATGCTAGAACGCGACCTCATTTTGACCCGAGAAACCATAAGCAACCTTGGTGGTTTACGATTACAACTGGAAGAAACGCGTCAACAAGTCAAGAGATTTCGCGATCAGGTAGGTGTGTTTGGAGCTAGTATGATGGGATTTCATCTGGGTGCAAGTGAGGAAGGAGGATTAGGACCGGAAGAAGAGGTCAGGGTGTTGGCTGGTGTGGTGGAGGAATTAGGGACGGCGGTGGGTAGAGCTAAAGAGAGACCTTTGGCTTTGAGAGAGGGGTTGAAACGTTTAGGGGAATGAATTGAAAGGTTATGTTGTATTGGGGAGATATGTAATGACATCAGGACGCATCTACAAGTGAATATGTATGTGTGTAACATATTACGTCTGTACTCGGAAAAGGAAGATGAGATCCTTTGACAGATGTAGGATTGTGTGACGTTTTACAATTTGTAATGGACTTTCGAGTTTTATCGAGTCAACATTTATTGAAGTTGATTATATACGTTCTTGCAGGTACTTGTCTGCTTTCTCCTCACTTACTTGGTACACTTACTTAGTTCACTACTTACTAAGTTCACTACTCATACTTAGTTCATTTACTTGTCAAAAGCTAAAACCTGATAGATAGTAACAAGCAACACAACATGACATATGGAATCCAATGGGATGAAGACAGACAAGAATTGTATATTCCAGTTATTCCAAATAACCACATCGATCAGAAGACCACCATAGAGGGGGAAGGAGAGAAAGAGTATAGATTAACACCTTGGAGAGAAGAAGATAGGGGAGATATGGTATGTTCTCTCCGTTCTACTGTATTCTTTGTCATGTACTTTGAACCACATGATGAAAGCTCATATCAGGTGAGAATTTGTAATCATCCAGAAATTGGTAAATGGTCTTTCCGTAGACCATTTCCGTAAGTACGCCTGTCAACTTTGTGGTAGATCTCCTTACTCTCATTCCAACCCTATCTCTCTTTGACACTTTTACACGATAAGATCTGCAAAGTTGATTTTCTCATCTTCGACCTACAACCCCCACCGGACCACTTGCCACTTGATCCCTCTTCTCGTCGTCTAACTTACCTTGTAACTTACTTGTAACTTCCACACCGAAAGGAGACTAATGGTTATCTGATTGAGCCAATAAAACCCAAAAGTGGTACTTAGTATCAACAAAATCTTTGGTTGATCACGTAGGTTCTTACCTTCCGATGCCGACTATTTCTTAGTTCTTCGACGACCTGAAATCCAACATACCCTCTCTCTCCTCTACTATATCTTACAATCCATCTACACAAAAAAACGAGAAAAACCTATCCGTTTTATCTTCCGTATCAAGCCTCAATGATCATAAAGGTCACTCAGAAGATATCTACAAGAGTTTGTCCCATAAAGAGAAAGTTTAGTTGAAATTCCCTTTTGGTACATTGAGAGATTCATCAGGAAAAGTAGTAGGAATGATTCACATGACTCACCGAGAACCTGTTCAACCATCAAAAGGTCAATTGAAGATAAAATTAGATGAACTTTTAACTCCTCTCACTACACCAGATGCTGCTACCCCGTCAAGTAAGAGTTTATCAGGTTTCGAAGATCTCGCGTCACCGACGGAAACTTGCAGCTCCGGGAATTTGGTGGATACTACAGGACATGGGAAGGAGAAGAGGACATGGGAAATCAGTTATGATCTTTCTCCAGAGATACAAGGAAGAGGAATGGGTACCATAATGGTTGATACGGTGATGAACAGTTGGGTAAGGTTATTAGGTATTGAGAGGGTTGTAGGGGTATGTCTATCTTTCTTCTCATCCTTCTTTCACATCGATCTATTCGCTCTCTTAAATGTTCTGTCTTTAGACTGGGATATGTCCCGAGTAAGAACCCTCTATCTCTTCTCCCAGTTTGATCTCGATTTCCACGGTCGAAATTTTTTAATTCATTCTGTGTGTAATTCTTCTTTGCATGCTCAACGGGAACGACTTGCAGATGGAAGCTAATGGATAGGTGGTCCAGATTGATAATCCTGCATCTGCGGCCGTCCTTCGTAAAAATGGTTTCAAACGTATTCAAAGCTCCATAGTTCAATGGCCTTTGGAGAAAGGGGGTGATTTTAGAGAAGTGGAGGAATGGGAATGGCTGGTCGACCGAAGTCAAGGCCATTCTTAGGTCACCCATCGATCATTGCTTGAGGATCAAGGATAAACACAGACATCGACACTAAAAAAACAAACGAAAATAAACTTCATACATGTCCTCGATCCGAATTCCCATTTCTCCCCTTTCTTTCTCTCATTCTCTCATCACTCAGGGGACTCACTATCAAAGATCTAAAATCTACATAGTAAAGATCTGATATGGTGATATCAAAGAATAATGGTGGCGCCCAAATCCCCAGCTACTTGGAAAGTCCAAGAGTAATCAGTTTCGGTACCGTTGAAATCTGCCGTTGCGACCTACACGTCAGTCCAGTTTATAATTGGTATCATGAAGATGGAAGGACGACTTACACAGTATACCAAGGCATTGGCTAGAATGTCAGCGAGATTCTCATCTCACAGTAGATACATCATCACTTGTCCATCGAGATATGGTATTTGGGGTATATGAGAAAATCAAGTGTAAGTTCAGGTGGTACATGTGGCTATGAACGACAAGAGAGTGATGATGAAAGAAGGGAAGGGATGAAGAGATAGGATAGATGATTACTTCTACTCACTGTCTTTGAAATCTCCCGAACCATCACCACGCTGGAAGAAACTGGTAGCTCCAGTCCCCCTCGGATCTGCACCAGCAACCTCGGCGCATTTAGATTCCCAGCTAGAAAGTCAGTACTAAACCTACTTATCATAGCTAACTTTTACTTTCACATCTTTCCCAAAAATCTTTCTCTCACTCTTACATACCGATTGGTATATCTGATCCTGATCCTGATCTCAAGATGAGAAACTCGACATTCGAGTGTAATGGTTGGTGTATGGAGATTATGTCAAGAGAATAAGAGAAGAACCAACACAGACGAAAGAATTATGATCGTTGTCAAGTTGTTCGTAGTCTAGACAATGACTGAAAAACTCACCAACTCTCAAATTGCTCAATCGTCTGGGTAGCAGGTTTGATAACTTCGACAGGAGTGGTAGCATTTCTTGGGATAGTCAAACTCATAGCTCCCAAAGGCAAAAGGGTCAAAAAGAATTTGGCGAACATGATGATTAAAGTGGATTTATCAAAGTTATAAAATCGTGTAAAGAAAGTGAACTGGGGACATTTTTCAGAGGAAAGAATAGGTTTTATATAGATGAAAATATCCCCATGGTATGTGTAATCAGAAGTAGGAGGGACCGTGTGGGTCGTTTTTGATTTTACTACCAGAATAGGAACTTGCCGAACGGTCAAACGGTCGTCCGGAGATCAGAAGTGGAAGATTGAGTTTTTTTAGACCCCATGAGCTCGAACCTGTCAAAGGGAGGGGAAGCACGGATGATTCTGGAAACTATTGATTAGGGGTTTAACTTTTGGTGAGGTGATCTTGAGAGGGAGGATCACACATCGAGGGAAAAGGGGAGAAGAAGACGAGGGTGAAGCAATATTTAGGGTACATCGTAGGCACATGGGTCAACGTCTGGAATTTCGGATGGGAGAAGTCGACTTTGGGTATGTCCCGAATAAGAAATCCACCACAAATTTGGAGTACGAGTACTCTACTCTAGTCTACATAATGAGGGAGATGTCAGGGAAAGTGAGTGAATCAGAAAGTACGGAAAATGAGAAGGCATTTCAATTCCCATGCTGAAGTCAAGAAGTGGAGATAACACGGAATGAGTTTTGTGGGGAAAGATCCGAAAGTGAGGGCTCAAATGCGGGAATATGATCAACTTGACTGAGTACTGTACTCCCTCTTTGAGAATTAACGTTCACGTTCTTTCTTTCGACTCGGAACGTCCTATTTGATCCGATCTTACCATCAATGACCAGAGTAGGAATAATCTTCATTGATCATGGGTCCAGCTCTATTCCCACATTCCAGGAATCCAGATACTTGTCTTACAGATTATTAGGGTTTATCCAACAGTGAACAGTCAACGATTACCTGACAAGATATTGAGATAGCTCAAACAATAACATTCAAACAAGTGCAACTCATTTTCGAAAACGCATACATCCATTTCCTACGACATCATCTCTCAAATCAAATACTCCCAACTTGATCACGCTTTGGGAGGTGTGACTCCTCAACGAGCAGAAGACACCTAGTTTCCGATAATCTCGGCACCGAGAGCACTAGCAACTTCGGTCGTCCAAGGATATTCGTCGGTGATTCCATTATTCTCTTTGGTAGCGACCTACATATCAGCCTATCGTTCGCTATTTACGATATCACAAATAAAACTCACACAATAAACTTGGGCTTGGGCTAGGAAAGGTCAGCGTTGTTTTTCTTTTATGTGTTTTCACGGATGATTCCATGGTACGGTCGACCATATGGGTGAATTCGAGGAGTGAAGGGAGTTTGATGGGGATATGATATTTCACTTACTATCTTTGTTTTCACCCGCTGCATTGCCATATTCAAAGAAACTAGTGGTTCCGTTTCCCCTAGGATCTTGGCTCGCAATGTCTACGCATTTGTCTGCCCAGCTGTCACGTCAGCGCTTTTCCATAGTCTCATCGACCGGTACAACTAGAAAATGAAAACATTATCAACCAAATGATGATCCATACGATTTCGACGCGATGGTTGACAATGACATGAGTAGGAAAGAGACAAAACCACTTACTTCTGTTCAAAGTCGTTGATTGACCCCTGGACCGGCTTGTTAACGGTCTTGATAAGGTACGCGCTTGGGGTATCACGTTTCACAGAGATACCCATAGCTACGATAGGAAGGAGAGCAAGGAGAAGTTTGGCGAGCATGTTGATATGAAATGAAGATGTTTGTGTGTTGTTGTTGTTGTTGTTGTAGTTTGGGATTGAAGTGAGAAGGTAAGTTGAATAGGATGATTCTCGAGAGAGAAGAGGGGTTTATATAGACACGAATGGGATGATATTTGGTGGATGAATGACTTGACGATGATGGGCACAGCCACAAGGCCGTCCGGGGTCAGTAGATGTTCTCTTCAAAGGTGGAGGGGTAGTTTATCTTCGGTCCTTCCATCAATAAATTTCAAGGGGATTCATCCTTGTGAGATAGGTAAGTCAGGGTCAAATGATGATTTCACAAGACATAACATACTGAGGCTGACGAATACAAGAGGCACGACGAACCTTTGACACAGCCACCATGCGAAGCTACTGAGATTGATCAGTTCACCAAACTACCGCCGAGCACGTAAAGAACGTCGGTGGTGTATTGTACGGTTGAGCCGTCAGATTTATGAAAGACCTATTCGTCAACATCCGAGTAGCAGACTTTGCAATAGACAATACGCACACAGTAGACCAAGGCTTCCGCTGTTGGTCAGCAAAGGGCGACTTTCATCTCATACGACGTCGTTATCTTCTGCACCAAATGAACCCCGCAAATTGGGACCTCCAGAATGTTGTAAGGACTACCACGTATGTGGATGTGACTCAACTGAAAGCTGTGCCATCCATCACACCAAGAAGGATGTTCAGGGAGGAAGGAGGAATGAGAGATTGAGGAACAAGACTCACTAGCGTTATTCTTTCCGGAATAATCACCAGGATGGAAGTACACACCGTTCGAGGTAAATTGTGAAGGGTTGGCGGGGAAGACAGGACAGAGTTTGGTGAAACTGTCATCTGATCAGCATGAAAAGTCAGTCATTTAGCAAGATCATGGAGGCTGTGAAGATTCAACGGAGGATAGTCGATTGCATCTCTCGGAACCACAACTGTCAGGATCTGGAAATGGTGGAAGAGGATGTACTGTACAGGCGGGAAGATGTAACTTTACGGAACAGTGAAGTAAATAGTTGCATGTTAGATGATAATTCTCAAAGGTAGTGCAGAATGACGACGTACGTTTGCTGAAACTCATTCATATTCACACACGACGGCTTGTTCACCAACAGCCTGTAATCCGCCGCGGCGACGAAGGGAACGAGGAAAAGGGCGAGTTTGGCCAGCATATTGTTTGCGTCCGAGATTGGGATTGAGATTGACGATTAAAGGGGTTTTCTCAATTCGAGTGTCCGACATCTAGTTCAGGGGATACTTTATATCCCCAAACAAGTCAAGTGAGATCTTGACGGCGGTGCAGGGGATGATCCCGCTCGATTTCCAACCGCCCACATGATCCGCTGCCGTTCGTCGGGATGGTTGGGAGAAGCATGGATATAGTTTGGCTCTGATTCCGCTGATGGAGTAACGAGTAGTCGTATACTATGGCTGTGCAGGTAATACTCTGATCCTTGGTGGGAGAGGTGAAAAGGTTAGAAGAGTGGATCAAGGTTGCGGTCATTTCTTTTTTAGCGTGCGTGCGGGGCACAATGCGGGGTTGAAAGTGGGGTAGGAACACATGTGGCACTTGTGGGCATGTGGCACTTTGGAGTACGATGCATCGAAACAGATCCGCGCGTACTCCTTCCTACCAGGGAAGCGACGTTTCATTGCCAATAGTCGAACTAGTCGTAGATGATGACTCCGCCCCCAAGAAGTTCACATACTTGTGGCGTCTTGTCATCATAAGTTCCATCACTCTTTTCGTAAATCTCTCCGTTAGCCAAGCATGGGACGTGCTATATATCATGAGTGCTTACGCAGTAGGCGACGGCATGGGCTATGGAGTCAGCGTCAGCACCATGGGGGAAGTTTCCGTCGCTACCCAATATTTATCACAGACATTCAGGAACCAGAAGTAAGGTTGTAGAACTCTTCCATCAAGAAGGGAGGACAGTTGAGAAAATGTCATAACTGACTATCTTTGAATAGGCCGGAGAAGTCTCCTGCCTGGAAATATGACTTGTGTCCTACATAGATATTACGATCGGCCGAAAGGTTAGGACAGACAATATTGAACCTCCCATTCAGCTTAATTCTCGATATGTGAGGCGTCAATTGTAGGAGGTAGTATGAAGAAGGAGGTTTGAAGTACTCACGCTCTCTTGAACGTATCAATATCCACACAATCTGACTTCCCGATGACTTGCTTATAGTTGGGAGTGGTGACTCCATTCACGGACCCAAGAGATAACAGGGTGAGTAGTACCACGGGTAATCTCATTTTCTCTTGCTTCAATCTGGCAGTAGACAGTGGCGTTCTTGGAAATTAGAGATCGATAGGAGGCTACAAGAAGAGAGATGGGCTGGTAAGGTAGGGTACTTATGGCTAGCAATGCCAAGGCTCGGTAACGGTCTCAGGTGAGGGGTCAGGTGATCTTCATACCGGCGCCAAGGGATCAGGTCAGGAGATGATCGGGGAAAACTGCTGGAATAACAACAACAAATAGCACAAATGCGAGGCGAATAGGCAATATGTACGACGACCACTCAGTTATAGGAGCGGATGGTTGTAGTGCTTGTACAGTATGTAATGACACTGTAACGATCAAACTGATCATTTATCACTCCTTCAACAATTCAGATCTAGCGCAAGAACCAAGCTTGGGGGGAGGAATTCAGTTGTACACGATACCATTGGCTCCAAAAATACTATACACGTCAAAAGTCTTATCATCATACGTTCCATTTGGATATCCCCAAAGCTGTACATTAGTCGAATTTATATCTACCAACAAGACCGTAATACTCACACAGTACACTGTGGCCTGGGCTATCTGTCAGCTTTGGACTTCACTGCATCGAGCATGGAATTCGGCGGCTGGCACGTTGCTCGTCTCAACTCAGATGGATGTTCGTAGAGTCTAAGTGAGAGATCGAGTCCTTGACACGCACACCTCCTACAAATTGGGGAATCAGGACTCTCCAACTGAATTGAATGACTCACTATCTTTGAAATGACCCGAAAGATCTCCTTTGTAGAAATAATACTTGTATTTGACATAAGGGTTTGGTTTGGGTACTATGACCGGACAAAGCAGGGTGAAACTGGCATTAAACTTCCTTCTCTCAACTCCGAGAGACAGGAAATTTCAAAGCAAGCATAAAACTGTACTCACCCTTTTTCCAAATCATCAATATCCGTGCAATCCGACTTGGCAATGACTGTCCTATAGTCCGGCGATGTAGTAGCGGCCACCAGAGGTAACAAGGAGAGGAATATCTTGGTGAGTTGCATATTTCTGATGTGGTGTAGGGGAGATGATTGGCTCTCGATGATTTGGAAAGTGTAGAAGATGCTTCCAGTACTTTGTGCAAGATGGAACGAAGGACTTTATATCCATTGTATGAGTATCACAGCCGTCTCGGTATATTGTATATTGGGGTCTAGAACAAGTCGGGACGATCTTGGACCTATCGAATCTTCGTCTTTTCTCATTCGGCGCTGATCATGGCTGAGATTTGAGATTTGAGGTTTCTTCAGGGGGATCTTCGAGCCACTGCTGAGCATGTATGAAGCCAGGTACTTCGGTTTGTACGTCTGACAGATCCCCCTTTCTACATACATGTTCATGGACTGCAGATCGTTCAATCCCGTAGAAGGATCATGTAGGACTAGACTCACTTGAACCGACTTGGCTTAGGATTCGAAGGAGTTGATCTGAAGTTTTTCAATCACTCTTTTTTGGCCAAGATAACCAAAGATCTGGGCAGTAGATCTCGCTTCAGCTACATTTGTCAAATATATACCTGCACAAGGAGAGTCATACGTACAGTGCTATACTGGCAACCAACATGAAAACGGAAACGGTCACCCAGCCGATTGCTTCCGCACTGATCGGGTTTCTATGTGAAGTACAAGTAGTACCCTCGAGAACGCCTTCAAGGAAAAATCATCGACAGATGGGGTCATCTGGCTGATAGCTCACTTCTCAACCCCTTTCAATAGACCCAAGTGTCAGTATCTCATAGATGTTGTACTTTGTGTACCTAAGAAGTCTGTCAGGAATCCCGTAAGCTTCGGAAGCTGAAGATTGTAGATGAAGAAATTGTATGATTGCTTGAGAGTCGTGCGGTTTCTTGCGAGATAGCACTTCTGCAAGCTCTGAGGGGCCCTTGGAAGCAATGATAGGAGTTACCAATACTTATAGAAGGTGTATGGAGATATTCACTCAAACAACGTTCCCGGTGATCATGTTAGGGAGGGTTTATACTTTGTGGGTTTGGAGTCGTGCAAGGAACCGTTCGTGTACGGGTAGGGCGCACGGATGCGGAAATCCTGGTCTCTTTAGTCTTCTAGTAAACCAGCTCATCTCATGAAATCCGGCGATCCGGCGAAGCAGCCGAGACAGCTAGAAAACGAACGTGTATACAAGTGTTTTGTTGATCTTCCTGAGATCTGAGTCAAAGGATCAGGGGGATTGACAAGCCACTGAGAATGATACACGGGGACGATCATCTTTCTCCCGCATCTGGAAAATCCAAAAAATGCATCTTAACAACCGCACTACTCGGTTCTCCGGGCCCTCAAGGTAAAGGGGAATCTTCTTTGAGCCAGTCAAAGAATGCGATATTCGTAAATAGTTCAGACAGCTCCAAGAGAAGCTAGAACGTCATGGGTGAGATCTACGATAGATCCATTTGATAGTCGAACAACCTGATCGTCAGTTTCTCACAGTACCCACGGAGCATGAGAATCGTTTACTCACGCAATAACACACAGCTTCAGCTAGGTTCATCAGCGCCTCTCTTCAAATCCGAGTTCAAGTCAAAAAGTCATAGTTATCAAAGCGGGAAAGGGAGAGAAGGGGGAGCAGAAAGAGAAATACATACTGTCCAAGTTTTGATTGGCGTAGTCACCTTGTTGAAAATACGAATCTGATTCTTGGTAAGAGGTCGACTGTTTTGCTAATGTAAGACATCGACGATCGAAGCTGTAGAATCAGAACAGTCAAACCATTAGAAAGGTTCTGTCTAACTCAGGAGTCTGGTGGGTAGAATGGGTGAGTGAACGAGAGGATGTGCGTTTTAGGAACTGGACTTACTCTTGTTGGAAAGTGGCGGTAGTGAGAGGGGGAGGTACCTCCACCAAGACTTTGTAGTTGTCAAGTTGTGATTGAGGTGTGGGTAATCCGTATACCATGAGGGGCAGTAAGAGAAGTAAGATCTTGAAGAACATTATCCGCTATTGATGGAATGATTTTGATGTCAAAGAATGTGGAAAGAGTCAAGTTGTACTGTAGGTCGAGTGTGACAAGTGATGGAGAAGGAATGAGGGATGAATGCTGGTATTTATACCCTTTCAATCCTCCTCTCCTTACCCACCCGAAAAAATGAGAAGATCAAGCCTCCCGTAGTCATCTTACACACGGGCGTTATGCTTACGTCGATCTTATCTGAGCTTCACACGGAATCGATGAGCCGTGCGGGAATCGAACCTTTTAGGAGAAACTCGGACGGGCAGAAGATCATACAAGTGCATGATTTCTCCTCGTTACCCCACTGATAACCCACGATGATATACTCCTCCAATCCTCACCAATTCAGCCTAATCTACCCGGATGGTCGTTGGGTTGCCTGAAGAAGAGTCAATCATCAGGAAGAACGATAGCCGCCCCGAGGTCACCAGCTACCGAATAGGTCAATTCGTCCCAGACGCCAGTCTTGAGGAAGTTGATCTACGAGTGAGTGTTTGTCTCGGATCGGAACACTAGACTAGGTACTCACGCAGTAGCATGTAGCTTGGGCTAAAATCGTCAGCCAGAACCCCCATTGGTGACAGATGTCCCGAAGACTTGATGGAAGTTTGATTCATGGTATAGCAGGCCGATTTACTTGAAGACTTTACACAACAAAGATGGGGAGTTGAGTGTGGTAGTTAGTACGTAAAAGCGACTCACTTAGAAGGTTCTTTCCTCCCGCTCCTTTCTGCCAATACCACTTGGATTCAATATAATAATCCTGTGATACCTTGGCTTCCTTGATACATTCAGCAATGAACCTAATTAGACATTAGCTTTCTTTCTCTCACCAACTTCCATCCCTTTCTCCCACTTTGCCGCTTTCCCAAAAACACTTTCACGCTGATGAGGGTTGAATTTCCGGAAGTTGATGTGAAAACTCACGCTTTTTCGAATGCGATAGGATCCGCATGAGCAGGAAACTGGATGACGGTCTTAAAAGCGTTGTAGTCAGTCGGTGGGATAGTGACAGATGGAGCAGGAGCGGCAACTACCATCAAGGGGAGTATGAAGAGAAATACCCCTGCTAACATCTTGTAGTCTTCTTGTGTTGATTTCTGAGGATGATGTGAAAGTTGTACGTTGAAAAGATTAAGTACGATTTTGAAAATTCTTTAGAGGCTGGGAGAAGTATTTATACCTGTTAATTTTGAAGCTGACATCATCGTATGAACGGGTGACGGTATGAGATGATTCCAATTTTCTTGAAGTCGTATGCGTGCGAAGGTCTTCATCTGACAGACCCGAATGAAGCACCCGAACAGATGGGCAAGTCACTGATGATTATATCTCTTGAAAGTCGTTCTACGGAGAAGTACGCTTATGAACTACATTCCGGAGTTGAAGATCATCATGATAAGATACGTCGCTTTCAAGCGTAGTTCCGGTGTACCTGCCAATCATTCATCCTGCGTTCCTCAAGCGACAAGATAGCTTGACTTTTGGCCTCAGAGACGGACCACTCCTCTTAAACGAATAGCTACGTCGTAGGTAGGATCATCTCAATGACCAATTTTAGAAAGTTGATCTCCACATAAGTCATGAGTACCTTATTCGAGTAATGGAGTCAAAAGTGAAATACTTCACGTGTGATGATTCCGAAATGATTGACAGGTCAGTTATGTCAACTGGTCAGCTTCTATGTTCCCCTTGGCGCTTGGAGGAGGAAGAACTCAAAGTGTGACTAGAGATACGTCGGGAATAGGGATACAAACCGGGAGCATGACATAGCAGACAATAAGATAGAAGTGATGATGAGGATGAGTAGTGTTGACATCAAAGTGTACTTTAGATATGTGATTCTACTTAAGACCAATTTGGTATGTAGGGTTACAACACTCTAATTCTTTTTTGTTCTTTTTCATCTACGGAAATGCTTATCAATTTGACATACTCCTGGGGTCATCGAGCGATTCACTCCTTGAACCGTGATGAGTGAAAACGGCGCTCTAGAAATGGGAAGAGTTCCAAGTTGCCCGCACCATCAAGAGCAATGAGCTCAAAGTCACAAATATTTGTTGAGCGTGTTATGGATCCGAGAAGGAATCGTATGGAAGAAGAGCTTTGTCCGGGAAAGTGTTGAAGTGTCTAATCCAAGGTGATAAGACAATCTCACATGTACCTCTCCCCTTGACAGCACACCTTCACAACGAGATACATTCTTAAAAGTACTGTTCAGAGCGGTCATTTCTGCGGGCATCACGTTGATCTTTTGAGGGATAAGGGATCACTCAGGGGGATGTGAAAGTCGCCGTGGATCATATTCCCTTCACCCAATTCTCACACTCACGGTTAGCGAGATGAAGATCTATTCGGGGTAACTGTGCCCATCAATCGATGCATTCCCGTGTACCATTTCCCTACGATGAAGTGGAATTAAACCCTTGAGAACCCAAGCTTATCAAGCCAACGCTTGCGTTAAAACGATCAATTGTACGTAACGGTGACGCTTTTAACAATGATGGCCCCAATCTCCGTACACACTTCTTTAGCGTATGTTTTGCCATTGTACTGATAGACTTTGTCAACTTCGATCGCGCCGGCCTGCATGTCAGAGAAATCCATTTGTTATATGACGGGAACAGAAACTTACACAAGCGAGTGTGTAGCGATCTATTCATCAGCCATGAATTCCACGTCGAGATCCAGTCACAACAAAAGATGGAGGAAGGATCTATGTGGAATCACGAGATGGTTATAGATGATGGTGAAGTAAAATCATAAGGTGTAATGATGTTTTCAACTTGAAACGGGCAATGGGATTAATGATACAGTAGAGTACGAGTAATAGACTGACCTTCGAATGTGATACTTTTCTGGACAGAATAAACAGACTTAGTGTCTTTGGCAAGACATTCTCCGACGAATCTATCCGTCAGCTCTGTCGACATACATGTAAGTTTGTCATTAACAGTGAACAATGTCTTGTTACCAAGGAGAAGAATTCCAGGAGAATTCAAAGATATAACTACTCACTTTGTAACAAACTCAGAGTCGGAATATCCGGCAGGTTTTATGACAACAATACCAGCAACCTTATAATCGGAAACGGTGGTTACGGACGAGTCGACGGTCGGAGCCGCGAAAGCCATCAAGGGAAGAAGAGCGACGATGTATTTGACAAACATGATGATTGTCACTTGTTTGTCTTTTGGGATTGTCA
>NW_006711225.1:3861345-4038478 GCF_000271645.1 Tremella mesenterica DSM 1558
GACCAGTTTCTTTCCCAATTCATCCCTCCTTAGCTCCTCAGCTCTTTGACCCCCACCTTGCCCTGCATCCCCACTTGGGCATCTCGATCGTATATTAATCGCACATCCATGTCCGTATAGGTCCTCGTTGTCAATGAGCCGTACTCGAAAAGAGTCGTCGTTCACCTCGTACCCATGAAAGTCTCGGAAGTCCCACGGTACCGGTTGAGCGGACCGGGAGTTTGAGATCAGCAAAACAATGATCTTCAGTGAGCCGCAGGGTAGCATGAGACTAGTCAAGGTGGTTTTCTCACGATCAAGAGTTTCCTTGTCGAGGGCGAACAGAGATCGTAGTGGCTTGACATCGAAAAGCGGTCAGGGGTCAAAAGTCACAAGGGTAATCGATCGTGAAGAAGCGGTTCCATTCATCTCCGTGTAGATGTCTTGCCCGTGATCACTGGACTTTTCATTTAGTAGTCTCTATGGAAAGCGAAGCGATAATGGAGAGATTCGCAGAGGCATGCGGCATGGGATCGTATCACATTTTTCCCATCGAAACCCATCGATCCAACCCATTGGCCAATAGGTTCATTGTGATCATTGAGTGACACGTACTTGTGGGTCGCCAGGCTACGCTTCCGGCTGCGCACTCGCCTGGAATGTGACAGACACACGTTCCAGGATCCCGCGATCCGCGGTCAACGATCCAACGTCCCAGATCCAGCAATGCCAGCGACGAATGAGGTAAACTGTATCCCCACAAGCGAGCTTAAGTTACCCTTTTGACTGTCGTCGTTGATAGGAGTCGTACCGCGCGTACCGGTCGGTGTCTCGGTCTATCGGAGTTCCCGGATAGCATGGGGCGAAAGGTCGAAAAGTGAAAAAGTGATCGAGAGAAGGAAAGAAACGTCTTTTTGACCCCGAGATTCCTCTCCTCTCTGTCATCGATCACATTCCTTCCGAAATGGGTATCACATCTGCAAGACAAGTTGAAAGGCCTGGTCAGTCCTCTTCATGAATTGCAAACTCACTCTGACTGTGACATAGGATGAGAAAAGTGTCCAACAGCATGGCAGAATTCGACGGAACGTTATCTTCTGTCATATCCACCCGCGGACCGTTCGGGAATGAAACCCTACCCATTTTCGCCTCTGGGGATTTGGATTCGAAGAAAGCAATCTTGTTTATTGGAGGTTTAGGGAATGGACTTGGAGATGTTCCTTTTACATATGCCCTTTCTGTCGCGTTGGGGAGGATCGGGTGGAAGTTGTGAGTGAATACGATTCATCCTTCATCTCATTCCCAATCAAACATCCCTCCTCATCGTATGAAGGATTATTATACCATAAAGATTGGTGATTCCCAAAGGAGCCTCGAATCCTATAGATTGGGAGATTTCAGGTCTGTCAAGATCACAGCTGATCTCAAGAGTTCAAATGCACTGGTCTTCCGCCCATGAAGGTTTCGGCACTGGATCTATAGATCGTGATAGGGACGAAATGGAATGTGTCGTAAAACATCTCCGTTTTCAAGGTCAATTATCTCCTCTTCTAACTTTATCAAATCGAAATGACTTATGTATAGGTCACGAAAAGATAGTCATCATGGGACATTCTACCGGTTCTCAAGATGTCATCAATTATCTATCTTCACCATCTCTGATCCCATCTGCTACGGCTCATATTCCTTGGACTGACCCTGGATGTTTGGCATCAATGAGGGCCAAAGTAGATGGAGGAATCATGCAAGCTCCAGTTTCAGATAGAGAATATCATGTTTCGGCTGATAATCGAGCATGGTTGGATGCTTTGCCAGTGGCTGAGAAGATGTTAAAGGAAGGGAATGGGGATGAGTTGTTGCCTAAACCTGTTAGGGAAAGAATGGGAGTGATGATGACTGCTTATCGAGCTTGGAGTTTGTTGGCGGTTGGGTGAGTAAAAGTCACTATTTTTTTCTACCATCCTTCTCTGCTGCCTTTGTCGCTCCTGTCACCGGTACCTTGAAATCTTTTCCCAATCGTCTCACTCGTTGCCCATACCCTTGACACACTTGATCTCTTTCCCTCGCTTTCAGTGATGTATAGCAAGGTGTAGATACCTTTCCACGATGTCATCCAACGGAATAGTTTACTTCATCAACTAACTCACAGAGGGTATGACGATTACTTTTCCGCCGATATACCCATTCACGATTCATCTGGAAAGTTCTGTCATCCTCTCTCTCAATCTTTCGGTAAACTTTCCTCTCCCGCACTCGCACTTTATTCCGGAAAAGACGAATTCGGTCAACCGGGAGATCGTACCCCCGTACTTCAACGATGGGCGGAAGTGAGTGGTGGGAAACTGGAATGGAAGATCATACCTGGTGCTGGTCATGCGATACCGGAACCTTCGGCACAAGTGATGATGTGTGGTATAGTGACGGATTGGTTGAAGAGAGTTGTGGAGAATTGAGCAATCATCGTTCGTCTACACTTCAGTTCACAGTGCTTCATCACCTCTGATACCTATTTGGGTAGTTAAAGTCGAAGTCAATTCAACCTCTCATTCTCCGTTAATCGAAAAACATCATAAAAATCATTGATAGAATGATATGATTCATTCCATGCATGTTCATTCCTTCTCCATCTCGCATCTCATCACTGTTTACGCAGCATCCGTCATCTGGATATCACCATCATCATTCACCTCCCCACGAGACTCTTCAGCATCAAATTGTATTTCAGAATCATCTGGTTCAGTAGATAACGGCTCACTGAATCTAACGTACTTTCTACTCAAATCTATCTCCCTTTCTTCTGTGCTTTCAATCCTCGGATAATTGTTATCCCAACTGGAATTAGCTTCCGAAACCGAGGATTTATTCTTCTTTCTCTTCTTCTTCTTCCCTCTCGTTTTCAAAGTACTACCTCCGGTGGATTCTTCCTCACTTCCCTTCAACTTTCTTTCCGATTCTGACAAATCGGTTCCATATTCATATATCTCACCCAATGAGCCAGACTCTGTTTGATCCCCTTCCCACACCTCGTCGTAAAAAGTAGGCTCTCGTTGTGATTTTAGAACCTCTTGATCAGATGCAGAACGGTTCTTCTTCCCTTTTGGTCCGATGAAAGAAGAAAGTGGTAAATCTTTTCCAGTTTGAGTCTCTCTATCACTTTCTTGTTCTTCATCAGGATCACCAGTCACACTGAATGCTCCTGTTTTATGAAAATATGTCACTTCTTCTAGTGTGAAACCATCGAGTTGGGAGGTGTATACTCGGTATGATCCAGATCCAGATCCAAAACCGTACAGACCGAAGTTATCCATTATGCTTTTTGAAGCGGTCAAGGTGGGTTATGTGAAATATGTGATTTCTGTGTGGTTATTTATGGGTGATGGTGAGATTCAAAAGTAATTACTTGAATAGAAAGAAGAGTGATCATCTACTTGTAGATGGAGAGAGAGACAGGCGGGGGTCGTAACATGTGACCAATCTCAGACGAGAGATGAAAGGAACTTGGTTTCATTATCGAAGGGCTTCTTATCACACAATATGCGTGGCGGGCAACATGATTAATCATCAGGTCTGAGTGGGACGATCAGTACGAGTAGGCTACAACTCACTCGAGGGAATCTTCACATACGTAAACATCAGTTTCATCAGTATCATAGTCCCAGGAATGAACCGTCCAATTCATAATCATGATCTGCGATCTTCTATCTCATCTTCCTTCCTCTGTCTTCCTCATCTTCACTATCTTCCTCACCCTCCTCGTCTTCCTCATATTGACCATTTCCCTCTTATTCCTCGTCCTCCTCATCTCTTTCTTTATCCACACCCCGGTACAAAATCAAAGGCTCACCAAACCTTGTGTGTTTACCACTAGATCCTCTTGTCCCTCCCTCCTCTTGTAAACCAGTGGAATATTTGTCAAGCCAAGATGAATTAGCCCCCTTGACTCGCTTACGAATGTTACGATTATATTTCCATCGATTGACGGGTCCGAATTCCAAGAGCCCTGCCTCTGTGGATGTGTAAGGGTAGGCATTATGTATCGTGTTGTACATCTCTTCGGGTATTGCCTGTTTTTCCTCCTCCTCCTCCTCCTCCTCCTCTTCTGATAAATCTACATCTTCGGAACTTGTTTCAGAATCTGATTCTCCCTCATACTTATTGATAGATGTCTGTTCCTCGAACTCGATTCCATCCGTTCCTACGTCAAAATTCTCTGAAGTGAATTGACCTGCTTGGTCAGGTAAAGTAGGATCGTACTCAAATTCTTCAGGTTCCTCATAAATCACTTCCTGTTCAACAGGGTTCAGATCGAGTATACCAGATTGACGGAAAGGTGTTCCGTGACTATACGGATTTTGATGTTCTTCAGAGCGTCCGAGGTCTGTATCAAAATCGTCATATAGAGGGGATTGTAATGGTTGATCGTATGTGACTTGAGATGATGACTGCGGCGGTGAAGAAGGAATCATCGACTTGGTAGAAGTAGAAGAACCTTTCTTCCGAAATTTACCCTTGATTGAGTTCAACATATCGTATTATGTATCGTATTAGCCTAAATGAAAGAACGTACTGGGTGATGTGGTGTCGTGTATTGTATGAAGGAATGGAAGACCTGTGAGTGAGGGAGAGATATTGTGATAGATAGGGAATGAAACGGACGGAGATTTCACATGTAATCCTGGTTGAAAGGAAGTCAGGAGTTTTTGTCTCATCTCATCGGTGACATCAGCCTGAACGAAATGACGAAGATAATCAGGTCATGGGGTATGAAAAAAATAGGAGAGAGATGATAAGGGGAACAAAAGTCAATGAGATTAGCTAAAGACCCAGAGTATACATACAGCAAAGATTGAGCAAGTAACGTATCCAATCTTGTGAGTTATCCCTCATTCACCATCCGTCATGATGGCCATGAACTCGTCCAAACTGATTTCGCCGTCGTTATCCAGGTCAAATTCGTCGATCATGGCTTGTCTGTAGCAAAAACATGTGATGTAATGAATATGACGAAGTGAAAACATAGATGTCGATGACGGATATAAAGGCCATGTGATGTTCGAGGTGTAGGGATGACGTGATATTTGGTATTTTATATGGTAGGAAGAGTTTCGATGAAGACAAGATTGGCGATGATTTCGTACGTTGACATTGAGAGTGGTGCATCGCAGTGGAATCATGTGAAAGTTTGGAGAAGGAGCACAAGTTAGCGATGTGAAGAAAGCTTTCAAAAGGGAAAAACTGACAATTCCTCTTCTCCCAGATTCTCTCCAAGCTCACGAGCCACTCTTTTGAGATTTTTCAATGATATCTTTCCAGTTTTGTCATCGTCGAATAGAGAAAAGGCACGTTTGAGATCGACTTTAGGATCTCGACTGAGGATTTTCTCCGTCACTAATAAATCAGCTTTTCTCATCTCACGCCTCTATCTCTCTTCATGTGCTTCTTTCCTTTCCTTGTCTACCTGATATATCTCATGATCCGTCTAATAGCTTCTACGAACCATCCTACGATTTCCTCACTACGGTCCACCCACTTCCAGACACCTCACAGAAAGGGCGAGCCTCTTTCTTCTGCTTCGATAGGATGTAATCATTGAACATTTCACTCACTAATCTTTAAAAACGCATTCCAACCTAACAACCCATCCTCTCCTCCATACTCCTTCAAAAGAGTAACCACCTCCACTTTCTTCGCATCAAAACCCAAAGCTCGCATGGCGACTTTCAACTCATGATAATCTATCGCCTCATCTTGATCCGTATCGAACAGGTCGAAAGCCTCTCTGATCTCCGCTTGTTGATCAGGACTAAGCTCGGATCTGGCTGGTTGTTGTCGAACGTTGTTTGATGCCGGTGTGGGTCTTCGCGGTTTGAGAGGTTTGCTAGATAGACCACCAGCGGCGAAAGACATGGTACAGATACAGATTACAGAATATTTTGGTGGTAATTGGTAAACTTGGACAAAACGCGTCAAAACGACGTGTCTGATTTTTCTCATGGTGGGGAATGCTTACGTAAGTCACAGCCTCCACTTGTCACCTCGCCAAGTGTCTGGAGAGGAATGTTAACTGAAATGTTATCACATCATGCCACATAGTAAGCTGGTCCACTCAATGGACAGTCTCTCTCTCAGTAGGAGAGCCGATGATGAGAACGCTGGATACGATCCTCCCTTCTTGTTTGAGAATAATTACCCCCGTGTCGATGATTTGAGAGAATCTCAAACCTCCCCTAGCTCTCTCCCTCAGAAACGAAAGAGACACGCCCTCTCTCATGGAACCTTCACAAACGTCCCAACGCAGAATGACTCTCCTCATGTGAATGGTATCAATACAAGGGGTGAGGGTCCATCTTGGGTGAGTACAGTGGCCGGCACCTTTCTGAATGCTAGTTGACAGATAGGAAGAAAGGTGGGCCTCGTTAAACCCGAGCACTAGCATTGTAAGTCTTTCTCACTCTTAACATACGTATACTGACTCTCAAAGTGGGATGACTCCCCTTTGGACAATATATCTTCATTCTACTCCGCTCTCCCTCTTATAGATCGGCCTCCCAACAACGCTCAACACCAATCACATCCTCTCTCTCCAAAACCCCCACGTCCTCTTATTCGTCCAAGGCCCCTCAACCCACTCGCAGCCGAGCTCTCTTCTGAGTCTTCAAATGATCCAGGTACTTCCAGACTCATAAACTCGATCACATCTCTCTCTACTTCTTCCCCAGATCCCATGCCCCGATTCCATATGGTGGAATATGACAGTTCCTTCGTCAGCCGAGTGGGCGATTCTTCTTCCTCTTCTGGAGGAGTTAGAAGTATTCTTCGTCCTTCCCGATCTCGAGTACCACCGAACACACCGGTGTCAAGTAGTCAAGTCCGTTTTACCGATGATGAGATCATCTTTGACCATTCCACCCAAGATATCATACCCGAGCTGGACGACGAGGTCTCATGGACTACCATTCCCCTTGATTCTACTCAAGATAGTGAGGTTATGAGACAAGAAGAGATGGATAGTGTAACTTCCTCACCGCTGGTTCGCACTCCAACCACTCCTCTCTCTCCGGAGTACTCGTACTTATCAAAAAGCTCAGAGTTCAGGGATCTCTCCTTCCCTGGACCCTTCTCGTCGACACCATACGTGATCAGAAAGAAGAGCGGTCATGAATCGTCGATACCAAGCGACTCCATTTGTCTCTCAGACAGTCCATCAACGTCTGAGCGATCAAACTCGACCGATGCGCTCAATCTGAAAGTTAGTCCGACGAGAGAGGCCATTGATGGAGGAATGTGTCGAGGTCTTTTGGCTTTACAAGCATATAACTCGGATCGCTCGCAAGAGGAAAGTGTCAATGACGAAAGTTTCGGTTTTTAAGTGAGTTAGGGGATATATAGAAACATTCGCTGATGTCGTCAGATAGGGGACGATAGAAACAAGCATTCATAAACAGCATCATGTTGTACTATAACTCATGTCACAGTGGTATGTTCATGTATCGGACTTTCTCCTTCGTCACACGAGAAGCTGCAATAACAGGGAGAAGAGCTAAGCGGTACCTGGGAGGACTTCAGCTTGACCTTCAATCACCTCCTGCTCGGTAGCCTCCGGCCCATTGGCTTCAACATCCTCTTTTTCAATGTGATTTCCATTCTCATCAGCTCCGGCGCCTCCTTCTTTGGTACTCTCTCCCTCGAACACCAGGTCCGTCACTGATTCCTTGTCGTCGCCTCCGCCGGGACTGACAGGCGACCTCCACCTCAGTCGTGACTTCTCTCTCCCCTTGTTCATTCCCGGAGGTACCATCTCAAAACACTCCACGACCTGCCCGCTAGCATACATTTTAGTCATGGCGTGCAGCTCAATCCTGAGGGCCCAACCCCACGTCTCATCCGCTTCTCCTACAAAATCGAAAGGCTCGGGTTTAGGTGTCAGGGCTTTCATCGGGTTGTGAAACCAAACTTGTATCGTATAATTGGTGTCGCCGTGTTGTTGAGGAAGAGTTTTTATGGTCGTGACATGTTGACCGAAATGGGCGCAGACTGCGAGAGTCAAGTTGAGAGTGTCGAGGAAACGTTTTGAAGGTGATGTAATCTTCTCCTCATCACGGAATTGAACTTCAGGATGCATACTGCTGACCGTAAGTGCACTCGACACCCCTGGATGGTTCTTGTCCCCTTGAATTTCGTTCTCTTCCACCTCATTCTTGTCACCGAGGCCATCGTCTTCGTCCTTCGGAAGTTTCTCTCCCTGATCGCCCGAAGCGTCTTGAACCACTTCCTCAATTTTTCCTTCCGATGACGAATGTACAAACTTTCCCTCTACTTCTTCGTCTTTCCTATTGTTGCACTTGATGTTATTGGCTTCTTTCTTGTCTTTGGATTTTCCTTTGTTGAAGGGTTGCCAGGTTAGTAAACATTGTTCCCATCGATTGTCATTCGGGGTACCAGGAGGCGCAGGAGCGAGTAACCTTAACTGGTTCAACTGTCCTCCGGCTTCGAATAGTTTCTCTATCAAATGATATTCCAATTCCATAGTCTATTTCCAGTCAGGATCCAAATCTATCGACATGTCTAACGGGTGAGGAGCGGAGGTCTTCTTGGGAAGCGTCTCTTTCTGGAAACCTATAGTCACTGAATGTTGGGGTTTCACCCCGTCCGGCTTGCTCTTCTGAGGGTGAGTGACGATTGAATTCTGCCATTGTTCATACCTCGGACCGGCTCCCAAAATCAGATCAACGATCTGTAACATCCTCTTTGAAGGTTGAAACGATGGCATGTCGTTCCTCTCCTCACGACGGAAATGAAATTTTTCTACCGTCGGGATGTCGAGCTTCGGGACGGAAGGGATGTCGAGATGTTCTACGGGGTCTACCTCTGGTTGTGGTTTATTAGACGGGGACAAGTGAAGGATGGGAGAATCTTCAGATGATTTGGAGAGAGGTACGACTTCAACTTGCAATGTGGCCGGAGTGGCGGTAGTGAGTGGGTTCGTGACGGAGTTGGCTACAGTTGCAGACATGTTGTATTCTGTAGATGACCTTAGAAGAAGTGTGTTATATGTTTGGATGCTTGAATGTGTGAATGTATTGATGCTTGTGCGTGTGGATGCGTGAACGCTTGGGTGTGTGAATGTGTGGATGTTCGTAGGTTGATGGGAAAATAGAGAAGAAGTATTGAGGGACGAATCACTCACTTTGAAGCGGTACTTGTATACAGATTGAAGGCAGTCTTCAAAACAGGTAGAAGGACTTGCGGAAGAAAGGATCATGATAATCCTTTCATCCTGTACACCTGACCCATTGAATAGAGGGTTTTTTCAGACGTGTAAGAATATGCTGTGCACAAGAGTCTTCTGAATTGGAGGCTGTGGCGTCATTGACAAGGTCAGCAAAGATGAAAGGTAGGTGAGAACGTTTCAAGTAGCTACCGATGTTGCTCCCGAATGGGTTTCATCGTTGTATCAAGGGGAATAGAAAACAAATTTTTGATGTCATAGCCGATGTGAATGTTAAATATATAAGTAAGTCATGTATATCTACATAAGTAACATGTATTAAACTCAGAGGGAAACAACACCTCCGAAAGATCCAATCAAAAACTTTCACTCGAGGGCATCCATCATCAAGCTTGAATCATTCTCTGCCGCTTGTTTAAAAGCCATGATGAATCGACTCAAAATATCATCACCATCCGTCGAGATTGTGGGATCAGCTTTCACACTTTCAAGTGTTCGAGCAAGAGTATTATGTACTTCGGTACATACCGCTTGATAAAGTATTCGGAAATGTGGATCTTCTCTAATCTTCTGTTGCGTTTCAGATTTGAGATCCTTGAAGTTGATTGAACGAGATGGAGAATCTTGTATTTCATGATCGTCTCGGTTGAAAGAGCTTGATGAGAAAGTATTGGTTTCCGTTTCGGAATCGGTTTGAGAACGTTCATCAATCTCATTTTGGATTTCTTTCCGAAATAAGGGATTACCAGGTTGGTAGTCGACATCTGTATTGTGAAGGTCACGAAGAGAGTTTTCGCTATCTTCCTGGAATACGGGACTATGAGCTTGGTTGTAGTTATCTTCCTCGTCAAGATCGCTTTCGATGTCTTTCCGGAAGAGGGGACTGCGGGAATGATCAGCATGATCTTCCTCGTCGGAACGATCGATGTCGTCCCCTTTATCGTGTCGAAGTGGGGGATTAAAAGGACCGGAATTGATATCTTCCTCTTCTGAGTCTGTGAAATCGGGTAGACGTGCGAGGTAGTCTTGGAAATCTCCATCTTCTTCACTCGTCGAATCGTCGTATTCCTTCATAACCTCTTGAGTACGTCCCTGAATCTCATCGCCTGAAGCCTGGCTCGTATCGTCCTCCAATTCCTCATACCCTCCCGAAATTGGAGATGGGACTTCGTCATTGTTACTGAGATCTGGGCTCCTTTGATCAGGTGACTCCATACCAATAGATAAATCATTGCGGTCGATCTTAGCAACCCACTCCTCGATCTCATGCTTTGCTACAGTTTCACCCTCGTCATCTGCGTCTTCATCTTCCGAGTCGAGGGAAGATTCTATCTCGGTTGATGAGTTGCTACTTCCAAGAGCTCGACCGAGAGCTTTCTCATATTGAAGATTTCCCTGAATTTCGTCTTCACTACTGTCATCGGAAGGATTTGGAATTAGACCGGTATATGTAGGTTGGGCATGCATATCGACGGTTGACATTGATTACGACTTCGCTTTTGAACAAGAGGATTGCGACGGGGTGGTAAATATGATCAGAGTGATTAGGCGTGAATTAAGCGGAGTTGTTCATGACATTACTAAACACATCTCTAACGTCTGATGAGGTGATCGATCGCCATCGCTCAGTATGGCGCCTTCTCTTCTCATTTTTTTCAAGAGACGATATGTACTTGGCACGAGGAGGAGAAAGGATAGTCTTCCTTCTCATAACCACCTTTCAAACTGTACTCCTTCCGTATTCCGCGACGCGTATCATCGTCTTTCGTCTACCCGATGAAACTCCTTCAAATGTTTCATTGATCATCCCTGTCGTCCGGGCCGAAGATATGAAAGCAGAACAAAGCTTATGTGTGTCTAGCCGACATCTCGATGGGGTCAAACAAGGGAATCGAGAGCAAACGCCGGGCCTACGGACCGGTTTGAACATTGGAGTTCGTTCCGCGACATGTGTAGTCTCCTCTGTCCGGGCGAGATTCCCTTGAGTCGACCGGAGGATACGCTGACGTGCAAGATGTGTAAGCAGTGAAGAGGGTTCGCAGCGAGATTTGGAAGTCATAAAAGGCGACGATGGGCCTGCAAGTATCATCAGCTTTTAATCATTGAAGCAGATCAAGATCACACGGTTTCTCATCGACAACAGACAGTTTCATTTCCCTGATCGAATACATTAAGCCAGATAGAATGTCACTCACTCAGACTCTTCCACCGATAATCATCCCAAGCCCTTCTGTCATTCAACCACGTCCAAAAGTTCACATCACTAAAGCTATCCATCCCAGCTTTCACGCCTATAATGTCAAGCTTCATACAGTGCTTGCACGGAACCCGGAGTTGGTACGTACGGCATGTCTCAAGACACACGCTTTGTTACTCGCTCTCGCACCTAATTCAATGGACGGTATGCCGCTCGGCAAGAAGCTCAAATACGATGTCAGTCCGAATGATGAGAAGAGGTTTAGGGAGTTGAGATGGATTGTCAGTCCTAGATTAGCCATCAAACAGGCTGAGACGGAGAATGATTGGTACAAGAGTGGAATGTGGGAAGTATGGAGTGAGTTGAGGATGTTAGGAAAGGAGTGTACTGTAGAAGAACTGGACCAGTTTGTTAGATGTTTACCCATGTCTATGGCAGTTCAGTAGTAGGCCTAGTAGTTAGGCCTAAGTAGTGGAGTTTTGTACAAAGTGAGGAGGGATATGAATGACGTGGCATTACGTAATATTGAGTAGACGCGACTTTCACGCGCACTAAAACTCACTCACTTTGTCTTGCATTCTAACTTTTTATACAGCTTCAAGAGAGTCTCAGCTATTCAATCATGTCGCATGTGACCTTCGAGAGTAGTGAGTGATGATCTCTGCCACTTTCTACATGAACTGACCGGTAGTTTTCCTGAACGATGGCTATGATCAAGGTCGTGAGTCTTCTTCCTTCCCAGATCGTCGTCCACAAATGAATACGAGGTGTTGTTCGGTGGATGTTGTGGATCCGAGGCTTCTCGTTCACCTCGATATGTGAAGTTTACCAATACTGATCCAAAGGCCTTCGATTCAATGCTGCAGGTTTTGGATGGAAGAGCTACAAAGACGAAGCGAACCAACCCAAGACTTTCAATGGGGGTGATATCAGAGGTGCTCAGTGGTTCAGGTGAGTTGATCATTCTTCTCTGGTCAAATTGTTTTCCCGTCCATCCTTGCAGGACACAATTTTTTCTTTCTCTCCCGCTACGATGGAAATCGATGATGTCGGCTGACTGCTACAGAGTGGCGAGAAATTTCCAGCTCCGGATCAGCCTACGACTGCCTGACACCCCTAGAGTTACATTCGACGGTTTTCCTCGAGATGTTAGTCGCCCCTAGCGGCGCCTTTTTATCTGTCCAGCTGACGAGAAGGACCACGATAAGATAAAGAGAACTTTGGACGACTACTACAACATCAAACTCGAGACGAAAGATCCTGCTTTGAAGGGATATAATTGGGGTAAAGTCAACGTGCTCAGTGAGCTTTACACTTGTTTTTCCACTGTTAAAGCTGACGTATAGATCATGATATCGAATTTTCGGTACAAAACAAAACAGCCTTTGAAATCCCACTTTCCGCCGTGGCCAATTCCAACGTTGCAGGTAAAAATGAAGTCTCTCTCGAATTCGCCCCACCTGCTTTCAAAAAAGATCCAAAGAATCTCTCACTGAAACCGATGGATGAAATGGTGGAAATCCGCTTTTACGTTCCTGGGAAGAGTGTAAAACCAAGAGGGAGCGACGCTGGTAGTGATGATGAGTCAGAAGTGGAGTTGGATGAAGATGGTAATGAGATAACTGCCGCACAAGCTTTACACAGTGCCATCGCTGAGAAAGCGGATATTGGGGAAGTAGTGGGAGACAGTATTGTATCTTTCTCAGATGTTCTCATATTAACACCTAGGTCAGATTTCCCTTCTGGTTCTCGTTGATGGGTGTAGCTGACAAAGAACAGAGGACGTTACACATTAGACTTTTACCCTGATTCAGTCCGATTATTAGGAAAAAGCACAGATTACCGTGTTCCCTTCACCAGCGTCCGCCGATTATTCCTCCTTCCTAAACTGGATGATTTACACGTACAACTTGTCATCGGTCTAGACCCACCTATACGACAAGGCGCTACTAGATATCCTTTCTTAGTTCTTCAATGGCCAAAAGATGAGGAAGTGGATGCTGAATTGGCCATGACGGAGTGGGTTTGCAGCTAGTAAAGGCAGAAGGAGAAAGCTGAATTGATAGTGAAGAACTAGCCAACTATCCCGATTTGAAAAAGAAATACGACGCACCTTCATTCACCGTCATTTCTCAAGTAATCAAATCTTTCACAGGCAAAAGAGTCACTCCTCCCGGTAGTTTCAGAAAGTAAGTCTTCACATTTTCAACCAAAGCTGACGACAGTGCTCAAGGATTGAATGGTATCAAAGCCAATGTCAAGGCTGTTCAAGGAGAATTATACTTTTTGGACAAGGGTCTTATCTTTATTGCGAAACAACCGATTTTAATTGATTTCTCAAAAACTGAGACTATCTCTTTCTCACGGTCAGCTTTTTTAGGATTCATCGTAGTGTGAGCTGATTTGGACAGTGTGGGAGGAGGTATCGCATCAGCCAGAACATTCGACATGAGAGTTGTTTCCCGAGCAGAAGGGACAGATATCATCTTTTCTTCCATCAATAAAGAAGAGAGTGCACATATCACAGCGTTTTTGAAAGAAAAAGGTGTTAGAGTGAAAGATGAGATTGAAGAAGCTATGGATATCGAACCTATCAGTGAAGAAGAAGAAGATGATGATGATCTTAGTATTGCATCAGAGGATGAGGATAGAGGGAAGAAGAAGAATAAACCAGTCAAATCGAGTAAACCGGTAAAGAAGACTGCGGATGATGATGATGAGTCTGGTGAGTTTTGCCGTATACACCGTTTAGAAAACATGATCCGTTCCTCTTTACCTTGTACCCTATCCCATTTTCCAAAGTGTTGCTCATATGTTTCGTTCCTCATCTGCCATCTACCCTCTGCTTCTGCTACTGCTGCCAGTTTTGTGTTCGTAGGAACACGGAGCTATACGCTAACCCGACAGACGATGAAGACTTTGCCGAACAATCTTCAGACGATGGATCACCCTCGGAATCTGATTCAGACGCAGATAGCGAAGGAGTCGCGTCAGACGCTTCGGATCCAATGATGGAAGAATTACGAAACAAACAGACCAAAGGGAAACAGAGCAAGGCACAAGGGTCAGATAGTGAGGTCGAAAAGCCAAAGAAGAAGAAAGCAAAGGTCGAGGAAGATTGATCGTTGTCTCTCTGGGGTAAAAGAACATTAAATGATTGTATTCATCCATCCATACGAAAACTCATCAAAAATGCATCATCTCGCATTTGTACTTGAGCCTGCATTTGCAGAGAAAATACTGCGCTCTACAGTACAGTTCATACATGGAGATAAACGGGAATGGTACAAGTAAGGGATGTATGACTGAAACAGTACGAGTATCGGATGGGTTACACCAGGTATGAATAATAATTTCATGATCGGTCCAACCTCCCTACTTCTTGTCCATCTCCCAAAACCAACACATCTCTAGGTTTATCATGACTACCTAAGAGAGTGACACGTCTGATTCTGTTGGGCACTGTATATTCACCTTCACTGTTGATACTCAATTCACCATTGATGAATTTGAATCGCATAGTTGTCCGTTGTGCTATCCGTCAGTCAAAATCGCCGAATACTAAACGACGACGACCATCCAGGGAAAGACTAGTGCTTGAAGGAACAGCCGTGCACGAAACAATGGGATGGATCAGGGTAATCAAAATGGGGAGGGAAGGACTAAAGAGATGAGGGGGATGAACGTACAGTTCAAAGAGACACCATCATCCAAAATCACCTCTCCACTCGCTTGACCTTGTTTATCAAGATTGATAATTAACCCAAAATCACTTTTCTCTCGAGTGGTCCTGATGGTTTGTCGGGGTTTATCATATACCATGAGGATGGTTCCTGCTCTGATATGAACGTTTATATGACCTAAAGGAGCCGATAGGGTGGTCATATCATGTTCGTCCGTTTTGACTTCCTATTAGTCAGCTTCCTTTCTTGCTCTTTATCTGTCCTCTGCAAACAAATTTTCATCACATGTTCCCCAGACCAATGATCCTAAAGATACTGACGGTCCTCAACCAATGTTCACACGGCGTGTCTTGTTGCTCGCTGGAAATTGGCTGTAAAGAGACATAGAGTCACAAGAGTACTGTATATGGACAGAGAAGTTCCCAAAGCAATGGGGTAAATGGACAGAAAGATGAGAACGTACTTGCTGAGTCCACAAACATCTCCAAGGTGCCCCTTCTTTTGGAAAATACCCACGAACGGTGGTGGCGCCTCTTTCGAACACCGGCGTGACGAGGATCGAAGGACCCAGCATGAACTGCGCGTCCACGTCGAGGAGTTTCGGATTAGGGAAATGGAAGAATAATGGTCGGATGATTGGGCTAGGGAGTGAGCACGATAGAATTATGACGGATAATCAGCAGCCCCTGAGTATCTCTTCATCCGAACAGAAGAGATTAGACTTGAGAGGTGGAATGTGAAGAAAGGGGGAAGAAGAGGGAAATGAATGACTCACCTGCCATGGTCACTCGCGTTAGAGAAGAGTGATTCCCAATAAGGTAAGAGACTGTATCGCGCCAAGATGGCTTTCCGAGAAGCTGCAGCGACGGAAGGCCAGCGATAAGGTTCTTGTCCTTGTGCACTGTCATAAGCGTTGTCTCTACCTTATCTCTGACGAGTGGGGGGAAGCGAGAGGTGAACAGAGAGGGTATGTGTTAGAAGAGTTCAGGTAAGTCAGAAGGGCAAGCAAAGAGAACGGGAAGAAATGACAGAAGAAAGGGAGAAGGGAAGATAAATTTGAAGAGCAAGAAAGACAACAGGCTCTTAGGTCAGAAGAGGGAAAGAAAGTCTCACTCAATATGATTGTGATTCCTAAAGAAAGGGTAAAACGCTCCTAATTGCATCCATCGATCACAAAGCTCTTCAGTGGCATCACCATGAAACCCACAGATGTCAGGTCCTACCATTGGGATCTGAGCATAAGTATATGTGGTGGTCGACTGTCCACTCCAAGCAATCTGATCTAGGGCCCCAGAGCAAATCAGCTAAAGACCACATTGGTGAGAGAAGACAGCTGGAATGAAGAAAATGAATAGGCGCCAATGATGATGAAAAAAGGTTCCTAGAAGAGACACTCACTTGAAAGAGTTGAAATTGAAGTACACCCTGTACCGACTCTCTCATACTTCTCCAAGTACTATCATTGTCTCCTAACCAGTGCGCAGCAACTGTGCATTAGCCCTACAATTGCAACCTGAACATGATTGGTATAAAAAGACACCGACCTCTACCCGATCCTGCAAAGGTGCTGCGAGAAAGGATGAACTGTCTTTTCCCCGGTATCTGCTTCTCCAGTACTTTAGAGGTCAAAACGCTCTCACTAGATACATTCAGTAACTCGATATAGGTAAAATAGAGAGACTTACTGATAGCCGTATAAATTGTGAGTGTTGTAATGTCTTGATCCATCTGCGTTAAGACAGGTAGGTCCAACAGTCATTGAGCCTAAATCTTTTAAAGCTTGGTGGATCTATCAATCAGTCACTTTGACAGTGACCTGCCTGGTCCAACCGACGAATGAAAAGGAGAGAAAGAAGTAGATTGACTCGATGCGATGAGAAGAAAATGACTCACGGCATAAGGTGGTAAATCCAGTAAACTATGTTCTTCTTTAGGTTCTTTCTTCAATCGATCAAGTAAACCATGTTCCCCTTTAGACTCCTTCCCTTCTTTTCGTCGATGGACCAACCGACCCAATCTCTGAGTCATTGACTTCTTATGTTTCTCTGCTGAGGGTGAGGCGGGATTTGAAGATTGTGCACCTTTAGTTGGAGATGGAGATCTTTCTTTGGTTGGCGAGATGGTTCTTATTTTACATGGGGAAGAAGGCCGAGGAATCGAGGATGACACTACTGACTTGTCGGGTGAGACCGAACGAGAAGACGATCTCCCACGAGACTTGAGTTTCTCTCTTGGATCAGCCTTGATAGGAGCGTCGGTGAACGAAGCGGGTTCGTTCATGTCAAGCCAGATACCGTCGTATTCGCATACTTGACGGAAATTGTCGAAAGAGCTTTGCCACCATTGTGTTGTGGAGGGATTGGTCCAGTCGGGAAAGACAGTTTTCCTACTGGATCAGCCACTCTACTCTGTCTCTGATATCATCTTCTCTTCTATCATATTCTATGAATGCTCGTATTTGTATGAGGTAACATTCTGATTTCATATGGGGATTGTCTCGAAACCTCAAAACATTCATGTTCGCCCATAGGGATGCTCAAAGATAGGACAAATTTTGAGAAGGAAAGGGATTGAGCTTACCCAGGCCAGACTTCGCCGATGAACTCCTCTCCCTCAGCGTTCTTGATGAACACACCTTTCCGATGACCATGATCATACGTATCATATCCGTCTCCTTCGCCAGAGATCCCAAAACCTGCATCAACAATTGGAACGTAATATCGTTTTGATTCATGCAGCGCTCTCGTGAATTTCAGCAGGTCTCTGCTACTTCAGCGTTCCTCTTGCTCAATACGTCCAGACACTTTCAGCATCGACTGTGCCGAATGTGCAATATGAAACGTGGAAATGCAGCGTGTAGAACAAGATGTGTGACGTGAGATGTAGAAAATGGAATGAGTAAAATGTGTGGATTGATTTTCAAACATGTAATTTATGTGGGTTATGAGAGATGTGTAAACTGTATGGGATGGGAAGAATGACTTAAACCACTCACTGATACTCTTGTTTCACAGTGAAATTCCTATATCTATCCATATAATCCAAATCACTCCAAACCACATCCAACGGCACTCCCTTCTCTTCCATCTTCTCCATAACGCCCTCTATTTCCTTTACTGACTTCCACCCCCAACGAGATAAATGAAAAGCCAAAGCCCAAAAAGGTATCTTAGATGGTTTTCCAACCACATGAGAATACTGTTCGACCACTTGTATGGGTGTAGGTCCAGCTAAGAAATATAAATCAAAAGTTCCTCCGATCATCCGATATTGCAACACTTCCGGACGTAAGATAACGTCCATCCCATGAGAATTAAGCATGAACACTCCATGTGAACCAGTTGGTCGAACTTCGAGATAAAATGGATGACTTCCGTAAAGATTTTCGTCAATTGGTGTACCGCCTGAATCTCGGTTCCACATTGTCGCTATTGTTCCGTTGGGGTCTCGTCGAAAACCAGAAGAAGAAACAACTTCACCGAGACCGTATATGTTGGCGTTGGTAGGTAATGAAGTGGACATTTGAAGGTATTGATCTTCATAGATTAAGGAATGTGAGGAGATGGTACTGTCTCTTATGACTCGGCCGTCTTTCCCCATTGGACTGAGGTGAAGAGGTAGGTTAGCAGGACGGGTGTCGAATATAGGTTCGGGGTCATCACCACGGGTGATCCAGAAGGCGAAGAGTTCTCCGATGGGTGTATGGTGGAATTTGAGTTTGGATGGGACGTGGTCGTCGGCAAGGTGGGAATCTATCGGAAAGGTAGGGGGACGAGGAAATAGATCGGTAGGGATTTGGTATTGTTGCTCAGCTGCATCATATATATGAACGTGTAAACCTAATCGTCAGTCGAACACATTGCATTCTCGTGTGGATTGCGGAAACAGGAAACAAACAAAAGATAGAGACCAGGGGTCGGAGAGGAAGTGACTCACGGTCAGCGGTTTGATATTCTACGAGTAAGACGAGTTCCTCGATATCATGACCATAAGCTTTTCCTGGAGATCCAGCCAAGGAGAGGTTAGCGTGAAGTCCATGAGGCGCGGGTTTAACATCCAGGAGAATGTAGCCTTTGCCGTCATCATACAGTCAAATTCAAAGGATGAAAGCTCACCAGGACACTTTAAGACATCTTCTGTGAACCGATTTGGCATAGTGACGAGGTGATTGATCAGTGAGAAAAAGATGTCAGTGGCAAAAACTAGCAAGAGACGTCAGTACTTTTTTGAATGAAGCATGAAGTATTGATGGTCAGTCGCCCAAGTGGATAAGCAGGCTCTTTTGTCCTCAAGGTGGGAAAGGGAACTCATCCTCGAGGTGATCGGGAGGACACCACGTTTTCTCAGACGAGTTTACGCACCTTCTAACAAGATGATATGTGTGTCCATGCTCTATAATGCTTGTTTGTCCACATCCAAATTACCCACTACTGATCGCACTTTTGTCAATACTTCTTCCCACTCCATATCGTTATCAGATAACCAAGTGATAGCCCCTCCTGCACCCAAAGACATGTCTTATTTGGTCAGCTGATGGTTATACTGAGAAAGACATAGAAACTGACGGTCACCCTCAATGATCATTGTCCGGATCACAACGCTAAGATCAGTCGACCCATCCACGGAGAGATATCCCAGAGCACCAGAGTAAATACCTCTTCTCCGATGAGACTCAAAGTCGTCCAATAGCTGAACGGACCGAAGTTTGGGCGCTCCCGTCATGGAACCAGGTGGGAAACACCTCTTGACAGCTTCTACTTGCCCAACGTTGTCCGCCAACATACCCTCGACTGTTGTAACAAGATTATGAACTCCATAACTCTCCAATGCGATGAGCTTGGGCACTTTGACCGTGGAAGGTATACAGCAACCGAGCAAGTCGGAGCGGATTAAGTCGACGATCTAGGCGGTCAGCTCAGCATATCACAATCATGTTCGAGGGAAGAGGGGGGAGGGTGTGAATGCTGGGGGAAGCTATATGCAAACGAGGAGAAAGTTCGACCACTCACCATCAGATTCTCAGCTCGTTCTTTCTCATCGGCTTCAAGTTCTTCCCCTCTTCTATGATCCTCTCGCTGAGCCTCCTGTCTACATTTCTCTCCGCCAACGTCCCGACCTTCGCAGCCCCTTCCAGGTCCGCAAACACATTGCCCAATCTTTACTCTGGCTCTCGTACCTTTGATAGGCATCATCTCCACTCTGCCCTGCTCGGTCTTCAAGAACCTTTCCGGTGAAGACGATAGGACGTGCACCCCTCTACCACGCGGGGTGACGAGTGATGGGAAGGACAAAAAGGACGAGTAATAAGCCGGGTTGAAAGTGCGCAATCGGAGGTATAGGGAGAACGGATCATTTGATGTAGGGCAGCAAGCTTCGAATTGGGTGGTCAGAGTGAGTTCATAGGACTCACCTTGCCGGATGGCTTCACGGCAAGATGATATGGTGTTGGTGTATGCAGTCGCATTGTCGATAGGTCTGAAGGAGGGGAATCCTGGAGCGAATTTCAAGGTGAGCTGATCCGGGTCCTGTAGGGCGAGAGAGGCAATATGCTCGAAATCATCGAATTGGGTAGGAGAGATACCGAGGGTGACCCCCAAGCTACCTAGCCAACCAGTCAAATCCTTCGATTGGTCGTCCTGCGCCGCTGTACGTGGCGTTGGTGGTTGATTGATTGGGTCGGCGACCAAACCTCGAGCGATCCAGTCCCCTTCCGATGTACGCTCAAGTATCCGATCACACCAAGCCCAGCACGCATCGATCTCTCCTTCACCCTCGGCAAGTGTATCCTTTCGATATCCTTGCAAACTCTCGACTTTCATCTCGTAGCCAAACCACCCCACCCAGCCACCCTGCCAACCGCGTCGTCGCTGATCAGAGGAGACAAGAGATGAGTAGATCTCTTCGTGGCCCTGACCGAACCACTCCCAGAACGTCGTTTCGGCGGGCAGAACGAGTTTAGAGGGCGGCTGGTCAGGGAGATGGAGGGCTACGCTTCGTGATGATAGGGAATAAGTGATGACGAACGATGGAGATGCTAAAGATGTTGTTGTTGGTCTGGTGGGCTATATTGATTAGCTACCTTCCTTTAGGCATCTTGATTGACCCACAGTCTTTCCATCCAACCAGATGTCTCCAATTCTCTCCTTTCCTTTTCTTGATCTAATCAAACGATGGAATATCAACTCTGTGGGTACATCTCTGCCCAGATCACCGAAAGGTTTCTCAACCAATGATAATTGCGAGATACGAGAAGACTCGGCAAATGAATGTTGTGACGCCGGTCTCGAGATCGGTGGTGTAGGTAAAGGAGGTGTCGCGTGGGTTTTATATGGATTGCTTTGTCTTTTCACAGCCGCGATACGATAGGAACATGAGTTCAGTATATGTTCTGGGAGGAGATTATAGGAAACTGGTCGAGAATTGTTACGATGTACGTTATCCAAGAAAGCGTGCAGAAGAACACTTCCGTGGGTAGAGGAAATGGACTGAATGTTGTCAACGCTGAGAACCTGCTGCTGGGGACTGCTTACTTCTGGATGATATTGGACACCCCATATTGGGTATGACTTGTGTCTTATACCTTGTATAGTTCTACGTTCTTCATCTAATGCGGACCATGCGGTGACTTCGAGGTCCTCAGGGAGAGCTGTTCGTCAGACCATGACATCACACGGTGACTCACTTTCCGGTTCGATAGTCAGACTGTTATAGACAACAACTTTGAACACGTCTTCTATCCCGCTGTTCTTCCATACTGGAGAATCGAACAGCCCAAGGGCTGGTAGCACAGGCTTGACAGGTATCACATGTCCATGCGATATGCGAGGAGTGTTGATAATCTTCATAGGTGAGCTCACCCATATGATCGGGAGGAAGGATGGGAACATACCTTTCCGCCAAAAGCCACTCCGATAGCTTGATGACCCAAGCAAACTCCGAGTATCGGAACGGGATGTAATCGAAGAAGATCCAAAGCGAATCCGATGTCCTACGACGATCAGCCGCAGTCATAAGTAGTGATGAATGGAAAGCTCACTGAAGGTGTGTCAGGCCGTCCAGGTCCTGGAGACAAGATGATACAGTCGATACTTGGGATTACTTGTGTTTGGAATTCATCCCTGCGCAATGGATCAGCCATACAATCTGGAAATCGGGAAGGTGAGGAACTGACCAGGTATAACGATCGGCCTTGACGACGACTACCTTCTTGAGAACCTCTTCGTCCGAGTAGAGCTGTGTGAAAAGGGTGAGAAGGTTGTTGGTATCTATTCTGTCAGCTGAACCACTCGTCACATGCAGGTGCCCGGAGCAACTCACATGAATCATAATAGTCTAAAATGACTGTCCTGGGCAGAGGAGGAATGGGGATGGTAGAGGCGGAAGTCATGTGGAATTTGTTCACGACAAGAAAGTCAGATCGAAGTGATTGGATTACTTGGAGGTTATGAGTCAAATCGAAGGAAGTTCCTATGCTCCTGAGATCCCTGCGAGCCTTGTCATATGTAAGTATATATAAGTGTAGAAGATCGAAAGAGTAGAGAAAAAGTTGCGATATGACGATTTTTGGGGGAGAAAGTCGGATCTTTGTTCGATCTCGATCACGCCGAAGAATTCCGCTCATCTTCATCTACGGTGGCCGGGAAGTCCCAGGTTAAGTCGCGGATCGCGGATCCTGGATCGTGGAAAGAACGAGCCTTCCGATCTTTCAATTCAATTCATGGTCCACATCATGCATACAAATTTCCTTGCATTCTACATGCATGTCTTAATCACTTGACCCCATTCAGTCCCACCTGATAGAAGTGAGAGTATCCTGCTAGTTTGCTTTGAGTATTCAGATCAGTCCAGCAAGTGAAAACAACCTGCCGAGTGTCTTCGGTCCCCCCTTCCTCTGTCTCGTTCCCCCCTTCCTCTGTCTCGTTTCCCCCCTCCTCCTTGTTCCCCCCTTGGTCTGAGTGACTGCTCCCCCTGGTGTACTCTTCGCTACTGTCTCCCCCCGAGTCCACACCATCCCAATTTTCTATCTGCATATCCAAACCATCCACTCCAAGTCCATCCATCTCAACTCCGTCCATTTCAAGTCCGTCCATCTCACTTTCATCCATTTCCTGTCCCGCATCATTACTGCCCCCGTCCCCACAGTCATCCCGGAGTGGTTCTAGCTTGTGGAGGTATCGATGTGCTAGAAAACCAACAACATCGCCAGGCTTCACACGTATAGTACAGCCAAGTTCCGGTAGATGTAGAAGCGCAGGTGAACCAAGGACTGAGATGATTGTATAATGGTTTCCTGCAAATTAGCGACTACATAATATAGCATCTGCGGACTCCCTCAAAAGATGAGAAGTAAAAGCAGACGTACCATAATCTTTGGAATCCACATGCCAGTCTGTTCCTTCTCCCCATGATACTGCGAGCATCATCCCCATTCCTCCCAATCTAAGAGCTGCGGCTGTAGAATGTGTAGTTTCAAGCGACTCTGCTGTCTTGCGGAAGCTAGCAGGAATGAGTTTATTCTTTAGTGACTCTAGATAGTCTCGGACTCGACAGTGGTTGTGTCCCATTGAAATTGCGACCGGAGGGTCAAGTTTATTGAGCATTGTGCGTGGTTTCCCCCCAAATACCTTATCGTACATCTTGAGAAGCTCTAATACTGCTTCTTGAGACCGTTTCTGTCGAGAATCTGCGGATATGACACTGTGTTTTGCATATCGGCACCACACCCCAAACCACCACTGATGGAATTTTGCACCTCGAGACGCAATTGTATGAGACTTGAGACCCTTATCCCACACATGTTTGACCAATTCATAGAGAGTTGATTGTTGAGTTGGTGTGACGACATTGTGCAGCCGGAATGCGGCCCACCTGGGCTTGCCAGGTTGGTATTGAGGGTTGGGGAGGAAGATGTGATCCGTATGAGAGAGGACTTGTTGTTTGGAGAAAAATGTTGCAATGAAGACCTCACGAGAAAGTCCAAGTGGAGAGAGTAGTGAGGGGAATGTGATGACATGTCGGAACCATGTTGACACAGGAAACGGAAGGGTTGTACTTTGTTTCAAACTGTCACGGCTGTCGAACAACTATCTTCTAGTAGACCGACGGTCGACGAACCTCGGCTAACTTGACGCTTCTAAGTCGATGTCTCACCCAACCAGGAGGGCGCAGACGTCGAAAGGAGTGTAACTACGGCGTACTTCGGCGTAGTTACTCTAACTGAGGTTTTGTTCTACTGATGGCGATGTATCTCGATTGTATATAGCTATCTCTATGTCTTTCACTACTGACAACAATCAAGGATCGCTGAAGAACTTCAGCGATCTTCTCAGCTAATATTATCTACTCCTCCTAGACGTTCATCCAACCCTCTCGCGCTTTGACGTACTTCAACGCACTTCGTCCAACTTCCCCGAGCCCTCGGCCATCCTCTTCCTCCTTCGACTAACTCCGCCTAACATCGCCGCACTTCTGCTCCCATTGTCCCTACTTAGCCTAACTCCGTCTAACTTCGCCGTACTTCTGCTCCCATTGTCCCTACTTAGACTAACTCCGTCTAACTTCGCCGTACTTCTGCTCCCATTGTCCCTACTTAGACTAACTCCGCCTAACATCGCCGCACTTCTGCTCCCATTGTCCCTACTTAGCCTAACTCCGTCTAACTTCGCCGTACTTCTGCTCCCATTGTTCCTACTTAGCCTAACTCCGTCTAACTTCGCCGTACTTGGTGTCAGAAGTCCTGAGTTACGTGTAGAGTAAAGAGGTTAAGGCGTGATGGGGTTTTGATGGCCAAAGGAGGGTCATTGTTGGTGGAGTAATCGAGGTGTCGCGACGTAGTTCGTGACACAAACGCTGAGCCTGTCGTCGAGCTTTGTTTCGTCCGGTCGTCATATTGGGGTATACCAGTAAGGAGCACGATCACTCTGTCTTAGGGTTCCCGGCCAAATATGAGGAAGACAGCTGGGACAAGTCCAGCATCAAGAGATGTTAGAAGAGAAATTTTTCAGAGAGGTAGAGAAGGAGATAGTGAGCACGGGGGTTTCTTTGCGCCGACTAAAGGGTCAGACGTGGCAGTATTGACTATAAATCAGACGTGGCAGTACCGACAAGAAGGTCAGATGTGGCAGTACCAGTAACACTATGGTATCGTCAGTAGACTATGATTAGATTTTCCCTCGGCTGGGATCTGACTTTCCAGAGTTGAACCATTCATATTGTTTTATTCACAAGCATGTTGTTAGAGGTGGAGAACAGGTCTCAAGCAAGGAGCGCCAGGGGGTAAGGACGTCACGAGGAAGATGTCTCCGTGTCCTCTATTTCCTTTTCACCATTATTTCCCCCTTGTGTTCCTGCATTTTCTTCGATGGATTCCTGCTTCAATGAGCTCAACGACGGATGGCTTGCAGACACTTACAAATGCACTTGCTCCTCTGTCAGCTTCCTTGTTGCTCTTGGCTTCATGCTCCTTCTGAGCCTCCACAATCCACCAGGGACGATGACGATAGCTGACAAATTTCATGGGACGAGGGAATGACTTTTGGTGACCTTGAGCAGTTGTCAGACCAAGTTCCTTGCACGCATCCCCGCAGATATGCTGGTTCAAGAACTGGTTCAACATGCCAGCACCACCATCACCCATACTTGAGTCTCCCCGTGCCCTGTTGGTGAGACATAGAAGCAAAACAAAGCTTGTTACTCACGTGTGAGTAACCAAATCAAACAAGTGGAACTCTCCATGATCGACGGGCCCCCTTCTGGATACTGATGCCTTTTTACGAAACCCTGTTCATACTTTAGCACTGCAAATGTCTTACAAACAAACTTACCTTGAATGTCGGCAATAACAATCATAGCCTCCTCTCTAGCCTCACTAGTTTTCAACCCTGCCATTGATCGATGGAACACAAAATGAATGAATGCGTGCATGAATCGATAGAGACGTTGATCTTCTATTTCAATTTCTTCCTCATCAGGCATGGCAAACTCGTCTGTGTTGTTGATCTTGATGTACTTGCCCAGAGGTCGCAGATCGGGCTCCACCATGTAGGTTTCCTCCTCAGTAGACGACAAAGTTGCAAGAAAGCAGGGTGTGTAAATGAGGTTGGGAAGATCCAGTTTATCGTAAACTTTTGACAACTCTTCTGAAAACGCCTTTAGATAAGAGGCAACTAAGATGGCCTTCTTGCACTCCATTTCAAGGAGTTGGTGATTGGTAGACTTTGACATAGTTGCCAAAGATAACTCCTTGTGGTCAAAACGGAAGTGTCTCTTGGCCACAAGGTCAACCTCGTTATATCGGAACTATAGCGTAAGCTTTAGCAACCTATGATGAGCAATGATTTGACTTGGCTCACTTCAAATGCCTGTTTGTGGCTACCGGCAGCAAATGGCTTGCTTGCCAATAGACCAGCTAGTAGAGAGCTTTGTATGCCAAAAAATGAGCCATCCTTCTTGTGGTGGAAGTCTGTTTTCACAAATTCGACTTGTTTGAAGACAAAGCGATGTGATTGAGAAACTCCGAGTGCCATGCGGCCTAGATATCAGTCTCCATATAGTAACAAGGAGTATCTCACTCACTCATGGTCTCCTTATTCTGAACAGCAAGACTTGAAGCACGAAAGCTAGCAAACAAAGTTGCTCCTGTGAGAGATGTAGTACTTTTGCTTTGATTGATTGAATCAATTGAGGTGTGGCTACTACTTGTTCTTGGATGAGTAGAAGCCACAATTCGGGAATATGGAGCAACACGTCGTGACATTCGAGAGTTTGTCATATCAGAAGAGTTGGTTGTTTCATCTACAAGCAAGGCCGGCTCTGGCAGCTTGAAGTTGGTCTGTATGGATCAACATTTGTTTACTTATCAATGAAACCTACCAAATCATCAACACTTAGTATCCAAAACACGCGTATGAAGCCAGTCTGCTCTGTATCCTTCCTGGTGAGATAGAGTCGATTTTGTTTACAGTATGTAGTGAAGAACTCGTGTAAACTGATGGGAAGGAACTCCTGGGACAAAGCAATCGGCTCATTCTTCTGGTTGGGCAAGGCAGGTTGCGGAGAGCATCTTAAGTCAGCAGGAGGCAAAGGTGAAGCACAGAGGAAGTACTGACTGGTTGAATGTACGCCCAAACTCTGCCTCTCCCAAGCCTCGGGCCCACATCTCTTGACCTATCACCCGAGCCTCTTCCACGTTAGATGCCAATGATTCTTTCCATTTCCCCAGAAATCCCCGGTCAAAGACAGAATCTTTCCAGTCCTGTAGCTTCCCTGCACACACTAGAATATGGTCAGAATCTCACATTGAGGAGAGTAAAACGCTCACTGAGCATGATCCGCACTTGCATTGCAGGGCCCCTGGAGTTGAGGCCTGCCTTGAGAGCCACCTTTTTCTGTGACCTCTCGTCCAGCAACCATGCACTAGAGGCAATGCCCTGCTGAACCATGGAAGTGGCTTGACGAAATGAGGCTCCTTGAAGCTCTGCTTGAGCAACTTGACGATTGACCGCTAGAGCCTCAGCATCATCTGTAAGATCAGTCAACTGCTTTACAGACTTTGTTATTCAGCCACTTACTATCGCGTCGACATTTGTTACACAGCTTGACATTGGTATTCTCTTCAAGTGGCATGTTTGAGAAGCACTGCACTCCAAAGTGTCCACAAGCAGAGCATTGAGGACGTGACTAGCATCTTTAGAATTTACTCATGTCATTTCAAAGACACTTACTTTGTAATACTCAATTGACTCATCTCTGTCCGTTGGATTGGTGCTCACCTGCTCAATTTTGCGGCAGCGTGGACATGCCTTTAGCTGTAGGCAGTCCTTCAGGAAGGACTTATGACAGTCACGGCAAGTAAAAGGCATCTGATATGTGGTTGGATAGAGAGTGCGTTGATATAGAGAATGAAGCAGTATTGTTTGTTCAAAGAGAGTTTCGAGTGGCTTGTGGAAGATCCAGGCGGAGTTATGGAGTGTGGCAAACAAGTTCTATGCATCAGTGAGCCAAAGCTGCTGAAGCTCATCACGAGCCCTGGGTTCAATATCTTTGAACATTGCCCAGGCAGCCTCCCAGTTTGAGGGTGGGTATGCATGTCCCAAGCAAATGGCAATCTCCAGACAGATTTGGTGGATCTGCTCTGAGACCCATTTCAGCTGTGCGTGGTCTTGAACGTGCCGTTGAAAGTCTTCAATGAGTGATAATTCAGGAAAGTGTTGTAGACAGTCTCTTCCTCCCCAACGTTGAGGATTGAAATAGATATCATTTCTGGAAGCTCCAGAGGGGTTAACCTTCTCTTTCTGATATCTCACGGGATATGAGTTGAAGATGACAAGGAATTGGTCAAGTAGCCGCTGAACAACAGGAGGGACAAGCCAATTCAGTAATGTTCTAGCCGTCAATTAACTGATTTCTTATAAGAAATAATGTGTCACATACTGGTGAACGGGATCCCCATCATGGATCATGTCAGAGTTATATGCGGAATGGAGGGCAATCTTGACCTGGTCCACTACATTCTCTCTTACATTTCTCCAAGATCGTTCAATTGTGATGTTGTGAGTGCTTTTCAGGAGTTTGTATGGGAAGACATCTTCAAGAGCAATGGGAGAATATGTTTTTCTGGTTGATAAGCAACGCTGCCATGTGTATGAGAAGGAGAAACATACCGAAAGGCAATTTGTGAGGCTATTACCTCCCCAATCTCTGAACCACGATCACTTGCAATCTGTAGAGGGAATCCTGTGAGCCATCAGTGACATGCTCATACCTGTTCATGATCACTGACCTCCGAGTTTGACAATGGTATCAAGGAACATGCTGTGCACATCTGTACTCCGACGATTAGAGGGCATTGCTTTCAAGAGTAATAGACGTCCAGAGTAAACATCTCTTATCCCATAGATCCCAATTCCATATGAGGACAATTTGTCATGACCATCAATAGACCATTGTTCATTGGGTCCAACGGAGATGATTGGGAATCGTTGGATTTTCTTGGTACCTGGTCGACGAGATTTCACGCCCTCTGGTGCATACTCTTTCATTGCCTTGTAAACCAGATCTCTGGGGTTGTCAGCATTGTCCTGCACTTCTGTCATCGAAGACTGACCGTGGAATAAGAAATCCACGAAGGGAAAGGCGATGTTTCATGGCCCGTTTTCCAACAACATTATTGATATCCTGATCAAGTTCTTCTTGCATGACCTGTGCCACCTCTTGGGTAGATAGAAGGTTTTTTCGTGAAGTACCAAGCCCAAATGCTTTTGTTGCACGGAAAAAGCTGGAGCGAGAGCTGAAGGCATGAGCAAACATCACATAATGGGGGTGACAGATGACTCACCCAAAACTCATGTCCTTGCCATACTCTTGCTTGAGGCGTTCGTTCACTGACCGCCAGCTTGTCATGCCCTCTTGATAGTACTGCTCCATGGCCTTGCGTAGCTGATCGGAATAAGCTGCTAGAACATCAGCACGCTTTTCTCTGCTGTTCATTGAACGTACGAGAAGCCGGCTTGCCATTCTTGCCCTTGGGATTTGGGGCATAGACACTATGCAAGAGAGGTAGCAGTGTCTCAATATCAATCGGGAATGTGGGGTCATGTTCTGCTTCCAAGTCTTCTGCATGGTTGAAACCTTGCTTTGGTCTCTCCATGGTATGGTGTGGCAGGTGAGTGAAGGAAATTGAGGTAAGTTAAACTGAGTGTGATGCGGCGGATGCAGCGCCACAAATTCAACCTGGGACTTCCCGTCCACGGTATCATCTCATCTTTCCCCCCACTTTATGCAGATGCAGGTGACAAATCTTCTCATTCACATGCATGATGTCTCATCTTCTGCTCACTAGTCTTGTCTGTCTGATCGATCTCCTCCCAGGCAAGCTGAATCGGGAGTCTGGTTGCAGATGGGACAAGAGAGTGACAGCATGTCGGCCTTTGCGCTCAAATCGGGTTTGAGAAAGAGCATGCTTCGGACTTTGCGATCAATGTCAGATGTGCGAGTGGAGGAGCAATGTTTGTATTCGTTATCAGATCTACAACCCCCTCTCTCCCCCTTTCTGAGTCCTTGCCTTCTGCCTCGCTTGCCCTTGCCCTGTGCATACTGACATACAGCCCAGACGGTGTTCCGTATACTCTCACAACAACCTTTCTACCGTGATGCCAAGACCGTGGGATGTTACCTATCCATGGCTCATGCCGAACTTCGTACACCTCTCATTGTAGATGATCTTCTTTCTCACGGTATGTCCTACATTTTCTACTCCGCATCGGCTGATCCATGACCCGATTAGGACAGAGCCTGTTTGTGCCCTATCTCCCCCCCACCCCCGCTGATCCAATCGATCAATCGACATTCCACGCTCCTTCCGCTTCAGTAGAGAACACCATCGATGCTGCCGATATGCATTTCCTCAGACTTTATTCCAAGGAAGACCAAGCTGCATGTCCATTGGACAAATGGGGTATCTTGGATCCTGGAGTGCATAGGGGAGATGATCCGTCACAGCCGAGGAGACAAGATGGTATGTCCCTTTTTTTCACCGTTTTTCAACTAGATTGACCAACAGCTTTGAATCTTGACGCACCTGATTTGGACGTGATACTTTTACCAGGTGTCGCTTTTGACCATTCATGCAATAGAGTAAGATTTTTTCTTAGACTTGACATACGATGACGGATCAGTTGGGAAGAGGGAAAGGATATTATGATCGCTACATTCGTCGATATACCAACACCAGACCATCCCCTCTTCTAGGTTAGCTACACTGTATGATGTGAAAGTTAACAACTGACAAAAAGTCGGCCTTGCTTTAACACCGCAAATCTTACCTCCGGGAGAAGAGGTCCCCACGACAGAAATGGATGCCAGTTTGGACTGTGTCATCTCCCCTTCTGGTCTCACGTGGCGGAAAGGAGCGGAAAGACAGTGAGGGAGACAAAGATGTATTCGCCGTGAAAGTTAATCTAGGAGATGTAGGAGATAGCTGAGAGGAGGGGGGAGATATGAGAGTGAGACGTACACATATTCGGTCCAACGTCATCGACGCACAGACCTCTTCTTCCACTCATTCCTTCTCCACCATTCGTCTCACTTTCTTTCAGTATCCCTCGCTCAATATCTGGCATCTATAGAGGAGCTATCATGATTGACGGGCCAACATCTGTTGATCAGATGCATGGTTTGTTCTCAGAGCTGTGAGTTAGAATCGCTTAGTCAATCGGTCTCATAGTACATCGCTTCGTCCACGATTCATCAGATTTCGTCGTGAGTCAAAGTGAGAGCGCTGAGATAAGTAGGTTCTACTACCCTGGTCACACATTCTCACCTTTACCACATTTTGACATCTCTCAGCAACCTCAGTCACCGTCGAGAATTGTATTCTACGCTCTCCGCCCAACCCCTTCATCTCTCCGTCTGGCCATAGCTTTCATCCAAGATCAAAGTCCGCATGTTCAACGTCTTAGGCGACACTTGTACCCAGGTTAGTAACACCCCTGAAGCTTTCTCGCTGACAAATAGGGGCCGTCATCCGTCTTCCCTCTACAGACTTTCGTTCAGAGAGCATCTGCCCCGCCTTGATGAACGAACCGATTTTTCAGCTTGACTCTCAGCGACCGGGAATGGAGATCATCCGTCTCTTTCCTCACAAAGATGGCGGTACAGAATGGTCACTCTGTTTGTCGGATTCACCACACCATACGAAGCAAGGTTTGTCACCGCTGTCTAGACCTATGGAAGAAGTCGGATTGTTTAGGTCCGTAGTAGAAGCTCGGTCAGTGTTTCTCCACCGCCACAATTACAAACTGATCATCCCTCTAGGCTGAAACGAATGGACGAGGAAGAGGATGAGAAGCAGCAGGACGAAGATTCGTAGTCCACATGGGAACAAATATGGAACTGGTTAGTGAGTGTTTTGGATCGAGGCGCACGTACGCCTAAAGATCCCGACCTTTGCCGTAAAAACTGATGGGCAGTGCAGCATTTAACTCATTCGGCTAGATCGGTCCGTTGTACCGATCTGTTGCTCGCAGGCCGCATGAGCTATGGGATGTCCTGACGGCCTGACAGCTGACGGTGAAGGCTCAGTCAAGTCAAACATGAGGTTTCGATCTCGAAGTACGCCGTCCTCAACATCCCGTTGGCCGTTGTCACTCCGGCTCAAAGGATCAAGCCGACAGCCGGTGCCTTTCTCCCTTCTGCACCGCCTCCGGAGCCCCACAGCTTCAACCACCTGCAGAGGGTGTAGTCGACGAAGGATACATCGACCGAAGTCTCCGTGACAAGGTTTTCATTCTTCTGTTCTGTACCCTGGGCCTTGGAATCGAAGTCGTCAGCTCCACAAGAGGTCCCGATTGACACGGACAACAAGTCTACGTACATCGCCCCTGGACAGGACCGCGCGGGCCCCCACAAATGAACTCCCCACAAAAGGTACACCCCCCCAACGTCATCAATTGAGACAGTACTCAAACGCGCCCCTCTGACCTCCGTGTCCTTCCTTGCATGTTACACCCACGGACAGGTGTAGCGTAACGCATAGCCAGTAGACATGGTGAGACTTTGACCGGGTTCTAAAATGGTGGCTTGGCAAAGGGTGGCTGTGTAAACGTTTGTTTCCCACATACCCGAGTGGTTGTTCCACTCTGTTCTCTCACCTGTCAGAAGGGAATACACCCGCTGGCCGCTGAACCGTTAACGACTGTCCGTCCACTGACATGGGGGTCTCAAGGAGTTCGTTGGAGGATATAAACTGACCCGGACACCCCTTACGTCCATCCCTTCTTCCAACTTCTTCTGACTTTTCATTCAATAAGACCAAAAAGACTCCTCACTCGGACACTTCATCTCTAGTCAATAATCATGCTCGCTCTACTACTTGTTCTCCCACTCTTAGCTTCGGCTAACCCTATCGTCAAACGTGCGACAAACCAACTCGTCTATGCCGGAAGGGACAACCTTTGTATCTCTGTGCAAGGAGGTAGTAAGGCCGTCGCCAAGAATCAGGTCGGCGATGGGACTGCCGTCGTCAGTATACCCTGTAGCCAGGCAAGTACTTGGGATATCAGCCCAGGTTCGGGAAGTCTTGTCCTTAGCGGTACGAACTTTGCCCTCGACGCTGGTTCCAACCCCGGTAACAACGGGGCTCTAAAGGTAAGCAACTTTTTTCCGTCCTCGGTTCCGGCATTCCCTTCCCATTCTGTCTCTCTTTAATCCCATGAAAATTTCTCTGGGACCTGATAGCGATCAAAAAGATCTGCATCGATCGAAAGGAAAGAGTTGCTCGATCATGAAGCAGACAGCTGACAGTGTCAGGTGTGGACTTCGTATCCCGGGTTGTACCAACAGACATGGTTTTACACCGGAGACCAGCGCATTGCCATTACGGTAAGTACGTACTTCTGTTGTCGTAATACTGTTTGACCACTCAGGGTGGTACTCAGTGTCTAGACGAAGGTGATCAAGGAAACAAGATTCAGACGTACGAATGTACCACGGGTAACACCAATCAGAGTGAGTGATTCCTGAAATACAACAACTTCACAGAATGAATAAGGTTTATGCAAAACTTGACGTTGAGCTTACGTACAGTCTTCTATAACAAAAATCCTAGTGGTCCCTCAAGTTCGTCTTCGTCTTCATCTTCATCTTCTACTTCACACTCCTCCTCATCTTCATCTTCATCTTCTACTTCTCACTCCTCCTCATCGTCCGCTTCGCATTCGGCCTCGGCCTCTTCGTCTTCATCTGGACCTCAACCCACTGGTGTGCTTCCCAACATCCCTGCGGGAAAGGTATACAAAGACCCCACCAACAAAGGAAAGAGGATTCACCCTAATGGTCGTTCGGATCTCTGTGTGACTGTACAGAATGGTTACGCTGGTATTGGTAGTGCTGTCGAGCTGTGAGTTTGTTCACTCTTCACTGTTCTTTTCCGTTCTTTGTAACCACGATTACCAACTTCTCTATCACATGAACAATCAACAAAAGGGGTAATAGCTGATGATTAGCTCTTACTGTTTTGCCAACAATGATCAATTCGTAAAGAACCAGCTCTGGGACTACACCGTCGGACAGACTGGTCTCATCAAACTTCACGGTCAGAACCTCTGTCTTGACGCTGGTGACAACCCCGGTAACGCCGCGTCCCTCAAAGTATGGACTTGTTACGACGGTCTCTTGCAACAAACTTGGAACTTCCAGACGGCGAACGTTTTATCTCTTCCTAACAGTGGGTGTGGAGGTGATTGCCTCCTTTTCCCCTTCCCCTCCCTGCTCTGACTATAACCCATGACCTTTCAGTCACTCTGCAGAACACTCGCACCTCCCTCCTCCATCACACCCTTCTCCCGACATCAGGTCATCGAACCGCTTTGTCCTTGCGTGTCTCTTCGGTCCCGTGCAATTAGGCCATGCCCATAATCCTCGGGGATAATGTTTGACAATGTGGAACTTCTGCTAATTTCAGATCAATGCCTCGATGTGGTTTCCGGTTCTCAACCCGGAACTCAGAAACCTTACAACTCCGTCGGTGATCTTCAAACTTGGGAATGTAGCACCAACAACGACCCTCAACAAATCTTCTACCAGCTTAAATAAGCTATTCGTCTCACCGTCCAACGGCCAATGGTTCAGGACAAGGTATGGTGCAAGTGTAAATAGTAAAGGAAAGTGGCACAAAACGGACAATTTCATAATTCATTTGAACAATTAGGGCAATGCTGTTTATCAGACATTAAGGACAATTCAAGTAAGAGAAAGGACATTTTAGTGGTGAAAGAAAAGAAGTATGTTTCGATGCAAGTTTTGACAGTGTTCCGAATCCTCATTCGATGTTCCCACGACCTTTCTTGCCCATGAGGTGTGAGAGTCGTGTGACCATCTTACTCACTCTGCTTCTTATCAACTTCATGAGACACGTCAGTAGCCCTCAAGTACTCAGGATCAAGCTCCTCTATTGAAGCGTAGACGATCAGGAATAAGTAAAGTCGACGTTACACTTGTCTTTTCGTTGATTTGGTTGAGAGACGCAAGATACTGACAAAATCCTTCATAGATCCTACATACCTAAAACGCCTCAAAAACAATCAAAACTCCCTTACTCATTTTTTATTACCCAGCAAACTTGTTTTCCTTACTACGTAAGGTCAAACTTTATCCGACTCGACATTCTCAACATGTTCCGAATGAAACTCTTCTTTACCTTCTATCACACCTTGTTCCAATCGATGGATCCTAGCTCCCACACCGGATGTTGTAGCGTGTCGGAATTGCCATGCCCATAGACGTTGTTCGAATAGATCGTCTACTTCTTCCAGAGATCGACCCTATTATGTCAGACTTGTTTCACTGTTCATACTATATCGTCTTGGAATTTAGGGAGATTCTGTAGGTCTCACTGAATTTTATAAGTAGAGAGATGGGGATGGATGATGAAGGATGTGATGAGAACAAATTGTAGACAGACAAAAGGGGAAATACGAGATGGGAAATCAGGTTGCGGATTGGAAGTTGTGGACTAGTGGACAAGAATATAATGAGGAGATGAGTAGAGTAGAGTAAGACTAATGGGAATTCGAATTCGGAACAAAAGATATGAGAAAATCGAGAGGTAGTAATATTCGACTCACCTTAAGTTCAGGAAGGAAAAAAGGGAAATAACATAAACCTAAAATAGCGAAACCCATCCAAATATAAGCTGTCCTAGCACCTAGATTCGCTCCGGAAGCATTCTGGATATAAGGTGTACAGAAAGTTACCAAGAACGCAGCTATGACATCTACTGCAGTACCGACTGCCATCACTATGAATGTCAGCTTTGACACTGAATTTCATCAAGCTGCACATCTTATAAAACAGACAACGACTAGTAGATTTTGATATTTCATGGGACGAGTCGTCAACTGGCAGGTATGGGCCAGATTGTGGGGTGGAATGAAATTGACAAAACGGTGTGATGTATATTTCAAGAAGAAAACTCACTCTTTTTTCTCATCCTAGTTCCACCTAACTCCGCACCAATAGTATAACATTGACTCGAAACGCCAATTTTGGCTGAGAAATTTATCAAAATAATAGAAGCTATGACCGTATTCTGTTGTGTGGTAGTAGGACTTTTGATAGCTCCTAAAGATCCAACGAGACAGGTGAAGATGATACATAGACCACAAGAAAGGACGACGAGTGGAACACGACCTATACGATCGTTTGAGAAAATAGCAATGACACAAGCTACGAAACCTGCTAATGTGACTAGGATATTGTAAGTGAATGTTTTAGCTCCTAAACCGATGGATTTGTAGAATGTTGGACCGAAAGCGTTCGTGTACTGTTGTCCGGTTACTTCGTTGAGGAAAAATGTTACTGCTGTGATCTGGGTGTCAGGGTTCATTTTTGATATCCCGTAAAATTATTGAATTTCTGACTGTCTGACTTTGCCAAATCTCATGAACGAGACAGTCGTCCGCTGTTTTCTGATCTGCGTGGGGTACCTGACAAGATTGGGATTTCTTTTCTTGTTACGGGATAGATACATGGAGTCATTGGAGAAAGAGGAAAGAGAGATGTTATATGGCAAAAGCGAAAATCAGCTTGTTTGGAGAGAAGCACAAGAAATTGTATTAGGATAGCCCGACGTAATGTGAAGATAACTCACCACGGCACGTCTTCGATAAGTCCCTTGAAAAAGTTCGATCCATCTAGATTCATTCGCCCTCGACTCGAAATTGGCTTGTTCAAGAGCATCAATCTCCAACATTGTCAAACCTGAATCTACATCCTTTTTAGGTCTGATCCTATTCAAATTCTTCAAAGCTCTATCTTCTTTCTTGTGTAATAATAACCAACGAGGTGATTCAACGGTAAGAGGAACGAAGATCATCAAGAGAACTCCTGGAATTAATTGTTGAGCGGTCGGAACCAACCATCCGATATTACCTGGTTCGGTAGCGTAAGCTTTTGTAACTGATGAAGCCCAGATGGCACCGATATGTACGAGAACTTGAATTGATCCTGCGAAGAAACCTCTGATTTCGGCTGGTGCGAGTTCGGCGTGATAAGCTGGTACAATGTTTTCTACTATTCCAACTCCGAGATAAGCGAATACACGACCGACGCAGTATTGTCTCCAATCTTTTGCTGTGAGTTCGACTGAAGGTCAGCTTGATATCAAGGTTGGGAGCCTTGGGCGGTGTAATCAGGGTATGTGCACATGAATGTTTAAGATGTGCGAGAGTGTCAGGTATAGGATAGAGGAAAGAGGATAGACGTACTTATCAAGGCTAGACTTTGTATACAAGCCACGAGAATTGCGGTTCGTTTGTATCCTAGTCGATTGAGTATAGGATCGAATAAGAGAACGCCAGTGATTTTCCCAGGCCAAACAACTGTAGATGAATTACATATCGTGATACTGAGTGAAACCAACTTACCTCCATTCATGATAGATTGACGACGTGTCTGTAGGATGTATGTACCATTCGGTTGAAGTTCACCAAACTGACGAAGCCAAGAAGGTAAGGTCTATTCTGTTCAGTTTTACTATCTCCAATGAAACAGATGTAGACAAACCTGAATAGCACCAAAACTCGAAACGTCCAATCCATACACTTCAAGTCAGTTCTGACCTTGTATAGCAGATAAACCCGAATAGACTCACAGATGTTACCACATGCAAATACACAACAACAGAAGAACATGTATGGCGTTACACCATGCCATTTACCTTTACCTTTCATCTTGTCCTTGGTCGTTCTTCACGTTCTCGTTATTAAATCCGCAAATCAAGAAGAAGAAAGTGGTAAGTATAACACAAAGGGGATGAGAGAATCGATGAATTATCCAACTCATCCCCAAGCTTCTTGTATACACAATGAGATTTCAAGAATTCCGAGGAATCTTTCCAAAGACAAATGTCACCGTTCGTACTTTCCCCCCCTCCCTCCTCAAACCTCCACCTATGGGCGTCAAGTGATCGGTCAAAGGGCGTCGGCGGACCGAGGCACATGCCCAAGGGCGTATAGCTGACATACTACTCGCTTCGGATTTATGAAATTGCCAATAGATGTGTTTACGATTGAAAGTCACACACTTCAAGTCCGATAAAAACTGGTCAAACTTTGAAGGCATGTAAACAGGCACAGATTTATTCCGATAAACCGGGTTTGATGAAACGTCAATCCGAAAAAAGTCTTCGGAAATGACGATTTGTTGGTCTTTAACTTTAAGTGGGGTCCCGATATTCCCTTAGGCCCCATGGGCATCTTCTCTGAACCTCTCTCGGCGCCCCGGTCCGGAAGTCTGGGGAAGAGGGTTAATTACAAGAATGCAATTCGGCTTCCTCTCTCCTTTCCTCAAGACTTTGTCTTCCGGGAGAGGTTAACCGCGTCGGCGTTCCTCCGGTTCTTTCGAATGTTCGACCGCTGTCAAAGGCGCAAAGGCGGGCTTGGCAAACGGACGGAGAGCTACTTTTGGAGCGGAATGACGAAGGGGGCTGGTCAGGACATGAATGGTTGAGGTTGAAGTCTAGGACCTGAGGCCTGAGGGGAAGGACGATTTAGGGACGGATCAACGAAATTACGAAGAACTGGTTGACATCAAAATACTAGTTCCTCAAAATTCGATGTACCGTCCAAAAATTCGATGTACTTTGTGTCTTATTCCGATGGACTCGCCATCCTCATCACCCAGCTGAAGACTTATAAACGCCCACCCATGTCCTTCATACCTCCCACAACGTCTCCTCAACAAACTCTTCGCCAAACCATCCAGAAGTTGAATTCATCATATCATTCCCAACGTTATCAACATGAGCCCTGTCGCTATCCCCGAGCTCAACGCTACCCCTTATAAGACTTCCGATCTGTCTGCCCTCGATTGGAACCTCTTCCCAGATGGTCTCAAGACTTCTGGTCAACATCCAGGGATATACGAACTTATCCCGCCTTACGAAGAATGGCCCAAGTCGGTCTCTGGACCAACTCTCTGGAAAGCGGAAGATTATCAAAACTCGCCTGAGAAATGGACGAAGCCTTTCACTCCTGAGGAGATTAAGGAGTTGGGAGAAGCGGCGGATAAGTTCATGGCGAGTGGTATGCCGTTGACCGGTATGAAACAGGTTGGTTGTCTTCCTAATCCTTAACCTCCCCTCTTCTTTCTTGCATACTTGTCTTATCAACTGTAGAAAATATATCTGTCTTATCAACTGTAGAAAATATATCCAGGTGTGGAGACATAAAACGGTTATCATTCTGATATACAAATGCAAGGATGACGGGATACAAGCTGACCAATAGGAACTTTTCCCTCTTCCCATTCTAGGCCCATACTTCAAAGAACTCCGTAAAGAGATTCTAGACGGTCGCGGTTTTGTGCTTTTCCGTAATGTACCCGTACGAGAATGGGGGAATCATAAATCTGCCGTCGCGTACATGGGTCTCGGTACATACTTTGGATATTTTACCAGTCAAAATTCGCGTGGACATGTCTTGGGACACGTCAAGGATCTTGGAGAAGATCCCACTGCCAAAGATCGAGTTAGGATTTATCGAACCGCGGACAAGTGAGTTTTGTCGTCTTTAACTCTATGTCCTTATTTCATCTTCTCAAATACCTCCCATTTGTAAACCCTTTCTTTACGGTCAATGGATTCATCTATTAACTTTGTGCAAAAGTTGTCGTATCTATTGAGATATAGCTAGCTACTGGGAGGCCCTCTAGTTGGAAGAAAAAAACTCCTGACCATCAGACAATTCTTCCATACGGACGGTACCGACCTAGTAGGACTACTCTGTATGGCTCGAGCTCTCGAAGGAGGTGAATCTCACATCGCTTCAACTCATAACATGTACAACGTCCTACAAGCCGAACGACCAGACATTGTCAAACTTCTCGTCAGTCCTATTTGGTATTTCGATCGTAAAGGCGAAGTATCCGAAGGAGAAGAACCATATTTCCGTTCTTCAGTCTTTTATCTCGAAGCTCCTAATCCAGATGATCCTAAATCCGAACGTAGGGTTTATGCGAGGTACGATCCCAATAATATAACTTCTCTCGCTAGGTTCAATTCAGGTCCCAATGCCGTCATTCCACCTTTATCACCTGAACAACTCGAAGCTCTTAAAGTTCTGGAAGAAACGGCAAATCGTTTATGTCTTCATATGGTACTTCAACCGGGTGATATTCAATTAGTGTCGAATACTCATGTTGTACATGATCGTACCGCTTATAAAGATTGGCCTGTTGGATCTGTCGATGAAGAAGGGAAACCTCGTATTAGGAGACATTTGATGAGACTTTGGTTAGCTACACCGGAACAGGAAGGAGGTTGGAGGTTGGTACATCCTGATAGTAAGGAGAAGAAGAGAGGAGGTGTACAAGTCCATGATGTTCCTCCTATTTGTCCTTTGGACGCGGAATGAAAAAATTCTCGAAGTACATACATATGTAGGTAGGTTGTAGTTTGTTTGTTGATGAATTTTGTTGTGTTTCTGACTTGGACTCTCAAAAGTTTGCCCGATTAGTTGATGACTGATTACCTTTTTATTCAAGTACTGTTATGATACTGCCTAGGTCTGACAAATACATTAGAAGAAAGCATGACGTCTCCTCATCCCCGTTCCAACTAGCTACTACTCGCTCGTATAATTTGAGCCTCAAAATCTCACGGTGCACCTCCATCCGGGGCTCCACCTCCACCTCCACCTCCTCCGATCGAAAGTGTCAAAACCCACTTGGACCCCTTATCCCTCCCTACGAGTAGATTTCTCCTCAGTATATTCATCCAGTAAAGTATCACAGTGCTGTACTCGTACAGTAGTTTTGTGAAGCACTCGGTGTTATACTTCAGTAAAGTACTCCATAGCACAATGCCAGAAAATTCAATCATCCACGGTAGCTGTATCTGCGGGAAAGTTGAACTAACTATACCTAGTAATTGTCAAATGACTATCTGTCGTAAGTTCTCTTTCTCTCCCCCTCTTTCCCTTTCTTCTCTTTCTGCTAGTCCTTCTTTTATGGACGATCGCTCATGTCAGATTGCATGTCATGTAGGAAAGCCTCAGGATCGACGTATGTTTCATTCCCTCTGTCCTTCTACCCATAACATCTATCATCCTCTAAAATCCTTAAGCGATTCCTGACTCGAGATCCCGCACAACATCGGGTCGTCTGTGATGCACACAGCGTCACGGAGTATCAGGTTTACAAAAGTGAGTACAGAAACTGATTAATAGACATAGTGGGAATTTCTCAGTGGATGAGAAAGATCTACAGATAATGGGTCAAACCAAGATATACGTTGATAAAGGTATTTCGGGGAAAGAGGTTTATCGACATTTCTGTGGTGATTGTGGATCGTGAGTTTCCCTCTTCTCATCCACCCACCTCTCCTCATATATTCTGGTGTCTACTCGTCGCATCCTCTCACCTGCGACTTTATGAGGTGCGTATTTTGCTTGGGAAGATCCGAGGGTTATGGAAGGGAACGTGAAGAAAGGACTGATGGAAAGACCAGCGTACACTAAGACAGAGATCCCAGGTCCGGTGTATGTCAAGATTGGTCAGTGCTCTTTATCCTTCCCCCTCCTCCCGACACTCTGCTTATTCTAGGACAGTGTGTAGAATAGAGAATGACGTGGGATGATAACGTGGGGAGAAATCAGGTAATTAAAGTTGACGTACAGGACTATTCCAAGTTGACGACGTTGATCCACCATCGACACATGTATTCGCTAAAAACCTCGCAAAGTGGGAGGAGACTTATCCCAATACAAAGGTCCTCGAAACTCAATGATCCCAGGATAATACCTCGGACGCAGTCATTCTCCCTACTGACACTTTCACCAATCGGATGAAGTTGCAGCGCCTCAAAACCCTTCCAGCAGAGATAGCGGCATGGTATACCATAGATTCATACATGATAGACAGATGCATCATCATCGTAAGCTGGATCTTTCTCCGCCAAGTATAGGATCAAAGTCAAAGATCATCCTCCTCATCCTCCGTGCTAATATCTCGAGCTCTCCGGTCCTGCTCCTCTTCTTCTTCGACAGGCGTATCCCCTCTCCGGTACACCAGACGATCTTCGAGTACATCTTTGAGCTGCTCCATAACGTCTATAGCGTCGTCCTTGATCTTCCACGACAAGAATCGCCTCATGAGATCTTCAGCGTCTTTCAGCTCGTCACGTTGCTCGTCCGTTACGACTTCCTCGTACAGTTTTGACAGTTCGAACCGTGATAGACATTCCCTGAAGAGTCAGCATAGCCCACGATGTAGATCATAAAATCTTTCACCTCAAGCTCACCCGTAGCAGGTCGGAACCGGATCCTGCTAGCTATTTGACTGGACCCAGGGGTGGAAAAACTTACGTCACAAAACGAGCCCGGTCCACGACGGACTGAGGGATCCCATGGATCAATGCGCACTCCGCGGCATTTGATGTATCCGCCAAACTCGGCTCGAGTCTTCCATCAGTCATCTCCTTTCTTTCTCGATAACGACTCACTTATACATATATGCAATCTTCGGGGTTTCATCGAGGAAGACTACCTGCATGTGACAGAACTGAATCGGCAGGTCCACAAGGATTGAGTCCATAGCGAATAGCTCGCTACACTGTCAGCTAGATTGAGAAAAGAACGGGCCAACCGACTGAAAATGTGTCATGACGATAGTCCGAGGACGACATGTCTCAAGCAGGTACCTGATCACTCCAGCAAGTAATCCCGCTCCATCAGTCGGGAGGGTCCCTTTACCAAACTCGTCCAACAACAATAGCGAGCGTGAGGTGCACCCTCGGAGTGCTAGTGATACCTGGGCTAGATCGATCATGAATGCTGATGAAGCCTGGGCTTAGCGTAATTTGCCCAATTCGACGTACCTTCGAGACAGACTCTCGAGTTTGCACACGGGTGTAGACTATATCCTTCAGCCAGGTCCCGAAAGAATGTGCGAAAACTTACTTTTGTCGACGATTCCTATGATAGCACTCTCCGCAGGGACAAAGCTACCTATTTGGGCCATGAAGACGATCAAGGCTACTTGTTTGCCATAGGCCGACTTGCCTGACCCGTTGGCACCGGTGAGGATCATCTGGGGTCATCTTCGTCCTGCATAACAATGCACTCACCATGCTGTGATACGAATCATTCTCACCTCCACATAAAAGGGAATCATTCCTCACATACTGACCCACTACCGTCTCGTGAACAATATGACGACCTTCGTGAATCTCTAATAGAGGGTCCACAGCCAACGCAGGTCGGGTCAGGTCGTACGTCACGGCAGCCGTTGCCAGAGCGATGAGACTATTCTCAGCTCGAGCAGTCACGGACGACATACCAATCTAGCTCCGCCATCACATTCATCACCTCGATTATATGAGCAGTCGACTGGCTGACTTTACTGGCCAGTTCACGGATGATGACCATCTCCATATCTACTAGTCAATTTCTGTCTCATTCTCATTCTGCTCTGCTGCCCAGCTCACCTCCGATTTGGCAATATATGTCCCCATAGTGATCGTCCAGATTCTCCATCTGCGGTGTCTTGAAAAACTCTTCGTTCTCATTCTCAAACTGGCATTACTCTTTGTGATATGAAATGACATGTCGCTTACAATGATGCGCCATCCTGGTGGCTCATCCATATTGAGGTTGCGATTCCGTATAGCAACCAGAAACCCCAATTGAGGGAAGTACCGAACGAAGATATTGTTGTTGCAGAAATTGGGAGGTATCTCAATCAAAGCTGCCACCGAAGCCTGGCGGTTGAGTACCTTCGCATGAGATTCCCACTCACTAGAATGACTTCCATGCCTGATACATGAGCTTAAGACTGAGAGACAAGATGAACATACCGGCCCATTGTTCCTTGCAAATGTCCAGCTCTTCACTGATACCTGGCCTGACGGCGATTTTGTCTTTTTCATAAGACTCGTCAAAGTCAATCCAAATATCAGCTCATCTAGAATGGATTCTTGTGCAGGACCTCACCGTCAAGGCGATCTCGCTCGCCAGCTCACGCAAATCTTCACTTATGGCTGCTTCGATCTGCACGCTCAGCTTTTGTGGATGATAGTTTGATGACACGTATACGTACTTCTTCAAAAATCGAATGCACATGTCCCAGATTACGTTGAAGTATGATGTTGCCTATGTCGATCGCGGATCCCAGTGACTGATGTCAGGGCGGCGTCAGTGGAATTGAACGAGTTCACAAACCTCTGCGATACCTCTCCACACATGGAAATTTGCTCGGCCACTGCTTCTTGCGATGTCGGTGCAGAGTTTGGGGACGTTCTTGATCCGTCGCATGAATTTCTTTATCTCCTTGGATAAATCGTATCCGGCAGGAGTGCGAAAATAGGCGACAGCATCGTGTCGAACAACTATCTCGTCCATATCGACCAGAGGACGGAGAAACCAAGTATGAAGTAATTTTTTTCCAAGAGGGGTAACGCATGTGTTGAACATGTCTGGCAGTCAGCATCGTCCTGCGTGGTAGACCTTGTGAGTCTATACTGATGGAAGGTGAGGACTGACTGAAGAGGGTCAAGGAATCCTTGTCATTTCCCATAATGTTTAGGGATCTGCATCTTAGCCAAGCCGAGAGATTCGACTCACGTGAGTGCATCATGGTTGATAAGCATATACATCTGTCTACTTGTCAATGCCGTATCATATCGGGTCATAAACACTTACGGAGTCAGGGCAGTAATGCCAGACAATTCTATCCCTCCGCCATCACCGAGGATATTGCCTCGTTTCTCCAGATACGTGATGAGGCCAGCCGCGACTCCGATCTGGATCATCAGCCTGTCGACTATATTGAAGGAACAGTCCGTACCGCTCCAGGTGCATCAACATTGACCCAACATCCCAATTTGACTATCGCCAGTCTGACCTGGCCCATTCCCTCCTCCTGATATCGCCCTCCCATGATAATTGGTGATGACTCCTGATTTGTAGGACTGCTGGGCGGGAAATGAGGTTGTGAAGGTTGGCTTCGATCGGGAAGACGAAGCCGAGAGAGGGTGTAAGCGGCCCGACCAGCAGTGTAAGATTTATGAGCATCAATGAAGTAATTTGCGAGTGGATTTTGATCACCTGTGAGCGTGAGACGCTATCAATTCCCGTCCTAACCTACCTTCTCATGCCCCTCCATAGAGTAGCTGAATAAAGCTGAAGGAGGGTTCGAAAATGGTGATGATAAAATGATGCCGTGAGTGAGAGATGGGAAGAGAGAGAGAGAGATCCATGACAAGATATGATCTGAGAGAAAGATAGAGTTACTCACAATACTGCTCCACCTTATCCACCAAACTGTCCGGCGTTCTACTCGTCACTACCACGTTGGTCGGTCGAACCTGTTCCATGACTTCTCTTCAGTCATAGACCCATGGCGTCGTTGAAGACAGGTAACACACCAAGACAAGCAAGATCCCAACTGTCGGTATCCTTCGTATCCTCCATAATATGTAACATACGACTGTCGGGATCGAAATAAGCAGCAGCTAGCGTGGAGCCCATGGCGTGAAATGCGAGCGTCTGTTTATCAGCATCTTCATCTGCTTCTTTGGGGGAGGAAAAGGGACATGACCCACGATTTCCGTCTCCTCTTCCCCTTCTCCTTCCTCTTCCCCTCGATCCAGACTTGACTGAGGTTCTCTGAAGCTCTCTCGGTGCTCTTCGACAGGCACGGGGGGTGTGAGTGAAGGTGGCAAAGAAAGGTCAGGGAATGCACTTGGTCGCTGGAATCTTGACGCATCGAGGACGGTTGAAGCTGTCTCGTCGAGATCATCTAGGTCTTCATCCCTATGTCTTCTCTTGAGGCTCCCGTAGCTCATCGTTGAAGTTGATGTCTGACTGGCTCTGAGTGAGTGGCAAAAGAAGACGATGATGAGCGAAAAGAAAGAGAGATGGTCATGAGAACGAGATCGATCGCGCTCGGACCTATGTGGGTGACGTGTAAAAGAGGTCAGTGCGTCTCGTGGTCAGTAGGGGGAAGAATGCGATGGATGCATATAATGTCTTACTGAGCTTGTACATCATCACAAATGTCGTCTCAGAACCCAGATGAATTCACCGCCGTGCCAGTCATCTCGGAATCACTTACAGGTCGTTCTCCTCATTCTCACCCTCAAACTTGTGGTACGATCTTGTTCACGTCAAGCTTCTTTTCGTCCAAGGCCGGTGGTGGAGGTTCCGTGTCTCCGTTCGGACCAGTCAGAACAACCTTTCCTTCTGTGTTCGCGCCATCGGTGGTCACACCTTTGGCTGCCGATGCGAACGACGCCTTGGCGGTGGCTGACAATGGAGGGAGATCTTCTATACCTGGAGGAGGGGCGATTTCTTCCACTTTATCGCTTGATGGAGGTAAGGGATCCCCTTCGTCAGAAGCAGGAAGAGCTGGTGTATCTTCGTTGAGGGTGATAAGAGGTGTGGGGTCTTGTGTGTGACCATTGCTTGAGTCGCTCGGCGTTGCTCTGTTCAATCAGGACCGTCTGTCCAAACATGTCCATGGACTCACTTGGATCGTTTGCTTGGACCTGGCCCACTTGTATCATCGTCCATGATATCGGACGCATTCTGTCTCATTAGCAGGTAATCCACAGATACGAGAGAGAGAGAGAGAGGCAGAGGAAAACTGACGCTGGGCTGGCCACGTTTACCCTTTGGTTTCGGCTTTGGTAGTCCATCGGGGAAGCAGTAAAACGGGAGATCGTTCCTTTTCGCGGGACGTAATATGACACTCATCTCCTGTTCGTCGTACTTGTCCCATGATTGACATGCCGCGCAAAACCGCTTGCTAGGATACAGTAAGTTCAATACTCTGCTCCCGGATCCGTCCTCTGGATGATAAGCAAAACAATCAATGTCAAATACACTCCAGATGAGTCGCTCACTCGATCGCTTTGCGATATCCAGCCCTATGAAGAAGCTCTTTGTATACACAGTCTTATAGTCCTCCCCGGCCACATCTTCCGGAGTCCGCTTCATAGCCTCCACATTCAACTCTCCCTGAGATGCGGCCGCTTGCTCCTCTTCTGTCAGGCATAGAAATGTGGCGCTGATCCCACCCATTTGTGGATGGGCCGTGATGATATTGTCCGAATTTTCCAAATCTTGCACTAATGTCCGAATTCTAGACTCTACAGTACCACCCCTGATCATCACTCAGCACTCAATTTTGACATGGCTGAGGAGAAACATACCAATCTTTGATACCCTCCGAAGTGCTTGCGGATGCTATCACCTGTACATACGACTTGTACATGCTAAAAAAGTCGATTTGTTCAAACAATTCCATCCATGAACTGCCCGGGTTGCTCATTATCCTGTCGGTCACTTGCATAGCGCGCAGCATCTCGTTTTTGATGACAGACATGGTTGAGGCTGTGATATTGTGAGTGGTGCACATGGAAGGATAAGCGGGAGTGATGATGGGCATACGGTGTGCCATATCTCGGCGGTCGAGCTTTGGGTTCCAAACGGAATGATGCATATTGGGAGGACCTGATTCAATTTTTTTCAGTAAGACTGGATTTGGCCAACCCCTTTTGATCAGCATTCACAAGTGTGAGGTGGCCGCCGACTGACCATTGGTAAAAGATGGGAAAGAATTTAGCGACAATGGTCGCTGGTGCAGCCGTAGGGTAGAGTTGACATATTCGAGCGGTGAGTAAAGCCCATGCAACACCGCCGGGAAAACCGAGGACGTTTGAGTAGATCCCTCTTCCTTGACCCGTCAGCTTCACAGCGAAAATGAGGGTTGTGGATTGACTTACTCTTGGCCCATAATCGGATGGTCCGCAGAGCCGTTCTGAAAGTGGCAACATCGGGTACGAGGTTGAGTATCATGTCAGTCACTCTTGGACCTGTATGTCAGCATTCTCTGAAGAGCTCAAGCATTGCTCTTCAGACTGACCGTTTAGACCTCTTTGTGAAGCGTCGTCAACTCCTCGCAATATTTCATCCTTTTCTAAATCCAGCTTATCTCCAGCTTCGGCCAAATTCACTCTCGCAAATAGTAGATCCACTTCCACGCCTGATATGACCGTCTTCATCACCGGTACGAAAGCACTTTCAACCGCTGAGATCTCCGTGACGGCAGGCCATGCCCTCAGCATTTCCTTGAACTCGCCGAAGAAGTGCTCTTTAAACACATGTCGAGGACAAACGCAGATTGTATCAATATCTGAGCCGGGACCATGAACACCAAGTCTTCATGTCAATCCAATTGAAGGACTAGTGACGATCAGAAGGACCCACCTATAAGAACCAGAAGTGTATATTCTTCCGCCTGCTTCTGACGCCACCTTTTCTGACAAGCCAGATTTGATAGAAACGTCATGAACGAACTTGGTGACCAGCTGAGCGATGTTGGAAAGTAATCTCTCTCTATTCATTAGTAAAGTATTGCTGGGTGATATGAATAACTGACCTGACTTTGCGTTCCTGTTCTGATTCGAACTGATTTAAAGCTATGAGATCTTTCATCAACGCTGCGGAGTAAGCTAAGCTCAAGAGATGAGACGTATTGACTACCTTCTGAAGCCTGAATATCACTAGGTCTCGGAGGATCTGTACTGATAGGTGGAGTGACCCCTAGGTACTTGATTTGACCATTGCTATTGATATTAGCAAACTGCAAGTCGCATGCATGACGTCCCCAGCTCACCCGGACATAGCGCTCGGACTGATCTTTCTATTAGGTCTCCAAGGATAGAAAGGTCCTGAACAGATCACAAGCTGATCAGCCCATCCGAATCATGAACCGATCAAGTTGGAGAGAGTCAGAGTATGTAGTGAAAGTGAATAGAGATCTTGGGAGAACATGACCCGTTGAAAGAGCTGTCATGCATGCGCGACTGAGATGCAAGGTAAAGTGCCACAGTCAGAAACCCCGATAAGCCCTCGAATAACGATCTGTGGCACTTGCAGATTCGTGGCGGCGAGGCGACAATTTGCGTCATGGACGTGGGATAAAGAAGCGCGAGAAGCGTAAGAGCATTGGTTCGGATAGCCGAGTTAAGTGGAGATAAGAATCATACATTGTACTGCAAAGATACTCCATTTGGAAGAAAGGAGAAAGATAAGAGACATTGGGTGAACTGAAAGGATTACGTCGTAGCCGATAACAGTACGACATAAATACAATTTCATTCATCTCGAGCAACATTCTCCTCGTCCCCTTCATCGCTCCTATCATCATAGGCTCACTCACTAGCAAGAAAAAGTAAGGGATATCATCCACCATGTTTATGTATCTCAACGCAGCTATTTTACCCCTCTTCAACGGTATTTTTAAGGTCGGACATGCCGTATTGGCCTTTGCGGACGAAACGACACCGTCATGGGAGAGAAGTGTGAGACCTGGTCCTTCAGTAACGCCCAGGTTTCTATCGCAAGATCTCGGTTCGCTTGGAGCTATTCGACCGATAGAGACAACAGAGGTGAATAGGGCGGGGTCAAAGGCGGAGTGAGAAGGGGATGTTACAGATAATAAACAGCCCCGCTAACTCCGTCGCAGTAGAGAAGATAGGGCGGAGAAGATGGGCGATAAGCGATTTGAAGCGATAAGGGGAGTTGCGGACGAATGGAGATATCCTCGAAACACGAGACAGAGAGAGTGATGATGCATGTGTAGAATCGTATGACGGAGGGAATTGCCGTATGCGAAAAGGAGTTGATAGCGGAGTGTTCACATATGTCATCGAATGAATATTTGTTCGAGTAAGTCAATAGATATATAAGTAGCTCACATCCTCTTGGAGATAAGACACACTCACTAGGCTGTTTGAAAACCTCTCCTAAATCACCAATAATTCACCAACAAACAAAAAGACCTCATCATCAAGATGGACAATCAATCTAATGCTACCCGAACTGCATCACCCACCCAGGCAGGTATAACTAGTGCTTTCCAGTCTGCCCTGTCTGCTATTGGGACCATCGCATCCGTATACGTCGATCATACGGTCCAGCCATGGGAAAGAAGCACTTGGAATCCCACCACCGGGACGACCATGCAAGAAGCGACCAATAATCGTACGAAGATCTCTTTTCCCTCCCACCACAATCCCCAATGAGGATATTTGTTCGCATCGCTGAGTTTCGAAGACTAGTAGAAGCATTCACCGCGACGCGGTGCCATGGGAAAGCGATTAGAAATGAGTCGGATTCAAGATAGATGCATGGATTATTCTCGTATCTTCCACCCTTGTTCGTGTGGATCGCTTAGACATCTTTTACCATTCTCCGACGGCCGGACAGACGGCATACCGGCCATGGTTATCAAGTGGAGGTCCGCTCAGTAGGTCCGCACCCCGTTGGACGGTCTCGACTACTTGGACGTGTCGAGCTAATTTCGCCCGCGAGTAGCTCCTTTCGTCGAAGGTGGAGGTTGTCCACACTCCGCGTCGATGGAGAAAGAGGAAGAGGATATGAACGTGTGTGAATTTGAACTTCTTTTTCTCATCCTTATCTTCAGCAAGTGACAGGAAAAGGTATAAATAGTGGTATGTGAGATAGAGATCCATAAGTTATTCCTCTTGACTAGTCCAAGATCAACCAGTGGATACCAGTGGATCCTCCAAAGTAAGAAAATAGAGAAAATGAGTCCAGCCAATGATACGAGCTCTGTAGCGGCGCCATCTAACTGTGTGTCGCATTCCCAACATGATATTTCACCGTCTAACACGGGTGCGGCTCAAGAAAGTACCGCGTTGGGTTCTGCCGACAGAAACCTGTCCAGTCTCTTGACCAGGGGAATTTGTGCAAACAACTCATCTTATCTGGTCAGACATGGAGACCGTCTGTTATGGGTCATTGAACAAGCGGGCGCTGTTGCGCCATCCTATTATCACAATACGTTGTCAGAACCGCATCAAAACACGGTCTGTGACAGCAGGCGAGTGTCCCTTCCTTCATTGCCCGACCCTTCGTGTATAGCAACACTGGCGACTGGATTCAAAGTGTTAGGAGATGTGCTATGTGCACCCTATGAGAGAAGTGTACCTACTGACACTCCTCGCACAAGGTCAGACCGGGTGGAGGGTGGAGTACAGGGAGGGTCATGAGCCTCTAAAGACCGCGATGCATTGTATTGATCCGCCTCATGGGTTCATCACCATTCCCGAGTCTCTTCTCCTAGACTGATTGTTTGGCCTTTGAGACCACTAGATTAGTTTGCTTTTCACCATTCTCAAGTTCTCCTCACAGCTATAATACATAGCTCCTCATGTGACTTTCCACCACATGTCTCAATTTTGTCGCTGAGGGATTTGACCCGGAGGAATCCCTTTCCCTTCTCTATCTTTCTTCTTCTTGGCATGTGGGACCCGTGTCCAATACTCCGACCATCCCTGATAAGCTAGAGAGTGGTCGTTATCAATGTGATATCTCATGTGGAGGTGTTGAATCTGAACGTGATTTCTCAGCAGTAATGACGAATAAGGAGAAGTGAAGGGAAGGGCATCACGACTTGTGTCATCTTTCACGTTCAGACCAATGCATGTGTCTATAAATATGTGCATCCCCTTCCCCTCCCCTCTCTTCTTTACTCAACAAATCTCGCTATTCACATACACCTTCACCACAGAAATACCTAACATCATCTCATTGTACATCGAGGTCAGCATCAACAACACAACACAACCAAAAGAAACATTAGCACATACAGTAATAAAATGAGTAACAATCAAAGTCAAGCTCCCACTGAAACGAATGCCACGACGGTAGGTCAGACCACCGTGATTTCTCAAGATGGTACGAGGAAAAATAGCATTACTTCCACTGCCTTGAACTGGGTACAGAGTTTGACTTCGCCCCCTTCGTCTGAAGGCAGTAAGACCGGTAGAAGTGCTGAAAATTTGAAGGAGTTCAACCCTGCCTTGCTGCCTCCCTGGAACAACTAGACGATCAACAGCCAGGTTTTGGATATGATTTAGGAATTGATATAAGGAGAGTATATAGAGAGATATGCATGGAATGTGAGAGAAATAGAACATGCGTCATCTTCCCCAATCGACGAAAGAAGTAAGTTTGGAGTATTCGCACGGATCTCTCGATACGGTCAAAAGTTTCACTTTTCCCTGCTTATCTCTTCTCTTCTCACGCTCCTGGAACTCCGAAACTCCGTCAACTTTCTCATGACGCGTTTGTATCCACTCGGGGTCGGAGTGGAGTGGGTGGAGCATCTTCTAGAGGAAAAACCATGGAAAGGATAGAATTAGAAAGATATATAATCTGGACTTATCAGGTCATTTCTGCCAAATTCTGAAAATTTCTTAACAAAAAAGAAAGAATGAGTGAATCATTAACATCTCCTAGTGGGGCTGCAGACCCAAAGAATACAAGACAAGCGAATACGTCTACGGACACCAATGGTATGCGAAGTACTCAGAGTGTGTCCCAAACCAACATGACGGGTGATGGGGGCCCCAGGAGCTCCGCTGATCAAGCAAACAGTGCTCACGGAGACGGCAACTTCAACTTTCCACACGAACGTATTGCTGCTTTAGCGGCACGGGACATGGAGGATATTCGAAACTCAGATGTACCCACGGGCAGTGTTCCACCATCATCTCCATATCCCGTGCACCACGCCGTGGCAAGCGTGACCCAGGCTATGAGAACGCTCACTGCTTCCACATCCCCGGGTACAGTGTGTCCCTCGAGCGAAGGGCACGTTCCCAATTTTGAAGATGCCATAAAGGCTGCTTTCTCAGTCGACAAAGTACCTCACCATGGAGCATGAGACTCGAACTTCCCCTCTCAGCAGAGAGATGACATGCATGATGAGAATGACGCGAAAGCACGCTACCTTCTCATCCGTTGTGAGAACGACTCCCTAAAGATGACATTTCCTGTATGAGATTGTACACACCCTCATCGTCTTGAACTCCGTCATCACGCAATATCGTAGACGAAACATAACCCCTCATTTCTCACCTTTGTCCTTTGAATTACTCCGCTCCCGACCTCATCATTACTCCTGCGTCCACTCCGCCCGGATAAGTAGCATGTGAATCCCCGCTCGTTACTCTCCTTTTGACTTTTCATTCTCCGATATCACATTGGCATCACGCACATGACTCTCAGGAGATGAGATAAAGGTGTTAGGACATGTAGTCCCTCTCTTCTCAAAACCAGATAGATTCTATCAACATGTCTTCAACACAACAGGATAACAATACTACTCACGGTAACACCAATGATCCAACTACAAGAACGGGTACAACTACAAGTCATGTTGGCACTGAGACAAATGCCAGCACCATCGTAAGCCAGACCGAAACCCGGACTGCCGGTTCATCTTCGACTTACCAGGACAAGACAAAAGATGATGGCAGAGACCGGTCCCTATATGGTGCTTTCCTGGGTATTCGACCGTGGTATGAAGGCTAATAGTCTTTTGACTATAAGTAAGGTATACCTCTCAAGTGATCTTGAGGTAGGAAGAATTGATTAGTAGAATCTTATGCATGAGATTGAAGAGGTGCCACTCTGCCACTTTGATGCATCTTGTAAGCCGCGTTAAAATCGATGAGTGAAACGTTCCTAATGTGGAAAGTCATTTGAAGGATAAACAGAACATAGAACGATAAGTAGTAGCATATTCAGTATTTTCCCAGACTCTATGAACTCAGGAGACCTGTAGGAACTAAGCTGGAAGGAAAGTGATAGAAAGAGGTGGAAAGGACCAGAGAAGGGTGAAATGAAACACGGCCGGCGGGCAAGTTCACCCATCATAAATGACTACCTAAGTACTACATCATGATCTAATCACACAATCTCCCAACTACCTTCTCATCAGCCAAACCAATGTTTCCTCAAGAGACAATCACATCCGTGAAAATCAATCTTAGCCTACTTAATAATGTCCATGTCCAAGTCCATCTCGGGAGATGTGATCGTGGAAGTGATCACCACGTCTGAACAAATGAGTCAAGCTATGGAAATTCGATATAAAGGTCTGTCCCACTCTCTTTCTTCCATTTTAGCTCTATGTATAGACTGATGGGAAGTATTCATAGAAGAACAAGGTTATCCCGCTTGTATCGAAATAGGAGATCCGTGAGTCATATCCTCGTCTTTATCATTGACCCTTTTGTCACTCGTCAACTTCATCACGACCAGTCTTCCAGCACTTTTAGCGCAATAAGCGATAGGAGAGTAGATATTGAGTCTTTTAAGATGGTCATCGAAAGAGGGTTCGTATCCAGTCATGTTAAATCTTCGTCATTACGCTTTTTTGACACCAAAGTCCAGAATGGTCATTACCCTTTTTTGATGCGAAAGTCCAGAATGGTCATTGAATAGTTGTTCTCCATAAATATCAAGTAGGCCAAATACAAATATCTTAAAAAAGTATGAAGCGAAGGGATAGGGATGGTAACTGATGTATTAGTGAAGATCCCATCTCCACACATTTTCTCATGTCGAAAGATGGTAAAGAAATAGGAACGGCACGTATTACTCCTCAAGGCAAAGTCAGTCACAGTCCTTCGTACCAAAGAGATTCAACTAATATATTCAGTTAGGTCGAGTAGCTATACTTAAATCATATAGAGGACAAGGTTTAGCTAAACCTTTATTGAATGCTGTACATGAATGGGTTAGATCGAAAGGAGGTAAGATTGTATATTGCGATAGTCAAGTCAGTCAAAATCATATACCACTCACAGTCTTGGTCACTCACTTTTCTCCCTAAAATAATCGTTCAAGTCAAGTTTCCATGTTCATAAACCGAATACTCTCTAACTCTGGATCTCTGATTCGATCGCCGAGTTTGTTGGAATATGGACTTTGTATCTCACCCAATTTTGAACATAAACTGATGTATAGGCTGCGGACCCAGCTACGGGAGGTGTAGACGCTAGAGGTGTATATCTCAAATTAGGTTATCGACCAGTTGGTGATCTATACATTAAAGAAAATAGTGAGTACTTCCATCTCACCAAAGAAGTAGACAATTGATGGATAGCTTTGCATCAGAGGATGCAACTGGATTTAGAGTAGTGATGCCAGGTGCTCGTGCTTGACACATTTGAGCGGATGTGAACTATTCAATAGAGAATCACATAGAGTTCTAGAGTCACCTATGAAACGACAAATCACGATGTGTTCTGTTCGAATGTATTTTATACTGGTCTTTCCACCCAGGTTGCGCGAAGGAAGACGAGTGACTATTTTAGAAATACATTATACCCCAAGATTTATTGATCATACCACACAAACTTACACTATCTAATAGTTTGATACAGCAATCGCTAGAAAGGCCAGGACGTGTTCAAAACTTCCTTGTGAAGAGTAATTCTCCTGTTCAAAGATTCCTGGGTCGCCTTGAAAGACAATCAAACCTGCCCTTCCGGCCCTGGTCGACACTTCGAGGCCTCAAGGCTACCCAGTTGCATCACCGTCGAATATCCGTCTTACTCTGCGCGCTCCCACGTCGACCACGAAGTCGATATTCTACCATCCGCATCCTCTGCCATCTGAACAATTTCCTACCTAATGTTTCGGCACCAGTTCGGAGGTAAGAGAATGAAAATGTGATGAAAAATCCGAGAGTGCACGGTATAGCGACCTTCCAGAAGTAGCTCACGGAGCCGTGTAGTTCGGAGAAGCCGTCAAAGTTCTGGAATATCAGCCATGCATTTGTATGGTCGGTTGTCTGCCAAGGAGAATAGAGGATGGAGGATAGGGATCGGACGTACCATCCCAAAATAACTGGCGATGAAGGTGAGCGCTGATGATCAGCTGTTTTCCTCATTTGACAAGTTTTTGTCCAGCGAATGAGGGCAGAGGTTGGAGAGTGAAGAAAGAGAAAGGCAGAATGTGGATCGATGTGAGAAGAGGGGAAAATGGAAAAAGAGAGAGAGAGAGAGCAGACCAAAGACTGACGAAGGAAAACCACTGTGACGATACTCAGTCTTTCCATCGAAGCATTAGTTTCAAAACTTAATGCGTTCTACATATCAGCCTCCCTTCTCATTCACGACCATCAAATCCGTTATCGCACTCTGTAATTCCACGTGAACATAATTCGAAACTCACAAAAACATAATCTGTCAAATGATCACAAGTCGCCACAAACTGATCCATCGATCCAACTATAAGTTCCAAATGATCCAACACATCCCCGATATAAACCTTTGACATTGGTGAGAAAAACCCTTGTTGACTTTGTCCCACTCCTTGTCCTTGAAAAGGTACTGGGTTTTGAGGAATGAAGGATCTGATGCTACCAGTCTCCATTCCTGGAGATACAGGTCTAGATGGGACTTCGAGGGAAGATAACCATGGCGCTGCTTGAGGTTGAAGGGTGTCCCGAGAAGGATGAGAGTTTTGACCTGTGCCTCGATCTGATGAACGATGTCCTGCCATAGCTGCTGCGGCTGCGGCTCTTTGAACATCTTGATCTCGGATGATGTAACATACGTGTAACAGAGGAGATATGGAACGACGAAGACGGATTAGTTGAGAAGAGAGAATATGTAAATGTCTGACGGTTTCCATCTGATCATCAGACAAAAACTCTAAACGACCATGATTTCGGTACTTACTTGAGGGTCGACTAAGACGGAGGCTTCGAGTTTGAGAATTTCAGATTCGAAAGTTTGAGAAATCTAAGCATAAGCTTTGACAGGTGTGACATGTGATGACTGACTTCAATGGCTAAATCGGCAGCTTAATCATCAGCTTTAGTCTCTACAATGGGACAAAGAAAACTCACAAACATCTAACAAGGCTTGAGCTAACATACTGACATCCCCTGACCGACGCAAAAGACTTTGATCATCCTCTAATCTGCGATAAATAGGTTCTAAAGCCTCATGAATAGGTCGACGACACATGGAGATGAGCGTGTCTCATTCATCAGCTTCTGTTTCAATCATTGGAGATGGGTCACTCACTGTCTCGAGTCATGAACACACTCAATACGCCTCTTCTGACGGGGACCATATACTTGGCACTCAGATGATCCACCGTGAGTCTATGCGCGGCTTTCTGATAGGGCTGATCATCAATACGATGGGGATTTATTGATCGTAATACGAAACTTACCGACTGTTCCTCTTGTAACCTAGTACCCGCTACAACAGGTTCGAAAACACCTTCCACACCTTCTGGCAATTGCAATTGTGATCCTGTGACAGCTCCAAACCATCCCTTTTTCCCCGCGGAAGAATCATGTAACATTTTGGATAAATGTCCGTCTTTCATCGTTTCCGACTCGGCGGCTATAGTATTTTCGTCGGAGAGGTGAGTGTGTTGAATGAGAAGTTGCATGTACATGTGGGATTTGTAGAAATCTAATTTAGATCGAGGGGAGTTGGTAGCTCGTAACGCGTCTTCGACGGCCAGTGGGTGAAGACTGTTGTCAGTGTCATCTCTGTACGATTCCCATCTACTTCGCACTTCTCACCAATGCGAAATGTTTTGAGTCGGGGGATTGGTGAGACGGTGAGAATGTGTGAGGGGATGATATGACCAGAGAGGGAGGGCTTACTTGAAACGAAGTGTAAGTGTTTTGACGACTTCCCAATTTATACCGTCAATATGAACTATTCATCAGTGTCATCATCACCTCACTCTCAACCACTCTCCTGCTCCAAAACCGTACTATCTTCAATCACACTGAAAACTTTCTCCGACGTCCTTTTCACCCCTCCTACATCCACATAAGCACGAAAGAGCACCTCATCTCTCATCTTTCTGATCTATGATCGATCGAAAAGAGACAGAGCAAGCCAAAAAAAAGAATGGCACTCACTCCACCTAACTCCTTTTTGAGTACTTCCTTCACCCATCTTCACACCATTCAAATTCAACCATTCATCCAACTTTCCTCCAGGAAAACCAACCCTCACATCCGTCCCCTCATCCGGATCAGAAGAATAATCAACAACAGTAACCCTAGTAGGTCCTTTTAAATGTCCATAAGCTTCTTCATCCCTTTTACTCCTCACGTCAACACCAGGTTCATCACCAGTCCCACCACCTGCAGAAGTTGAATGATAACGATATCCTCCTTTGTTTGAATTGGTAGGAGATGATTGATGACGTTGACGTAATTGATTGAATAATGTTGGAGATTTAGGTGATGTTGTATTGTTTTCTAAATCCATTTCATCTTGGAATTGAGTTGCTTGTTTGGAGGAGAGGTTTGAACGGGAGTTGTTAGAGAACATTGTGATGATGTTTCTATTAGATCTTTCAGTTGGTATGAAAGGGGTCGTGAGGGTGAAAGAGGGAAATGAGTGAAGTGAGTGTGAGTGTAGAGTCGAGTTGGTGATTCGGGTTATTGGATGACGGAGGGTTGTATTGAAAGAGTAGTGTTTGAGACTTGAGAGGAACATGTAATCTCAAGTGTCTCAGATGACATGGAAGAGGGAGAGAGAGTTTGAAGGAAAGGGGTGGGAGAGGTGGGCGAGGTGGAGCGACATCATGGATCGTCTCAGGCACAAGTTCAGACAATGAACTTGGGCACCTGTCTAGAGTAAGGTAAGTCACCTAATGATCACCCGCTCTATGCCTACTCCCTGTGGGCCTGTACTATACCCTATCACCTAGCTACATGCTGCATGCTGCATGGCTACGTACTTGCATCCTACATCGTGTGTATTCTTTAGGCAGATGCCAATACCGCGTACCCATCCGTCCTGACTAGAGTTGCAACATGTCACCATGCAAACAACCCGGCATCATATTGGTTGGTTCTACTCACAAGCAATCCACCGGCAACCGCACTCCGCAGAGACATGCGAATGAATCAACCTACTCGTACTCATATGTAGGTGGCCAGTAGAAGTACACGGATACAACATTTTTTATGCAGTGATTCTAATGCATTGATCGCAAGCTTCCTCGACAAAACATTTGCATACCATGCACCCCAAATACCAAAGTATCTAAAAACACAAAAAAGGAAACAGACCAACAAAAAAAAATGATACTGTGTAGTAAATCTTTAATAGAATAAAAACGAACAAAATGCGATCGATTGATGTAAGACATGGTATGTATGCGATTGAAGCATGAAGCAATGGTAAGCAAGACAATTTTGTAAACTATGAGGTTTGAATGACGAATCGGATGAATGTTATCGATTATTGAGAAAAGCGAGACGGTTCTGGTTACGTATTCTAGTGTGAGGAATCACATGATGATACCCATCGAAAGGGGTCGAATGATGATTGATGGATGTCACAGGAGACAGGAAACGAATATATTTGGTATCGAAGAAAGATTCAAGTGTATTGGAAGACAGATGAATTGTATGTGAATGAGAGAGACGGAAAGGGGATATATGAATACGGAGTGGAGACGAATAGATTAATGACCACTGGGAGTTTGTGTCCAAGCATTTGCCGCGCCGGTCAAAGATCCAGGTGTAAGGTTATTAAAAGGTCCATCCCCGAATCCATAAGCTCCTCCACCGAGCCAAGAGAAACTGGCAGGAGTACGAATCGGTGAACCAACTGGCACAGGCGCTGTTGTTGTGTTTGAAATATTCGAATTTGTCGTAGAAGGAAAACTTGTATATCCTCCTCCTGTCCCACTTCCACTTCCATGTCCGCTTCCTCCCACAGGTACCCCAGCCGAGAATGAATCTCTACCATTCGAACTGTTCGTATTGTTGGAATTTACATTCGGAGCATTAGGAGAAGAAGAAGGAACGGAAGAACTTGAAAAAACGGAAGAATCAAAATATCTCGACCTGGGTGACATAGCCATGAAAGGGGCTGCGGTAGGTGACAGAGATGTACCCATAAGACTAGGATCGTCTCTATTTTCTGATTGAGGCATCGGGATGGGTGCTGAGCCATATTGATTTGGAGAAGTAGTATTGAGATGTGCCATGGCGACAGCTTGAGCGATACCACCAAATACAGGTGGTGTGATGGTTTGATGGGAAGAACCACGTTGACCCAAAGAGTTTTTAGAATATGATAATCTGATACCACCTTTGACCAACCCGCCCTGAATGTCAGTACTACTCGTCTCGATCAGGTGATTGGGAACTCACCAGTGTGTGCCCGTAGAGCTCTTGGATGGCCTGTGCGGCGTAAGGTATGTCCTCAAATTCTACAAAACACATGGGTCCGTTGATTTTCTGTCGGAAGGACATTCGCTTGAACCCCGCAGACCGACTGAAAAGTCCTCGCAGAGCTTCTTCGAGGAAATTGGGGGGATGAGTAGGGGGCGAGATGGCCGGGAGGTTGCCTACGTAAAGCGTGTTGATCTGTAATCAGTCAGACTTCTTCTTTGGAGAAAGAAATCAGGCACAAGGATTGATATGCTTGGTCGAAGAAGAATGAAGGCCTCTCACGAGCAAGTGCACACACCGAGGAATGATGCGGTGGGTTTGGAGTGAATAGCAGGCCACGTAAATAACAACTCACAGGAGGATTCTGATCCGCAGGATTTGTATTTGATAAAGCTCCCAAACTCCTCGTCTCACTCAAATGGTCACTTCCTCCAGGAGGACTACTCCCAAACCCTTGAAAAGCCGTGTGACTCTGATAACCCATCCCCACTACCGTTGGTTGTCCCGCTGCCCCTGGTCTGTCCAGTATTTCCAGACGTTCCGCCCTGCGAGGCACATACCCACTCACCATGCCTACCGTCCCGACGCCCATTCCCACGCTCCAACCTTCGAGCTCGTCTTCCTCCTCCGCCAACGCCAACAGAGCCTTCGAGTTGCTCGGTCTTGTCGTGGGTGACTTAGCGGACAACGGCGGAGAAGTAGAGGGATTGATCATTGAAGAACCGGGATGATAAGGCGGGAAAGAATTCAGAGGACTGGAAACGGATGAGGGTTGAACGGTGGATCGAGTCGGGTCGGATTGTGATAAGATATTCTGAGATTGTCTTTCACTACCGAACGAATCCCAAGCTTCTTTAGCGGATTGAGAAGCAGACGAGTTGCCTTGACCATTGATGGAAAGTCCAGGATTGGAGCCAGAAATTCCCGGGTGGACCAATCCTGCCAACCGACCGGAACGAAGTAGTAACCCGAGAAACTCTTCGTTAGTCGCATTCCTTTTGGTGTGAAGATTCTTTTTGGCCATTTCCGCTTTCAAAGTGGCACCAGTCAAAACGTCTATCCTGCGACCCTGTAAATGTTCTTTAGCGGACAAAGCGTCGGCACGACTTCTAAACCTGGCAAATCCGATAGTCTGCCTACGAGGAGGAATAGATGGTAACGTTGGACCTCCGCCGCCAAGCATGGGATTGGATGGTGCCGAGGGAGTCAACGAGATGGCCGCTGAAGGTGTGGTCGAAGCGGACGTCGATGCTGTGGCTGAAAGCTGCAGAGCGGCGATGGCGTCTTCCAATCCCGGCTGATTTCCTTCTCCGTGTTCCTGTTGCAAAGCTGCTAGGTGTTGGAGCTCGGCGAGTAAAGCAGCAGTGGGTTCTCGATGTCTCTGGCCAGATGGGAATTTCAAGGTAGCTGCTTCGAAGCCAGGAGCGAAGGTGAATAAGTTCGCGAACTCTCTTTCCTGTCTCTCGTCAGCCGTCTGCATTTGTAATGTCAGCAGTTGTAGATGGAAGAAATGGATTCACCTGCATGTCATCCGGAAAACCAACAACAAATATGGTAGATATGACCTCGTCTTCATCCCTTTCTCTTTCGCGTTCATCCTCCCTCTCTCGTCGCCGTCTGCCCTGTGCAGATCCTGGTCTGTTCCCATTCATCATCACCGCCTGCATCGCTGGGTGTTGCAAACCCACTCCACCCATGCCCACCCCTGTGCCAGCAATACTCATTGAGCGAGGATAAGAGCTATCGAGATTGGCAGGGATGTTATGTTGCATGTGACCGTTGGGTACGCTCTGTCTGTATGCCGAACGAGGAGGAAACTGGGAAGGACCAGCTCGCCAAGGTTCGGGAGGCCAAGAAGGCATAGAGTGAATAGGATCAGGCGCCATGGCGTGTTGAGGAGGTGGAATGTACGAGGGTGTTTGAGGGGGAGGGGATGATGTGACCGGTGGTAAAAAGGCGGACGGATCGGCATTCGGAATGGGTACGCCGACTCCTGGATGCATTGACAAGGATGCATGGGGTGCGTGTTGGTAGTGAGAGGGGTCATCGGGGGAACCAAGACTGTCACTGCCGCTACTGGGACCCTTGGACAGACCCGACATGCCAGATATACCGGATGCCGCGGATGGGGCTCGTGGAGGTTGTTGCAATGCCATTATGGAGAATGCAAAGTTGTGCTGATGATGAGCACCGGATGAGATGGGTGAGGGGATAGAGGACGTTGGAGATGTCATGTGGGTATGTAGTGATTCGGAAAGATGCTATATGTCTGTCTGGTCGATGTGAGCGCACAAAAAGTCTTATCGACGTGGAGTCGTGAAGGGATGCTGATGTGGAGGCGTTATCTATGCCGTCGGTCGTGACAAGGGAACGGTCGGTTCGGTGGATCCCGTTGATATCTATCTCGCTGTTGTTATTCGGTGACAGTGGATGAATGGATGTCTGTTCGAGGTGCCAGTAGGGACAAGATGTATACGATCCGTTGTCAGACCGTGCACGCCCTTAACCTCCCACTCCCCTCGTGTCGCCTTTGTTGATGATGTGGGATGTGTCGATGATACCTTTGTCGTTTCGCACTTGTCGCCCAAGGTGTGAGATACTGTACTTAGGGTAACACGAGTAAAGATGACGCGTGACGTGTTTTGAATAATGTTGAATGAAATGATGCGAGGATGATAGTTGGTTGATTGACGAAAACAATAGGACGAGGAGGGATTAATGATGGTCCAAGCTGCGCCCCCTTCCCTTCTTTCGCCTCCACACTTGACCGACTGGAGGATGTGGGTGAAGAAAGTCTTCTCTTTCGCTTTCTACTTCGTCCGTTGGTAGTGTGTGACGCTACAAGTGTCAAGTCGCGTCGAACCGAGGTGATGTTGATGACAAGTGGAGAGTTGTAGCGGTCAGTTAGTGGTTGACTGTTGATAGAGACATGTCGCTACGTTGGACACGAGGGGGTGAGTTGAGTGGGGGAGGGCCGACGCAGGATAAGGCGGGAGGGGAGACGCGAGTAGAGAGATTTAGTGCATTCGTGGCGGGAGACCCAAGCGTGGGAACAGATTTCGTCTACAGGGGAAACACCCGAGGAATCGTGAAAATCTGGGGTCCTTGATTTTCACGGGGATTTTCGGGTATTCCGCGTAGACGGTAGGTGGCGGTTTTGGACGCGATTGAGGAGGTCGTGTCCAGGACAGGACGATGATCGGGAGACGAGGATGAGGGGGGCGAGAATGGAGTTTACGGGGGTATGAAGGACCAGCTGCTAGCTGCTCACATCATGCTCGTCGACGCTGGATGGGTGACCATCTGGGCGTGGATGGAGTTAGGGACGAAGGCTTGGAATATCCTGAACGGTAAGCATATCACCATTCAAGTGCCATTCACAGATTCACAGGCTGAGGGGAGGGATGAGAGGCGAGACTGACCGCATCGTCCCCCTGGCTACCAAATCGACGACCACGTCCCTGTTCCTCTCACTCTGTCCGTTGACCAACATGTAGCTTGCAGCTTGAGATTGTCACTTCTACATGTCCCACAGCAAGTTGGAGGCTATGCGTAAGTCTAAAATGGACCGGTCGGAAAGAAGGATGTCGGCATTCAGAGCTCATCAAAACACCACATCTTCTCTGATTTTCCCATCCCGACTGCGAATCTTGAATCGTCCTTGTTCTCCCAGAAATCAGAGAATTTCATGACGAGTTGCCATCAAAAACGTCTCCCGAATTCTGGTCTTCCTCGGGCATCGCCGACCAGAGATCTTCAGGAACCAATAACCTCGCGTGGGACGCCGAGATTACAGGATCTAAGGACGACTCGACTAATTTTTTTTCACTTGCCCCGAGTCATTCCACCGTATCGACTCTATCTGGACCATGTTATCTCACACGTCCTCCTTCTCTTTCATATCATCTCTCACTCACTCAGATCCTTCCAACAATCTTCTTCTTATCGCATAAGACCATAACAAGATGAGCCCCAACGGCTTCAATGGTGTCATTAGCTCCAACGGCGATGGTCATGTTGCTCCACTTCACTTGCAAGCACTACCTGCCCCCACGCCCTCGGTCAATCCACTGAAAGCTTCAAATCTGTTCTTCTCTCCTGCCCCTCCTGGGACGGACAGATCCGGCACTAGAGGAAGATACATGTTGTCTATCCCGTGGTCCAAGCAGTCCGGATGGGGTCAACCTAAGATTGGACCACTCGAAACGATCAATCTGGATCCTCTCGCAGGTGCTTTACAGTACGCCGTCTCTTGTTTTGAGGGTATGAAGGTGAGTTATATTCTCGGTATTGATAAGCTGGTGTAGGTAGACCTTTTGCGAATGACTGATGACAGTGCTATAAAGGGGAAGATGGGCAGTTACGTCTCTTTCGACCGGACAAGAATTTTGACCGTCTTAAGCGATCTGCATGGCGTATCGGTCTTCCTGTGAGTCATTCTCTCTAATCGCACTCGCTCACTCTACGGCCGTCGTGAATAATCATATCAATTTGCCAGTCAGTACAAAGTTCAATCCACTGATATCAGTACGACTGGGATAATTCCGAGCTACTCGACCTACTCGTCAAGTTGGTAGCTCTGGGTAAGTCCATAATCTGCTGCACAGTGTTATCAGAGCCGCTGACTCCACAAAGAAGCCCCCATTGTACCCAATGAGGACGGTACCAACCTCTACATCCGTCCCACTCTGATAGATGCATCTTCCTCTTTTGGTCTTCGCGAAGATGGATTAGCCACTGAAGCGATGTTGTACGTAGCAACGGGAATCAATGTGGGAACGAAAATATATCCTTCCGCCGATGGTAAAGGTCTCAAGCTCAATACTTCTTCGGATTTTATCAGAGCTTGGCCAGGTGGGACGGGGTCATACAAGCTTGGAGCCAATTACGGTGATTCGAAACGTTTGAATTGTCGTTCGATGTCGTACTGATCCGTCAGGTCCGGTGCATATCGCCAAACAACCTGGATACGCCATGAGTTTATGGTTGCATGGAGACCGAGATTATATCTCCGAAGCTGGGGGAATGAATATTTTCGTGATCAAACAAGCTTCGGATGGTTGTGCGTACTAATTTTCACTTCATCTATCTCATACAGTGCTGATGAACAGTCCTCGAATTCGTTACCATGTCCCTAGCAAATGGCATCGTGCTCCCTGGTGTGACGCGTAGTTCTATCATCGAACTCCTGACGAATCATGCCTCTGGAATAAAGGACTTTCCCACGGTCGGCATGCCGAAAAACATTCGTGTTGTTGAGAGAGATATACCGATGCAGGAGATCATCGATGGTATTGCCGATGGGTCACTTAAAGGGCAAGTTAACTGTCCACACAATTTCTTTCTGATCTCACAAAAGTATAGTAGCTGATACGAGGCAGATTCTTCGGGTGCGGAACAGGAGTTGTGGTTGTCTCTATCGCTGAGATAACCTACGCCAACAATGTATATCACATTCCTTATAATCCCCTTGTCCGCCTCATCAGGGATACCATGACAGCTCTGCAAAGGGGGAAGATCGAGAGTGAATGGAGTTATAAAGTACCTGCTTGGTCGGGTCCTGGATTAGAATCTACCGAAGAGGTGATCATAACTTGATCTATAAACTCATTTGATAGTATGTAGTGGTAAGCTATCACTACCTTCCTCTAGAATCATTCGCATCAGAGGGAAAAGCTGATGAAGATAGGTAAAAAAAGTCTCGAATGGGACTAAAGTTCATACATTTTCGTGCATCGCCTCTCGATTTCCCCTTACCTGATACTGAAACGATTCTACAAAGTTAGAGAGGAGGATTTCATGGGGTATCCTTTCATACTCTTTTCATCTCAAAGGATAACGAGCGTGAGAAATTTCATGGTTTTGAGGCTCTACACCCTTACTTTATACGCCTCTTAGAAGATCATTGCCACTTTCACCCTCTTCCTCCGATTTCTGACATTCGTCGACCACATCCCACAACCATATTCCACTCCTACAATCACCTCCTTAAGTCACTAACAAAACTCGATTCCCCTGGTCGTCAATTGTCGATAATCTCCTGAAGATTTGAAACAGTCAAGATGGGCAAACCTTCACATTTTCGTTCGTCTCACGGGAGCAAACACAAACATCATAGTTCTTCGACCGTCCTGCGACAACTCGCATCGCAGAACGCGTGCGGCTTGATAGATCTAGACCCAACTTCTGGCAGATGGGCCTCGGTCCTCGGGTTCATACGAAAGGGGGTGGAATCGGATTGGACTAAAGGGCAGGAATTATATATGAAGAGAGCCGCGCATTGTGCAATATACGCTCCGGAATTGTATCGATCAGTATTCGAGCCAGATGCCCTCAGTCATAGGACGGATCTGAAAGGGGAGCTTTCTTCACTCCAGATAATTGCGGACGCAATGTCTGAGAAGCAATGGGAAAAAATTGCCCCTGATGAGTCTTCGTGCGCAGCGTTGACTCAGGGATTGAAAGCACGGCTTCAATCGGATATCGACCAAGCTTTTCACGGGCTTCCGCCATCAGAGCCACCCAAGTGGCCCTCAGACGTCGACTACCTCCCCTCAGAAATCGACCCCTGCTCTTCGTCACCTATAGGATCGTGGTCTGATATATCGGATGATCTTAGCCGTCTACTCAATGATCATCCTTCACTCTTTGGATCCACCAAACCCATTGAAAGCGGCTCCGCTTCAAATATCAAGGACGAGACGGGACGAGGAGCGAGTGGCCGGATCTCGTCGCACGTCGCGAACAGTACAGACGGGTCAGACTCTACTTTGAAGGCGCTCGCAAAATCGGGACGGACAGATTCCCCCAAGGGCACTTCTCCAATCTCTTCACCAACACAAGATTCAACACGTTCTCTCGAGACCTTGGTATTCTCTAATAACGAGAAGGCACCCCCCAGAATCATCAGAGGTACCGACAGTCTTGCCGGACCGGGCGATAGCACGGCGAGTCGCCACATACTAGTCACGCGTACATCCGACACTAGTAAAATTCCCACAGACGCAATAACCACACAAACTGCATCACCATCTCTCACGACAATGAACGAACCCACTGCTCCATCAATGACCCCTCCCGGAGCCCAGTCTGTACCCACCAACAACGCTAGCTCGAACGAAACGACCACAGGAGGTAGCACGATCAGAGGTGCGACTAGTGGGACACATCTCACTGGACCTCCTACGGTCACGAATTCGGAGACAAACCCCAAGACAGGACGTAGGCTGACAGCCACGGCGCTTCCAATCCCGGGAGACGCCTTCGAGAGAGCTTACGAACACTTCAAGGGCTTTGCCAGTAAATTCGGATTTGTGATGCGCCAGGGCGAATTTGAAGCTGCGAGTCTAGCGAGAAAGCGCGAGGCCAGCTTCTTTGCCTATGGGGACAACAATTTGAAGTTTGAGACTCGAATATGGGCTGAAAGGAAGACTGTGATAGAAAATGGAAAAGAGCGCCAGGTTGACATGGTCACCGGTCAACATATGCTTTTCGACGATGAGGGACTGCTAGGTTCACTACAAATCACTGCTGATAATCGAGGCGGATACACAGGTGCAATATCACGTGTTGATCGAAGAGCACAATCTATTTCGAATGGACAGGAACAATGTACACCGTTAACTCGTATCGAGTTCCTCGACGCTCTGCCATCTTTCTTGGAATACCTCGATGGCACATTGGGGCAATTTGGACCTGGGGGTTTTCCAAGAACGTTTGGTTTGGCTGATGACGGTCATACTCTCCCAGGCGGCTTATGGAATGGTGGAAATCTGAACCTTGATGATGCGATTAAGGGGGCCGCTCAATGGGCAAGAAGAAAAGATTACGCGCAAGGAACGCGATCCAGCACATCTAGCACACCCCGCAATCGACCGGCTCAGTGAGACGGAGTCAATCACTATGATACAACAGATCATCAACGAGTAACTCGACACTTCTAAGCGACGATGGCGGAGATGAAACCCGAATGAATTGACCGATTTTGGACATACTTACTTGTTATTGTACTCATGATTTACATAGACAGTTATTTCTCTGATGAATAACACCTGCTATCATTTATTCTACTGATTGTGTGAATCATCTACCACGTATCCAATTCTATAGAATCTTCTTCTTTATCTCGTCAAACGAAAACATACATATCAAACTCTTCGGATTACAGCCGACTTCCTTCCCTCCTTTATCGCTTTACCAAATATCATCTCCTCTTTTATCCCGGTTACCTTTTGATCAGTCCCTTATGCTTTCTCCTCTCTCGACCTATACGGTTATACGGATCATACCCTTGGACGGACGGATCATCGAGGCGATGCAGGTGGACCAAAATTTCTCGACGGGGAAGGGGGAAAATCCCCGTCGGCCGATTGAATTTCTCGTTTCTCACGTCTCCTTTTATCGATTCTAGAAACTCAGATAGTATCAATGGAACGATGAGATTGAGAAAGTGAACCAGTTTGAGACTTAAGAAACAGGACTTCTGGTGGGTGTTTTGCCACTTTTCCCTTCCTTCTTACTCTCTTCCACCAGTTTCAATTAGATTTACAACAACTCATCATCAAAGACTTCGAAGAGTACAAAGTTGACCACAGGTACCAATCAGGGAGCTACCCCGCTACATTTCCAACATCGCCAAAAGACACGAGACAAGATGGGCGCACCAAGACGATCTCAGCAATCCGTGACTCTAGCGGATATCCGGGAGCAACTACCAGAAGAAATGGACGATGACACGCGAGCCACATTGGAGTCCCTGTTTAAAGGTCCATTGTCCAGGTCAGAACTGGGAAAAGGGAACCGAAAATCGCTGGCGAACCGAGTCACAGCACAAATGGCTTTGAAAAGTTTTGTGGAAACAGGGTACCTCAGCAAGGATGTCTTTCCGCAGTCCAAACATGAGCTGATGTGTCCTGAACTGTGGGATGCCCTGAACAACACCACACAGGTCATGGATACAGAAACCGCCCAACACTTTCTGACTAGTGTGAACACTTACACGAAAGCAGTGACCGATCCTTGGATGAAAGAGCTTCGAGACAAGCCACGATCGCCCACTTCGCCCACGAGAAAACGTCGCCCACGAGATAACCTTCAGTCCCGACCGATCAATCCCACTCCAGATCGTCGCTCACGAGAAAGACTACAGTCGCAAGCGCCAAATCTGGATGTTACAACCAATACTATCCCACAGATTCCTGAAACATTCTCCGCTAAAGCTCAAAATACATGGTTAAAGTTGCTGACAGAGGGACCCCTCTCCACAAATGTGCTCACGGACAAAGATGCCCGTGTCGACATATCTAAAAAGTTGGATAAAGTGGCCCGCATGTTTGAAAAGCACATTAAATCAGGAAACCACCCGAGCACCTTTCAACTTGAAACAAGTCACCCATTGCTGAACAATTTGCACCCTGCATTGTCCCAAATGTATACAGGTGAAGGAACAATCACGAAAGAGCAGATTGCAACTGCTGAAAGCTTCCTTCAGCAAGTGAAGACATTTGTCAATGATCCAACTGAATACCAACCTTCTTCCAAACTCCCTTCTGACCAAGACCTATCAGAGAAGCCCTCACCACCCCGCATCGTCCCGATCATACCACAACCTCCTGAGACCACATTCGGCGCCCCTGTACCCAAAAATTTGCTATCTGCCAGCCGGGATGATCCTCAACAGAACACAGAGTGGCCGTTCACATTCCCCTTGCCATCAACTGCACCCCCAGACTCAAGGCCTCCATGGGTTGACATTGGTAAAAGAGTAATAAAAAATACAGAAAAAGTCGATTTCCACACAAGAGATTTTACAGGGACTATACGCCAGGTAAACAATCTTGCAGAGGCATATGTGACAGGTGGAGAGGCTTTTGAGAAGTGGAACACAGGAAACAGTGGCACCTTGCAGCGCTTAAAAGACGCCTTAGGCAATCTTGGTCCAGTTACAGAAGATAGTAAGATGTTTGCAAGACAAATAGCTGAGTTTTACAGGCTGCATTTGACTGGAGGAGGTGAACTTCCAGCTCCTGCAGATCAACAAACGAAATTGGCGGAGACTCTTCCTGTCTTGAAAGAACCTCAGAGTCAAGAGCAACCTCTTTCCTCTGTTGTGCCTTCCGAGATCAACACCACTCCTCCTCCAGTGGCAGACACGCAAGCTACGAGCAACTCAAAAGACACTCCTTCCGACCCAGCCCCACCAGTTCCTAAACACACTCCCAATGCAGAGTCCACTGCTACAACTTTACCTCATGTTGCCCCACCAGTCTCAAGTGAGAACAAAACAAAGGAGACCAGGCGCGGAGGGAAAACGCAAGACTCTAAAGCAGTGAGGACTGATACTCAAAGACCCCCACCAAAGCAGCCTCATATTGACTGCACAGTCTGGAGCCCAGCCAAACGTGGGAAAGTATTTCAGTCCTGTAGAACGGAGGCGACCTCCTATTATCCCAAAAACACGAAAACTAAAGTATACCACCTCCAGGATGCGGAAAAAGAATGGGCCTGGATGTGTGTGAATCTTGGCGAGGGTGGTACACCACTTAGATGTGACACGCAGCGTGTTGATTGGAGGAATAAAGGGACGGTGACATTGACCCAGACGGTATGGAATCCATTGGCTAAAGGGGAAGAATCGAACTCGAATTACGAGGAGTTCACGGACGGTAGGAACAGAGCATGGAGGAAGGACATCAGGAAGGAGATCACATACGGACCTGATGGTCTCAAGAAATTGACAGCTGACTTCCAAGTGAATTCAGAGGTACCCCTGGATGATGTAGCTGCAAATTTAGAGGCATTGAAGGCAAACGGTTTCAAAGGACACTTTGCTCCGGAATTTCCTGAGCTCGATACCGAAGAGTTGTTGAAGGGGTGGAGAGAAGGAGTTTGGGATATCCAGATCGAGACCACAGAGGCTTAGCCAAAACATCTGATGGGGCGGTCAAATGTCCATTAGCTATCATCCTGGTCAGTAATCATATACATGATGTACATATCGTGATGAAATAGGAGAGGATGTCATGCTTCGATCACAATGGACAAAATCAGAAATCGATCTTGATTGTCGGTTCATCGAGAGGGTCCGTTTTTTGAGATAGCTACTCGAGTATACAATATAATAAGTGTGATTCGAAAGTGATGCACGTGAATATATGTTTGAAACGTTTGAACAGATATTCATAGAATATACCACCATGTTCTATCGTGACATGAATGTCATACGCCCATTCAATCTCCTTTCAACCGATGGGATCGTGTGACAGGAAATCCACGAAAGGATCGGACCTGTCTCCGATATCTGAAACGTGTTACAAATTCCTGGGTTGACTCTATCAATGGTTCTCATCTTCTCAATCTTTCTCATTCACATTCATATTCTCACCCCACTAACATCGGATCAATCGGCCACACGACGTAAATAATATATCGTGTATCTAAGACGACTTCTCAACATCACTGACCTTCACAACAAGTATCCTTCACCACAATTATCCTTCACGAATTAATCTGTCCTCCACAATCATCCTTCTTAATCTTCCCCTACAACATCAAGTCAGTGATAAAACTATTGCGCCATGTCAGTTGACACGAGGACTGCGTTATCCGCATCTACTTTCCAACCCATTGAACCTTCAGTCACTTCCACCTCACCTAGGACTACTAGACCTTCTTCAGGAAGAACATCAAAGCAGCCAAGTGAGAGGAAGGATCCCGGCTGGGCTCACTACCTCAGATCCCGTCTGACAGAAGGGACAATGACCAACTTGAGCACGCTGTATGCTATTCTTGGTGACGAAAACACAAAGGGGAAGAATCAGGAAGATAAAACACGTTTGCTCAAGTTGACCAATTCTGCCTTGGCCATTCAGAACCATGAAAAGTACCCAGATTACTCCAAAAGATATTCTGCTATCACACCCACAACATTGAACGAGCCTTTGACAAGTTTGCATGGTACATTATTGGGAGAGCTAGAAGGGATGAACGAGGAAGATAGAGCACAGGCTATGAAAGCCTTATCTTCCGTGCCCAGAAGTCTTTATCCACAGACCACGAAAGAAGAAACTGCGACGGGAACAGTACCTGGAAGAACAGGTAGAAACACGGGAGATACATTGACCCGGCCAACAAAGCCGAAGACGAAACGCGGTGTTTCTTTCGCAGTCGGTACAGCCGGTGGAACAGACACAGAAGAAGCGACCACACGTACACCTGTCACACGAGAACAAACTATAGAACCCTCCGTAGAGGAAGATATCACGCAAAGTCCGACAACTACTGCCGCCCCTAAACCACTGAAGCCCGCCTTGAAACGAACACAAAGTACTCGAGATCTGACAGGAGACAGCAGACCGAAGACATCAACAAGGACTCGGCCAACAACAAATCCGGAGACAACGGCCCCACAAACAACGTCTCCCAGTACCTCGGTCCTGCCAATCACCACGGACATTGATCCGAAATGGTTGAAAACATCGCGCTCTCATTTCATAACTTATGCCGGGAATTATGGATTTGACCCCAATCCGGAAAAATACCAACACCCCGCCACTGGGCAAACAGGGTGGGAGACGACCAAGGGAGGTAAATCAAAGTGGCGTACCACACACGCATTCAATGATGGTGCCTATACCCAGAGACAGGTGGTTTGGGAGGATAAAGATGACGAGGAACCAGAGATCGCAGTGACAATCCGATGGGAGAGAGATGGGAGAGCGACGTTTGTTGCTGAGTGGTATACCGAAGCAGATCTATCTGACGCATCGGAGGACAAATTGTATGCGAATTTCGAGAAGACGGTTCAGAAGTATTTCCCTCGAGGTTTGAGGTGGGCGGACTTGCCGGATATGGGTGAAGGTTTCACTTTTGCCCAAGGAGGTAAAGTGGATTGGAAGCAAGTAGCGACTGAAGTGGCGGAGAATCGAAGATCGACTCGAACCACAAGGACTCGACGACGATGAGAATTCTAAAGGTATGTAGTTTGAAAAGACTTTTGCTTGTCATGACAAAGTTGATTATCTGACCTCAGCACCTTATCTATCTAACGTCGGAGATTAGAGACACGCGTAAGCCTGTTTCAGATCGGTCGATATGTCAAGCACGACATAGAAGGACGGTATTCTCAGTTTTAGGGAGAGAATCCCAAGCTAGTCAGTCGGTATGGAGTCAAACTTGATGCATTCTACTTTGACAGTGATCATTCTTCTCCGACTTTCTTCGCACGACCCTGGATATCAGCAATCACACATTATTACTCGTAGTGAACGAGGATGATGACCTACCAAACTGTAGTTGACAAGCTGGACAGTGGATCCGACGAATGATACGGTGAATAGTACCATGTAAGCGTTGAAGTAAAGCTTTGAACGAGGAGCGCGGAGGTAGACGGGTGTTTTTCCAGCCAAAGACTATACGTCAGAGTTGTCCATTCCGTATATCTTCAGAAGGTCGTCTCTTCCGAACAATGTATCCTTCTTGTATAATAACAGGCTACATAGCAAGCTCGACTCTTGAAGGCACCATCTATCTCCGGTTGGTGTATATGGAACATGTTGGGAACTCACCTGCATGGCAATCTGTTTCTCCCTCACAGTGTTGGGACCTGCCCGTCAGACGATGCCATGGATATCATTCTCTGGTCAGACCCAAAGACTCACGGTTTACGAGCCAGCCGATCATCTTGCAATGAGATTGATGTTATAGAAAGGGTACAAGGATGTATGAAAAGGTGTTTTGATATGAAAAGAGGCGAGGTCGAATCGGAACGGTCGGAAAGGTGCGCTTCCAAGTGAAAAGATTTGTTTTCGGGTAGTTTTTCAATTTTCTCCCAGAATTTCTAAAGATTGAGCAAGCTTAGCGGCTCTTCCTCGTCCATCACCTCTCAACCAAGCCTACAAGGACATATACATGCCGCTCAACATGGCACAGACTATCGAGGGTCAGCTTTCAAATGGGTGAGTAGTATTGTGATGCTTTATCTTGACTGATCAAGCCAGACCACCTGCGGTCCTTCCCCGAGATACGGTCGAAGTCGATGCTGGTCTTCTCGCAGCATTCGACAACTCTCCCGTGGAGCCGGAAGCGTATTCGTAAGTATCTTTGCTCTACTCATCATCTTGCGAACCTGACAAGTCCAGATCTAATCTCCCATCCCATCTTTTAGATCTCACCCTCACTTCAACCCATCATCTCATATCTACCCTCTTTCAACTACCCACTACGTCAACCGCCTCGGGATTGATGGTTCAATTGCCCGCTGCGAAGACACTTTTACCCAGGGAGAAACCTCTGCCAAAACCAAAACCATTGACAAAATGGGAGAGGTTTGCTAAAGAGAAGGGTATCAGTCATAAGCAACGTGATCGGATGGTATTCGATGATGAGAGACAGGAATGGGTAAAGAGGTGGGGACGAGGAGGTAAGAATAAGGAAGTGGAGGAACAGTGGATACATGAGGTCAAAGCTGGTGAAGGTAGGTCTTTCTCTACTTCCTCTTTCATTCTCATCTTCTGATCACTGAAGATCCGTCATTTCAGGTGTTCACTCTGACACTCAACTCTGTCTTACATGTATGTTTGGGTGGATGGTTCTTTTTTACTGATCACAAGACCCCGATCACGATCCCGCCGCTTCAGCTAAGAAAGCTCGTAAAGAGCGTGTGGCAAAGAACGAAGCACAACATAAAGCCAATCTCGCTCATGCTACCGCCCCGACTTCCACACGGTCTATCTCTGCTCAAAACTCTGAGAATCGATCGAAACGCAAAGTCGAACTTGAACGATCTATGCTGTTGACAAAAACTTCCACTGCGAGTCTAGGCAAGTTTGACAAGAAGATCGAAGGTGAGCCCAAGACAAAGGGGGTCAAGCGCAAATTCGAACCGAATGTCGGAGAAGATTGGGAAGGTGAAAAGGGTCGAGCGATGGATGTGTTGAAGGGGTTGGATGGGAAGAAAAAGAGGGAGGGCAAGGGAGAGGGAGAGATTAATGTTAGGAAAGCTGTGAGGTTCCATACGAGAGAAGAAAGAATCAAGGGGGGATCTAGTGCGAGATCGAAGAGCGTCAAAGGGAAACGACGATCTTAAAGGGTTATAGAAGACTTCTTCATGTCTAATGTTCATATGCGGTAAACTCATCATGGAATGTCAATAATTCTATATGCAAATGACACCCATTGTGTGTGTTCTAAGGATATGAACTGTGCCGAAATCGGCGTGGATAGAAAGACGATCACTACTCCCCTTCAGCTTTCTTTTTCTTTTCCTCGACCTGAACTGATCAGTTTCATAATCGAGCAATATCGAATGGGCAGACTCACCCTAACGACTTGATCAGCCGGTGCACCTTTCAACACTCCAACTTGAGCTTGTAGCATCTCCACTATATCATCCCCCACATCTCCCTGAATAACAATTTCTTCTTCACCTTGAGGATTCTTCGACACGCTCGAACCAGTCGCGAATTTCCCAGCGAAAAGTTTTGCCGCTTTTTTCAAGTCTACCCCGAAAGCTTCTAGACCATGTATGTGTGTCTGATGTTTTCTACGAGTACGTTCAGAACGTTTTATAGTAATCTTCGCGGCCTGGGCATCAGCAGAAGTCTTTCGGACTCATTAGAGGCATCTAAGAGAGATTGTGAGAGTTGGGAAAAGTAATACTACTTGGGACAAACCTCTTTCTTCTTAGCTTCCGCTTCTGCTTTCTTTTCTGCTTTCCGTTCTGCTTTGGCGGCATCCGCTTCGAGTTTCTCTTGTTTTTCTACTGACAGGGTTCCCATACGAGCTGTCAAAGAGCCTACTGCATCAACACCTCTTCGCCTGACATCTTTAATTGTACTGAGGGTTAAGCAGGAAATGTTAGAAGGGGGTGACTTGAAAGGAGTTCAAGGTTGGTTCACTTACCCTCTCCCCATAACCTACTATACTCTGCGGGATCCTCTTTCTCCAACCAGGCTTTACATTTCGAGACGGAAGGTCCGAATTCGCAATACTCTGTTGGAAGAGTACAGATGGCGCAGTAGAACGGTATGACAGGTTTGGAGGAAGGACCAGCTATGATGATGGACATTTTATCTTCTCTCCTTGATGTATGGTATAAAACTCTTCCTTAGAAGTCTTTGCGGCACTTCTGAGATGCCAAGAAAGAAGAGGTAAGAGACACGGGGTGATACAGCGATATTATCAAAGTAGAAAGGTGAAAGGAGGTTCTGACCACAGTCACTTCCACTCTTCTCCCTCTTTCCTCTAAGTAACTTATGCCTCACATCGATCATTTCGTTCTTTTGCCTAACTTAGTTGACTTTTCATCATTATCATGTCAGTCCACGACCCAACATTCCAAGCTCTAAAAGAGATGGGTATAGAGCCTATCCTCGCACGTGAAGCAGCTACCAGGTTTCATTCAGTCGAACCAGCTGTCAATTGGTGTTTCGGTGATGGTCAATTAGTACGTTTCCTATCCTTCTACTACTATCTCAACATGAGCTCAACAGACAGTGGCAACCTCCAGACGAGGTTTTACCACCTTACGAATCTAGAAAATCTTCCACAACAAGTATGTTTAGAATATCTTTACTTGTTCATATTGTGCTGATTAGCTGATTGTATCTAGTTGAACATAATGAAGTTCGACAGAAATCACCAGATAAAAACCTCTCAATAACACCACGTTTAATACCTCAATCTAACAATCCTTTTTTACCTAAAGCCAACGTAGAGATAATCTCTGTAGTTGATGACGATGATGAAGATGACGATTTACGAAAAGCTTTAGCTTTATCTCGTGAAGGTATGGAAGTGGATGATGAACAACGTCAAGAAAGGGCTAGAAGCGTTAGAGCTCATGCACCACCTCCAAGTCCAGATATCATCATGGATGATGAATCAAAATCTTTACCGACTTTTGGTCCGAGTAATAAAGATGATAAAGAGGGTAATTTGGCAATGGTACCTGTTACAGTGAGTCATACTACCTATGTAGGAAGATAAAAGGTAGAGGGTTGATGGGATTTAGAACACAGAAGAAGATGATTTGAATAGGGCAATACAAGATTCTCTTATGACGGCTAGTTTTCATTCTGCTTCTGCTATGACAGGGGATAAACCTGTAAAAGGTCCAAGACAACCTGGAGCGTGAGTTCTCCCTTTACTTCTACCGATCGTCTCTTCGCTGCATATCTGACATTTGCATGAAAGAAACCCGTTCGTGCCTGTACACATCTGACCGGATCGTACTTGATGGAGGTGGATATAGGATTAGAATAAAGATGAAGATGAAACACATGACACTGCTGATAGACAGACCGCCGGTTTTTTACTCCTCAGTGGAAGGAATGACCTACGGCGCAAACCTCCTACAATCTCTCTGGGCAATCCCACAAATCAAAGAAATCATAGTCACTTCCCTCTCGACAGATGTCAGATTACCTGAAGCCCTTCGTGATATGTACACCGAGGCACAATATTCAAATGTCAATTTTGTCGAAGCTCAAGATTTCCTGAAGCTTGTAACTCCTTATCCTCTTCCACAACAACTCCCTCCGTCTGTTCCAAATCAAGGTGAGAGCTTGGTCGTTTGGACTGATTGACGATGGTTGATGGGTAGAACTACGAAATCAAATTAACGATGTGATACAGGAGATTTTGGAGCTTCAGAAACCTAATTTTGGGGAGAGAGGTTCTTTTTGGGCAGAACCGCCAGTGTGAGAATCTGTCTTTTGTTCCCTCTCTTCTTCTCTGCTTCCTCATCACTCTCCTATCTCCTGGTCTTTCTGCCTATTCGACGTCTCTGCCTGTTTTTCCTCTTCCAGAAATCTTCATGTCATTGGCCATGTGCCCAGAATAATCGCTGACGATCTAGGCTGTTCACCACCATCCTTGATCCATATCAACCAGCTTCAGATGTATCCTTCCCACGCGGCTCATTCGGACCATCCAACATCTACAGTGCCATGGCCGACGCACTTTGGGCTGCTGATACGCCTAATCAGAGTGTGGTGGCTTTCGGTGAAGTTTTGGCGGTTTACCTGAACGCCGCCTTGGGCGAAAGAACTCTCTGGGAGATGGACGAAAGGGTCGTCCTGGGTATGTCGAGCTTCAACATGTATTAGTATCTTGCCTGATTATCAGATCGATTCCTCAAAGTCCATGCGACAAGATCGACTCAGATACGTGCGCAACAGAGTTTGGCAAAGGCGAATGTCAAGAGACTGAAGGAGAAATTGGAAGAGATCACGACTTTCAAAGATCAAAACACTTTGGAGAACATTTCAGTGTGAGTCGATTCAGGCGTGTCATGACGATCTTCTCTCATGTACAGACTCATCAAACATCTTGAGTCATCTCCACTCACGACCGACGAGATACAAGCTCAAACTCGAGCGGAGATGAAAGCGAAAGTGAGCGCCCTGCGCACATATTTTGATGAAATGTCACTGATTGCAATAGTTGGAAAATATTCTACAGACTTTAACGACCAAAGTGGATGCTTTGAAAATGGAGATGGAACAGGAAAACGTAATAGCATCAGGGGATGGATTCCATAGTGAGGAATTAGAGATGAACAAACACATTGTAAGTTCTTCCTCCTCTCATCTTTTTTTTTTTTTCATTTCCTCTCATTTTGATTGCTAGACGTTAATGTCAGTTCTTACTTCGAGCGGTACTCTTCTACGATGGTGCACTCGTAGGTCAACGACATCTTTATTCTTATGTCAAAGAAGGAGATGATTGGTGGAAAGTACAAGAAGCAGAAGCTACCAAGGTCGATTGGAACATGATTAAGAATGATCAAACGGGTTTATATCTCGATGCTGGACCTTACATGCTGTACGTCAATCTTTGGAGATTTATACGAGAAATAGAAGCTGATGAGGAGGTTATATTCGAGAGAAGGACCTAGACCACATCCCACTTCACTTATACTTGCTGAGGGTGGTAAACAAGGAGGTAATGACATAAGTGAGGGAGAGAGGATAAAAGAGGAAGAGGAGAAACCGGAGGAAGATGATTTGATCGAATTGGAATGATATGTATGTGATAATGACAGGGAACGACATGACCAGACAGTGGGTATTTTCATTAGATGATGCATGAAGGCTTGAGGAATGAAAGAGGGACACAGTAGATATTGACATATTGGATCTTTTGTCTCAGTCATGACATGTGGTGTGACATCTAACACAGGGGACACATTTTTCAGAGAGCTAGGTTTGGGGTGAGTCAATGTGGTAGTCATCTTCATGAGAAGTGTCTAGTGACTGAGGCGAGTTGTAATTGGTCCCCGTAAACATAATGTGTTCAGCATTTTCTGCCGAAGTGACCATGACCTTCAACCCTTCAGCATCACCCCAAAGTTTTGGTTTCACTTCTATCGCTCTTTCATGGAGCTCGATCACAGCTTCGAGCAACTTTTTTGTCAGTGAGTGTGCAGACTCAAGCTCCATTACATATAGAGACATCAATCCTTGTGACCTTTGTGCTGACTCAATCTCTGACTCTAACCAATTGGAAGCTGCTTCCATGTACCTTACTGACTGTTCCACAAACATAGGATTATCCAGAGGAAATGGTTCGGGAGGTTGGACTTGTTCATGCTTCATTACTGATCCTGGTTGGATGGAATCAATTGAACTACAAAGAGATCCAATGAGGGCGTCACAACACATGTCTGCTTCCTTGTAATATGTCATTGTACTCCTGTATAGCCTCTTATCAGTCAAATTGAAATCATTGCTCTGATCAGGGTCCCATTTTTGGATTGAACAAGATTTTTTCAGTGTTTCTTTGAGTCTCAGGATCTCAATCATCTTGCCTTCATATTCAGCAACTTTGAGATTGTTTTCTTCCACCTGTGATACTTGAGTTTGACCGTTACTTTCTGCTTCCCCGGATGTTTCCGCCAGGCTACAGTTGGGTTCATTGTCCTTCACTTCATTGTCCTTCACTTCATTGTCCAAGTCACTTTCATGTTACGGAGTAACAACGAATCGAGAGGACTCTATCGAGTTCGACGGATTAGGACAGAGGAAAGCGGGAGTTGGAGGCAGTGCTGCAGTAGGTAGGGACGGGTTTTCCCCTTTCGAGATTTCCCCACTGGGTTTGCTCAAAGCGGTTTTTCACCTGTCCGAGTATGTACGTAGACGCTTGCAGCAGGAAGGAGACGAGGACAAGGATAGCCGTAGACAGTATATAGTACAATCAGCAAAGTACCAACTTTGCTGATTCTTCAATATCATTCTTTGGCTACATCGATTGCAGAGGAGACACGATTCATTAGCACCAGAGCCCCTAGACTTCCACGAGACATCCATCGAGTTCGACCCAACCTGCGACTTAGTCGTCGTGTTTCCAGTACCGTTACATTTCACCAACTTGACTACTACAATTACTACCACCACTGCTTGCACTACCAGTACCACTACTACTACCACTGTCATCTGGGGGGAAATAAAAATCTGCTTTGGCCATACGCACAACAACGACAACACTTGAAGTAATTATGTGAGTTAGAGAAGTGTGATGATTCAATTGGTTCGGGATTAGTTTATATGTCGATGACTATCATCCTGGCGTACCATCTACATTTCGGTTAGACGGTCTCCTCGGGCTAGATTGGATGACCGCACGTCTTGAAACTCCGTGTACAACGGATCAACTTTGACAATTTGATGGCCCGTCTTTAACCTCCGCATATAACGGATCAATAAGTGATGACAAAGTCACGCTAACCTTAGTCATCGCCTTGACGACGATATATGGAAATCCTTTCTTCCGGATTTTCGCTGACTTACGACCTATTTCTCACATTCTCACGGGAGCTGCATCGTGGACACTACTCTAGAGTTCATAGTCACTGATCATCCGATGACAATATGAAGGATTCAATGAAGTATTGACCCGTACAATATAACAGAAGGTCAGTCGTCACTAGTAGTAATGAGCGCTCTCTCTCGGTACTTACCATCTTGAGACCCCCTTTCTTCTTCTTGTATCAAGATGTGTCTCAAATCCCCAAACTTCCGCTCCAGCCCAGTTAATAATTCAAGCATCTCCCCCGCTACCTTTTCCTTCTCTGACACTACCAGTGAGTTCCCCTCTTGATTTCCTGAAGTTCGACCTGGGACGAAGAGTCGTAAGCTGTCCGCTATTTCACTTGTTCTCCGAGCCAGTTCGCTAACTTCCTCGCTAGTCGGATGATTTGGCAAGACCTCTACCGTAATCCCCAGATTATCCAATCCTCTCGAAACGAAATCCGAAATTCGGTCAACTAAGCTAGATGTGTTTTTGGAGCTCCTAGATCCGCCCAAAAGAGGAGTCGTTTCATCCATGGCAACAAATCAATGAGGATATAGTAGATGTTTGAAGATCTTCTGAGTGAGTGACCCGTCGTACAAGTTGAAGGGAAAGAGATGGAGAAGGAGATGAGAATTCAACATAAGCTGACATTTAGCGTGAGAAAGAGAGGGGCCGAGAACGATTCTTATCACCGAGGATCAAAAGAACGTGAGAACATTGGTAGAAGTCTCATTTGACTTGACCGAGCATCGCCTCGCCGGATACGTGGGAGTTGCAGTACTACTCGTAAAGTGCTCCGCAATAATACTACTAGCTGTGAGATCAGAGTCCTATACCGTGAGTAACTTGTGGGCTTGTGGTAGTTTTAAATTGACACATTTTAGGAGCGTTAGTCAAATCGAAGGTGAAGACGTGAGGATTGTGGGGAGTTACAGGTGAGTTGTTTGCGTTCTTAACGACTCTTCTCTGTCTCATTAAACCATTATCCTACACCTGTTACTGTATCATTCCGCTCACTTCCTAAACATCCTTTGACATCCATATACCACATGGCTATGAAATGCTTACAATAGGTTGTCTTACAAAACGTCTTTACCTTTCACTCACTATCCATCTATTTGTGACCACATTGGTACAATCCGTTGATATAGGACACAGTCCAAGTCTGAATACCCCTTCCCTTGTCAAGTGTATAGTACATTTGGTGGATACATAAGGTGCATCATGCAACACCAGTGCATTGCATATGCATATGCATAAAAGTCATCTTAATCTACTTGTTCCTACGTCATGATTCCTTAGTTGTCTGATCCAACAAATTTCAGTAATAGCCCTGTGTACCAGGTGCAGGTCCTCCAAAGGAAACCTGTGAGCCTTGCGGCACAAACTGAAATTGGGGCACAGGGGGGACTTGAAACCCTGCAGCTACTTGAAGGCTTGTAGACAGAGTATACAAGTTGGATTCAAGAGTCTCAAGAACTCTCAAAGTAACAAGACAACCCTCTTTTATGGAGTTGTATTCGTCAAGGGCTTGTTGACTGGGATATACATTTTGGGGACGCGATTCAATGTCACGTACCTTTCCTTCCAGATACTCCCGTAAACCGGCGGTTGAATTGCCTTGACTTCGGAGGAGGTTATCGACATATCCTACCTCAGTTGGGGTGGTGGTTGGTGCGGATAGGCCGGTCGAAGCATGGCCCGAGTCATCCAAAATGTCTCCTAATGTACTTGCTACTCTGCGGCCGGTGTTAACAAGCCACTGACTCCAAACATTTGGAGGTGCTGCATCTGAGTTACCAGAAGACATGTGTTGTGGGTAATATTGGAGAATATGTCTAGTGGACCAGTAAACTGGCTACTGGCTATATAAACAAATCATCCTCCGCTTTTCCCACGGATTACCTAACAAGTTATGTTAGCGATGACGTCGACATCTCGAACCGTCTTCCATAGAAAAAAGGATTCTATATCAAGGCAGTGTAACCTTACACTTTCTCACCCTTCAAAATTTTCCCACGAGTCCTCCGACGTCATCATCGTGTCATTACATTCGACGGGTAGGTAGGGGTCGAGGGGGAAGCCAGGAAGGTATGGAAGTGGATGTCGAGGATGAGAAGATCTTGCATCGCTTTTTGGCATCGCTCGAAGGGCGTGGGAAATTTCCTTCTCATCAGCAATCCGTGAGAACACTACCATGGAAGTTCTAGCCCTTCTCATCGGCCGAATACGATGGAAGTCGATAGTGAAGGTGTTACGAAGACTGAAATCGAACTCATTGAGATGGAAAGTCACGAATGATTCGATCTCTGGGGTCCATGATTATATACGTCGCCTTTCCCCTCCTCTTTTCCTGACCAATCGACTGGTCGTGTAGATTTCGAAAAGTGATCAGGGGAGGTAGTGATCACATTTGACAAGTCAAATCCTCTTCGATATTCTCTCGATTGTCAACCCTAAGATGTTCTGATCGAAAGGGTAGACCGAGTATGATGGTCCATTAATCCTTCGATCAATTATCTAAATCTCTAGTACATCTGAAACGTGAGAACCTACGAGAGCCTTCGCAACATCGTCAATGAGAACGTCCCCAGGAGACATTCAGTATAAATGTCTTGTTTTTATCATGTGTCAAATAGTGCATCAACAAGGGCTTCAGTTGTCAAACATCAGTACAAGACTTTCCCAATGTCAACATATTTCGGTCGCCAATGAACTCCCTAATTATTTTGGCTCGTCCATTCCGTCAGATTATCTAGCCCACCTAGATAACTCTCCATCATCCTCATGCTTTCTAGCGTAGGGTTCCCCTTACTCAAATCATTCCGTAGGTTTTCAAAAGTGGATCTGATCAATGTCGATTGTTCATGAACTCTTCTTCGATATTCTTGGGGACTGATGTAAGTGCCTTCTATCCCCGGTCTCATATCTTCTCCTTCTGGCGACACCTGTGAAGAGTCATACGCACCAGTTGTAGATTGATACGATATCGGTTCGACTGCCCTTCCAAGACTGGTGGGCGGGACGAAAGCTGGATAAGAAGACATCATGGCCCCGTTTTGCGTACCGTCGACGTAGACACTTGCTTGGGAATTGGCTTCAGGTTCATAATATACAATCTCGGTCACAGGAGCGATCGGAGCTTGCATCGACACTTTGCGTGATGGAAGACAAAGCTTATGGGGGAAAGCCTCACCAGTCAACTCTCCTGGATCGAAATGACTTCCGGTACCCATAGGATTCACAGTCAAGTTTTGAATGTGTTCTAGGAAGACCTGGGGTATGACATTTGAAGCGTTTCCGTGAGTTTCGCCAGTTGTCAAAGGCGATTGGTCGGGAAAATGGGTCGATCCGACAGTAAGAGTACGAGCATCGTCCTGTTGAGTAGGTTCGGTGTCTTCTAAGTCGGCGTCGAGATCGATTGCCCAGGAGATATCGCCCACATCCTGGTCGGAAAGCCTCTCCGCCGTCACCTCACACGTGTTATAGACAGGGTACGTAGACTTGTCTTGGGTGAGTAAGTTAGGATCGACACCGTCGTAGATACATGGGCTAAGTGTCTGGTTCATTTCAGGTGCTGTTTTCGGATATATTTTTGTTGGTCAAATTCGCTCAGTTGGTGAGATGCATCACGATGGGAAAATCGTGTGTTCTTCTATATGCGAATTCGTCCATGTCGCCATTTCATGAATGCGTAAATGTGTATTCAAAGCGACAAAAGAGAAAGAACTCCGACATGTTTTGAAGCGATGAGACATGTGGATACTCCTTTCTAGGGAGGCCAATATGGGCAAGGGGGGTCGGAGTGAGTTGTTGTACGCTTGTACTGCTCATTATGACGTGATAGCGGTAACGACTGAAGGGCAGTGTTTAGTGAAATGTACTCGGATGTCATGGAGAGCCTGAAAAGTGGGAAAGGAAGGGGAATACGAGCGAAATTAGGACAGCCATCGTACTTGATGTCGGTATAAGGAGGATGAAGGAGGAAATGATACAACATGAACAAGAGATGTTCCATATTCCACATCATGACATGCTTTCTCCACTTGACTTGCCTTTGTATTATTATCACTTTCTTAATTCACACAAGGTATACTCCTGATCCCTGAGTAGCACAGGGATACAGTACTCATACTGTACAGTGGAGAAGCTACAAGTTCTCTCGGCCCCAACGGCACTTCCTTCACATGTCTTTGAATCGAAGGATCCGTGAACCACATCCTTTCTTCTGAGCTCAGAGTACCAGAGTGCCCTTGTGCTCAAGACATTCATTCAGTGGCCTGTCGCTTCTTGATCTTTTACTACCAGTATGTCTGACAATCAAGCTATCCCTCTTATCAAGAATAAGAAGAAAAGTAGTGTTGGTAAAACAAGGTTGAAGACGACAACTCCTTCTCTCGAAGCTGGCGGATCTCCACGCTCCACTCCCAGTCCTCTGACTTCTCCTCCATCTCCCACGGCGGTAGCACTTGAAGAGGATGATGACTTTACGTTCCCTGATGATGAAGGGCAAAGGTTGTTGGATGAGAGCAGAGTTGCCGGTAAGCTGAAAGACTCCTCTGATAGAATACGAGTTCTAGGTGTACCCGTGAGTGCATGCCCACCTTATATCTATCCGTGTAGGAGAGAGTAAAGACTTACTCAATATCAGTTACCAAAACCTCTTCTCTATCTCCTCTCAGCTCCAGCTATCCTCTTTGTGTTGATCCTGATCCGACCACATTCGTTCTTTCCTTCTTCCACCCGAATCACATTCAGCAACGGTACCGATTTATTCCACCCTACGACAATCCTCATCTCTCTCGATGGCTTCCGTCCTTCTTACCTCACCTCTCACTCATCCCTCTTGCCCAATCTCCTGTACCTTGCAGAATCACCAATAGGACTCCGAGCGGAATATATGCTCCCAATCTTTCCCACCATCACATTTCCAAATCATTGGGCTATGATGACGGGACTTTATCCCGCTTGGTCTGGGATCGTAGCGAATGATTTCTTTGCTCCTGACATGTCAAACGAGGAATTTTCCCGACCGGCTCCTGTGGACGATGGACGAGGTGGAGAGCAAAGTGGAAGAGAATTCATGTATACCGATCCGGATAAGAGTTGGGATTCAGGTTGGTGGTGGGGAGAACCTATGTGGGGTGTGGTAGAGAAGGCTGGGTGTAAGGCCGCCAATTTGATGTGGTAGGTTTTTTTTATTTTGCTCAACTTCTTCTTCAATCTCTCATGATTGACTTATCCATTTTTTGTCGGAGCTCACTCATTACGGAATGGCAAAAGTTGAAAGCAATAATCAAGCTAACCATTAAGGCCAGGTCCTCCAGTCACATCGACAGGAATTACCCCGACCTACTTTGTCCCTTTTCGCGATATGTCCCCTTCTGACAAAGTCGAACAAATATTTCATTGGCTAGATCATCCTCTGTCCCAAAGACCAGTATTCATCACCGCGTATTTCCCCGAGGTGGACGCTGCGGGACATACTGCTGGTCCTGAATCGGAAGAGGTGGAAGGTGCTTTGAGAAGTATGGACAATATGGTCGGTGGATTGATGGAAGGATTAGAGAAGAGAAATTTGACGGGTATTGTGAATGTTATAATCGTTTCTGATCATGGCGAGTTCTTTCATCTCCTCTCTCCCATGTCCTTCGTTCCTTCATACGATCCAAACAATCCTTTGACCATATTTCGAATCAAATATGAACCTCTACTACTCTATCACACTATGGATCAATTATCAATCATATCTTATATCTCTTGAAGGTTTTGATATCTCATCACCACTATAAAAGGGGATGCGGGAATGACTTATACATCTAAGAGAGCAAATGAGCTAATAAGAAGGTATGGCAAGTACATCCAACGATCGATTAATCTTCCTCGACGATATCCTCGGTCCTGAAGGTTTAAAAGACATATCACATAGAGACGGTTGGCCAAATGTAGGCTTACGTTTTAATCAAAGCAGTAATACAACCAGTCATCTTCAAACACTTTCAAATGCTGCGGAAGAATCTAATGGATCTTTCGCCGTTTATACAAAAGAAACAATGCCATCACGTTGGAATTTCAAAGGAACAGATAGGATAGCTCCTATTTATCTCATACCGGCTTTAGGATGGGCAGTGACGGATCATCATGAGTTTGAAGTTGTTTATAAAGGAGATTATCGACCAAAGGGAAATCATGGGTATGGTGAGTTCTCGGATCATTTCCTTGTACAATGAATCGAGGTGAGAGCTTGGGATCTTCCTCGATATCTGACTTTGTTTTTAATCTACCATAGTTTTGGAGTTGAATTGATGTTCTCGCTTTTGGTCTTTAAATAGATGAATATGCTGTATGCTGTTTCCTCCCTTGAGTCAAACCACGAAGCAGGTCGTCTAAAGGATCGATAAGTCCGAATTTTAGAGAGTGGCAGTATTGAAGGATTGTATGGCTTGTAGGGTTGAAGGGCTAATGGGTGCATTGACTAATGCTCAGATAATACGTATGAAGAAATGAGAGCTATTTTCGTGGCTCAAGGTCCTTTTGTGACTTCGGCGAAAGATCGAAATCTCAATAAGACATTCATATCGACTTCACCACTTGTGATTGATCGTAAGTTGCGTTGTCTCACTTTCACGACCTTTCTCATTTCTCCACCTCTTTCCCTCTCACCTCTCTCCCTCTCCCTCCTCACTTTGTCACCAGAAGAAACTCATTTCTTTATATCGACTCGAATCGAGATAATTCCCTCAGTCGAAGATCAGAAGAATTCCTCAATGCTAATCTCAGCCTTCTCGAACCTCGAATTATATTCTTTGGTCTTGCGTCTTCTCGATCTGCAAAATAAGATTCCACCTCATAACGGGACATTACATTATTGGGATCATTTTCTCTCTTGAATCATCTACTTGAGTAAGAATACGAATGGATCCGCAAACCTACATCCTCTCATCTCTCCGCCCAAAAGTTTTCAGTAGAAAATTCACCAGCATAATTAACCCTCACACCGATTGTATTTGTATTTTATCAACAAACCCTGGCATTCGGTCACATCAATTAGAATAGAAATATCATTTCTCTTTCTCAAAACATTACATGCATACATTCATACTCAGAAATCTCGTACGTACCTTCCATCACCGGATTGTATGTTGTATCATGTCGAAAGAACCACCTGGAAACATTTAACAAACACTAACCACAACATTTTGTAATCTACTACCCCTTCTTCCTACAGAAGGAACACTCAAAAACCTCTTTCTTTCCCATACCCCACACACATGTCTTTTCCCATCACCAGCTTTATCGATATCTACCCTACATGCTCTAGAACAAAATACCAATCCACATTTCCGACATTCTGGTAAATTCACACCTCTCGATCCGCAGACAGAACATAAAACATGTTTGGTAAGTGCTGAACGTAGTTCGACTGCCGCTAACACTGGATCTGTACCTTGTATCTGATGTTCGCTTTGATTTTGAGAGATCTCCGTTCGGTCTTGGACTGGAGTTTTCACTATCCGCTTGCTCTCGTACGAGATAGGTTGAGGATGATAGGATGATTGTGATGGTAAAGGTAGAGCAAGAGTTTGTTGTGAATGTGATGGTTTGAGAAAAGAGTCGTTTTTGGGTGTAGGAGGAGAGAATGGGGCAAGTTGATCTTGTTGATTTTGTTGGATTTTCCTGAGACTATCGGCACTGGTTATAACACCACGTGAAGGTGTCCAATCGACATCCACTGTAGATAAAGAAACCAAAGAAGCAGATGATTTAACAGGTGTGAGATAATTACTACTCAAAGATAACATACTAGTCGTACTTGGTATCCTATGTCTCAAGTCGAATTTATTCTTCTTGCCTTTGCTCATCATACTGATATTGCTCAATGTACTGGTGGTCTTTTTGTGTGTCCGTGTAGGGATAGATTGTAGAGGAGGGAATGGATAACCATCAGAGGTGTTCCTGAGTAATGACATGGAAGGGGATGGTAGAGGAGAACGAAGGATTATATCTAATCGTTTGGCGGCTTGATGAACTAGTTGATCAGGTAAAGTTAGACCGCAAGTTCCGAAGGAAACAACAGATCGGAAGAGTGGTTCAGCCAAAGATGGAGGAGAGGTCATTGCTTGCTAAATTATCAGCTTCCTTTCACTTTTTCAAACGAGACGATGAAACAAAGGAGACAGATGGAGAAAGAAAGAGACGGTGGGGAAGATGGGAAAATGAGATAGGGGTCACTCACGAGGTAGGTAGCCATAATGGTCACTCCGTTACGTCGCTGTTCTATCCTATCCTTGACGATACTGCTTCGAGGGGTCATGATGCGTAGCTGCATGAGTCGGGTGGCCACGACATTCCCTAAATGCCAAACGTTTCGACCTTTTTCCAGATCACCTTGAGGTTGAAGGACCAGAGGAAGTTGAGATGGGGAGATAGGAGGTAGAGCAACGGGATCATGTGCTTGGATATGACCATTACGATACAAATGAAGAAGAGGTACGAGGAGATCGTACTGAACATCAGCATCCACAAATTCGTTGTTTCTGATAAAGTTGTGAAACTCACGAGAAGGTTTAGACGTTCAAATTCAGAACCGAGTGTACTTCGTCTACGAGGGTCAAGATCATCTGCTACTCGTGTAGAATCTTCAGTCTTGCTCGTCTCCGTTTCCGTCATACTGGTATTTGAAGATCCTAGGGTATTGGCAGATTCAGAAGATCGTATAGTTCGTTTTGTGTCGCCAGAATGTTGGATCCTGGAAACAAACTCCGTACCTCCTCGCGCTCTTCCCTTGGACTTGACGTCGAAAACCATCACTCCGTCTTCATCCTCTGATGTTCCACTGATGATATCGATTCGAGTCAAAGAAGCATTGACGACTGCTTCTTTGTCTAACTCACCATCAACCACCCACCCAATGCCGAGAACCAACCACCCGCCTGCTATGCCCATACCCTTGGCATCACGGACTGCTCGTTTGCCTTCCTTAGGTATGGTCCAACCATTGGTGGCAAGATCAAATCTCCTCTCTGGGGGTGGAGACAGAGGAGGAGTGACAAGTGTCGGAGATGGTAAGGGGGGATAAAAGAAGCTAATCATTCTTCTCAATCCTGTAGGCTTGTGAGTAAGATTTTGTTGTGGTGGTGGTTCTCCGGATATTCTATCCGAGACGACGACGTTGCTGAAACGATTATCGTTCGTATCGGCTTTTCTCTTGCTTTTGATGTCCTCAAGAGGATTCAAAGTCGATCGAGGTTCTGCAAAAGCCGTCCCTCTAGTTAAAAGGTTTCCCAATGCCAAACATGCTGAAGGTGATCGATGAGGTGGAAGAGCGGCCGTTGTATATGCTTGTATGGCAATTTGAGGATGATGTGAGACTAACGCCGTCTAATCAATCAGTATCTCATTCTGAGACTATTCTGACGTGATGTGTCAAAACTCACCTGAGCTTGCCACATGAGACTCTCTTCATCTGTCTCATCTTCCTCAACCTCTGGATCAGTTGTTTCAGTGGGTACGTCATCTGTCGGGAATGAAGTTGTCGAACCAATACCGAAGAAACGAGCGAGATTGGCAAAAGACCGATTTTGTATCGTACTTGGCGGCGTGGGTAAAGACGTTGGTTGAGGAGGGGTGGAAAGTGGTGAGAGTGATAGATGGAATGGACGAGATGAAGAGCTGGAGGAGGAAGAAGTGAGGGAAATAGAAGGTGGCATGGTGATGGTTTGTCGTGTGGTCGGGCCAGGGTTGGGTATGTAGATGAGAGGTGAAAGTTAAGGAGTTGAGAGTTTGTTGATTTTTACGCGGAATTGAAATGTGATCGTGCCAAGATTACATGTGACAGCACGACAATAAAAGATGTTTCTTTTCCGCCCTAACACGTCACAGATTCACTCATCCGTACGTAATGATTCCACGACCAAATTCTACTCCTAGTTTATCTTTGATAATGCTGTGGTTTGATGTTGGGTTCTAGCTGCTGACAGCTGACTACTGTCGAGGGTGAGTGTCAATTCCGAAGAAGAATGTTGCACCAGGAAAACTCTAAAATGTTGTCCTGTTCAGGCACGTGCGTGGTCACACGACCATGACGACGAGTCAGATTTGCAACATGTTCTCTTAACTTACTTGTCGCATCATCGCTTTCAATCTTGACAACTGTGTGAGATGACCTGGAATCATGGTCAAGCACCTCACAATATGCGAGCCGTCTCATCGAGTATCAAACAGCGTGCGTCCGTGTGACAATCACCCTCGCGCCCTCGTTGCTCGTTATCGTTGGATCATCCCGACAATCTTCATAGACGCCCATTGATCTGCACTCGTCGCCCTACACATCTACTCTACATACACAACTGTATTTACAGGCAGTAGAAGACTTCTCATGGAGCGCCCGGCACAAAGAGAAGACGTCTTCCACCGTCGCTCTCATCCAATGCAATGGATGACGAGTAAGCTCGAGTGTATCAAGTACTTAGGGGACGTACGCAAGCCATCCATGACGTACCAAAAGCGACGAGTATCAACCTTATTCGCCTTCTCGATCGTCAACACCTCTCTCCAGCCTCCAACGATCGGTTCTTGTCCAAAAGACAAGTCTTCGAGTATCCTGTCAACACTCCACCATCTCCCATCTCTATAAATCGGGCAACACACCACATTACATTATATCTCTCAGCAAGATGGTATCCTCCAAAGGCAAGCCCACGGACCCCAAACTCCGAGAACAGCTCAAGAACAGTGAGTCGTAGTCTTCCTCTTGCTTTCTGAAAACATGAGCTGATTCGGAAAGAGATCAAGAACGAGGGCAACAAAGACGGCTCAGGAAAAGGACAGTGGGCAGCTTGGAAGGTATGTCATGATCTTCTCGAGAGGTATCTTTGATTGAGACTCGTATAGGCTACCAAACTTTCGCAAGCCTACGAAGCGGAAGGGGGAGATTATGAAAATCAGCCTGGATCAAAGAACGAACCTAAGAGTGGTGCACCTCAGCCTAAATCTGAGAATAAGAAAACCGCCGAGACCAAGTCCAAGTCGAAATCTACCACCGAAAACAAGTCTGAGAAAGAAACTTCGACCAAAAAGAAGACACCCACCAAGTCGAAGACTTCCGGGAAAGCCGATCCGAAGAAGAAGGCTGGGGAGAAAAAGAAGACTACCGCAAAGGGCGGAGATACCAAAGCTAAAGCGGGGGTGAAAGGCACTTCCAAGGTTGGGGCAAAGAAATCCCCTGCTAAGAAGACGAAGGCAGAGTGATAGTTTGATCTTGTTGATCTTGTGTGAGCTTACCCACCTTTTTCCTCTCTTTCCATTTTTCATACATCTACTCTATTCATATAGAGGTATATAAGTAGAACTGAGGATCGTCCAAAGCTGTGGTTGACCCCTTACAGAATCTCTTGTTTCATCCAGACAGATCGAGTAGATCGTTGGACCTATGAACCGATGAGTGTCTCCGCAGAGTTCATTCAATCGTCCCGTCTACTAAGAAAACGAGTTTTAGCACAGCTTCTTCCTTGGTGTTGACTTTGCTTTGAAGGGCCGGCGGTCCAAACCTCTCCCATTTCTTTCATCTCACATCAACTCAACTCACTCTCCGCCACGATACCTCCATTCATGACCCCACAACCCCCTTTGACTCTCCCCGTCCCAGCGCGATGTGACGCCTACGTCTCAAAATGCCTACTTTCGTTCAGTATTTCATCCTCTTCCCCCTTCCCCATCGACATTATTTGCCACTTGTCAGACCGTCACACCACTTATTGGCGCTGACTCGTTAGGTATACACACTGACAACCCTTGACTACAAGGATAGATCGAATTATGCTTAGTTACTGATCTCTCTCGAAGTGTATACGCTTTCTAGCGCCTTCCATATTTTCCCACCTCACTCCCAGCTTTTGTCACTTCTTCTGGTTTCAGTATCGCCCATTGGCCGAGGGAGGAGACCTTCGCTGTAGCGGCATCACCAGCGACGAAACTTATCCACCCTTGGAAGACAGGAGACTTTCGACGGGTTCAGGGGAAATTCACACCTAATCGCACTCATCATGGGTCGGCACACGACTCCACCAGACATTGCAGCATTATCAGCTAAACTCTTCAACCCTTCATTGTCTCTTCGACCGAAAATATTCACACAACCTTCACCGCCAAGTTTGGCAGGTAGCAAATTAGCACCACCCTGGGCAGAAGTGGATGAGAGACCTAGGTGGCGAGTGCGGCGATTCAGATTATGGGATGTTCACGTTCCAAGGTTGTATCTTTGTGTGGTGGATCCTCGTAAACGAGGTGAGTGGGTATATTGATTTTGTTCTCACATACCGACCCCGTTTCTGCTTGTATTCTTCTACTTGTGCCCTCCCTCTCCTCCTTCCATAAGATGAATATGATCATGTACGACGTCGGATTGTAACTGCGTAAAAACTGATATCAGGCCATCTACGTCGCTATGCACCTTTCGCCACACCATCAACCCCTACATATCGATACGGTGTCATTTCCACCCATCCCGTCTTCTCTTTTCCTCGTTCTGTACGCTTCCCTTATCAAAACTCGCCGAATCATTCACCCTCCCCCGAGCACATACAAAATCCTAAGTCCCTTTCTCATCTGGCATCTGTCACACCTATCGAACCTATCAATCCTGCCAACCCATCCACCGACCTCCCGGCAGAAGATCTAGCGAACAGATTGGAAAATCTCGCCTTCGTCCCTTCCATCGCTAAGAAAGACCCTCAAGGAATTCACTTTGGACCAATTGACGAGTCTAAGGTAGAATCCACATTACCTGGTCAATGGCCAGTGGAAGAGTTGACCCAACAAAACAACAATCTGATAATATCTGATGAATCAGATGATGAAGATATGGACGGTCAATGGTCTGACTACATCACAGAAACATCAATGAACCAAAATATCCCTCAAAGTGAACCTGATCCCCCACTGACCAGAGAACAGAAGAAAGTTATCAAAGCTACGAGACACGCGGAATATATGAGGTTATGTAATCATAAATTTCTTTTGGATGCGGAACATGAGAGAAGGTTTAGATTAGGGATGAGTGCTTTGGCGGAGGATGTGAGAAAGTGGCAGGAAGATAATTTGATCATGTGAGTGTGATCTTGTCACAAACCCCCGAAACCAGAATTCAGGGTGTAATTTCATCTGGTGGAAACCCTTGGTAGAAGAGATACATGTGCTCTGGAGGTTTGCGAGACATTTGACCAATAATATCCGTGGGATGTGAAGTGGTAGGGGGAAAGCTGATACATTTAGGGTAGCTAAGGAAGGTCACAAAGATCGTGTTCGCCCAGAATGGAAAGGACAGCCAGATTTACAAACCTTAAAGTTATAGTAAGTGTTCTTTTCTTCCAAAAAATGTGTTACCTTGCGATTACCATTTCATTCCAATTTTCAGGATTTGTGATCCTAGCTTCTGCTTATAATCCTTCTCTCCAAATTCCCGCATCTTACCTCTTGAATCTCTCGAATCTCTTTTGTCTCGGTTCACAGCATGCTATTCGCTAAATTACTCCTTCATGTCCAGTACAGGATCATGTCTCTCATCTCCCCCTTACACTCCACAGACTTCGTTCATTCAGTCCCTCTCCACAAACGTAGTTCAATTCAGGCTGTTGTTAATCCGTCGTGTGAGAAACGGAAATGCGTAGAGGTCAACGTGGGAAAAAAAACTAACAATCAGTGGTCAAATGTTCAAAGATATACGTAAAAAATCCGAAAGCATTTTTCATCATTGTGCCATACATCATCCTGAACTTGATCTTCATCCTGTACCAGGTCGAGATAAGGCTCATAGGGATATGCAAGAAGCTGAAAGAGCTAAAGCTATACGTAAAGCTGAGAGAGATGAAAAGAGGATGAAAAGGAAAGAAGATAGGAAAGCTAATAATACTATTGAGACTTCTTCTACATCAACTTTCACTCCTTCTCTTCCTTCTTCCACAACAACAACAACAACTTCCGAGGTTCCTTCTCAGAATATCAAAACAAATCCTGTTACTACGAACAAATCATTAGCTGTTCCGGATGTTCCTAAAGTCACACATTTCACTAGACCTCAAAAACCCGTTTCTTCTCCCAAATCTACTTCGACATCTGCTACCGAATCCCCAGCTGGATCATCGGAGAAACCATCATCAAAACCCGCGGATAAATCCCCAGCTAAACCATCGAAAAAATCACAACCTAAGTCATATGATAAATCTCCAACTCGACCATCTGACAAAACACAAGTTCGGAAATCCGACGAAATCAAATCGATTGCAGGATCAAAACAAACCAAAGAAAAACAAATTTCTCCTGCATCACAAGCTATCCAATGGGCGGAGAAAGATGACAAGCAGATCCGACCCGATAGAACGGTCGAAGAATTGAAAGAAGATTTACAAAAGTTGAGAGAAACGATAAGATTATTACAATTACAATATGATCAGGACATAGCTATGAAAGGTGGAAATAAGATTGATCATGAGATAGGAATGGAGGTTGAGGTAGAGGTAGAGGTGGAAGAAGTGATGAGAAAGAGAGAAAAGGAGATTAGTGTTAGTCCCAGTGCGAATAAATGGCCAACAGGGGAATTAAATATGGATGTTGATACTGCTTTAGGACCTACTGGTGAGTCTTTTTTTAAACAACACGACCTCTTTTCGGCTCATTTCCCTTCTTCTATCTCTGTCTTTTTTCCCTTCTCATCTTGAAGTGTCTGATAGTCTTGTGTGTGGATTTCGCACGTGAATCTAAGTTGTGATTGGGTGGACGGGGATTACCAAAGTATGAGACGACGAAAGTCCTCAAAGAGAGATGTGCCCCTAGGGATACTGGAAGGCCGGATCAGTTGGGTCAAAGTGAGATTGGGTTGATATCAAGAAGACAAATGACGAGTTGGAGAAACGAAATACTGACAATTAGTCGACCTTACAAACCTAGAAGATTCCCGTTTGAGCACAATGACGAATTATTCGGACGATTCTACCCCTGCCAGTGACCCAGAATCGGGTTCGTTCCCCATCATGAACGCGGGTGAAGGGGGTATTGCGGTTCCTACTAAAAGAAGACACATGGTATCGCGAGTCAGTACCAGGTGATCAATAACGACATGTCAAATCAAGTATGCACAAAGAACATGAATCTTGTCCAAAAACACAAGAGAAGTTGGATTTGAACATTGGACATTGGACAAAGTATGCATCATACGATCTTGTTGGGATATCCCTATTTGGTCAGAAACAATTCAACATGGCATTGAATGACATCCGGGTGAAGACAACATGATCAAGTTAGATCACTTCAGTCGAGAACATCATCATAGTCAAACGATGGACAAGATGGAAATTGTCGGGAATGTCAGATTCACGATAAGTGGTTGTGAATTCAGAGGTAGTGGAGTTGGGTAATGATGACGAGGTGTGATATCATTGTAACGAGGGATGATTGTTGGGATGATATGATATGTACATCAAGAGGAGATGTAGAGAGATGCACAATGTTCAGTGTGTGGGAAACATGATGGCAATTATATGCAATAATAAAACCCACCCCTCACTCATTCTCCAGCAAACAATCTCACGATGAGATAAGAAGTAGACCCTACGAATCTGAAGACTTGTTTCATCAGCTAAACGCTCGAACCGACAGACAGACGTGATTACTCACACGCAAGACCCGCGACGGTAAATAACAAAATACCCATGTAAGTCGTAGCCAGAGAGCTGGACCCTCCGGACGGTTGCAGGATAGCAGCTACCAAGGCTCCATTTGACATTGTCCACGCGAGTAAGACGTTTGTTCGGAAGTTCTATGTATTAGTTGAGCTCGCTATGCGTCTTTCTTCATAATGGAGACGAGGTATGGTGTATCTGTTTCATGATGTAGATGGGGTATGGGGTATGTTATGTCCTCTTTCACGTGGAAGCTGGTGAATGGCCAAAAAAGTGTGAAGGAAAAGGACGGAACTGAGAAAACATATTGAAGGAACAAAAGCCAATCAATGAAAACTCACTTTGTAATAATCTTCTTGCTTTTGATCCGCAGAAATGTTATGTTCTTCTTTAGGAGCCTTACTTGCCAAAACCTTTAATTCCGCAGCGTACACTTCGTTGATATCTTGCTGTTCGACAGGTACGTCGACCGTTACTTCGTTCTTATTATCCGAATGGGATTTGACAACTCCAAGATCTTCAGAGACTTTGTCGGAGCCTTTTGTACCCCAGGACTATATGTGAGCTCATGCTGAATGTCCATTCGGATTATCCATGAGTAGAGAAGAAAGGAAAGTAGCATTCTTGAAGGAACCGTGGATGGGGAGGAACGTTAGTAGCATTCTCCAGATAAACCATGGGTGGAGAGGAAAGAATGTTAACATTCTCCAAGTAACGTGTGAGTGGAAAAGAAAGGATTGTAACATCCTCCAGATAAGTCATGAGTGGAAAGAAAGCGGAGAGAGAGAGAAAGGATCTCGGGGATAGAAATATGGAGGAGAAAAGAACCTGCAAACGTACCACATCATGAACATTACAAAACGCATAAACGTTCATCACGTTTATATACGATGGCGCCAATAAGAGATACTGTATGAAAGAAGTGACTTTAATCTCCATCAGCTTCTCAACTCAACAAACAATATGATATACTTACTCATATGCCAAGGTTCAAGCGCGAGGAGGGAAGCGAGAATGTATAGACCATATGTAGCAGCGAGTGATAAAATGATGTTACGGAAAATCTTATTCCCAAATACTGTATCGGCTGTGATTGGACCGGAATGTTCGACATTTTCTATCCCCGCTACGGCGAGGTAGACTGTTGTCAGTGGACGTCCACTTGACTCTATGTTTCCGACAAGTGACTCGAAAACAATCATCAATAAACCCTCTTTGTTTCTGAATGTGTTTGCTCCTCGCTGAATACACGAGCCACTACTGACAGTTTCCCATTTACATGAGACGAGGTTTGAATCCAAGGAGGATGAAGGAGAGAGTAAACAGACGTACCTGCGGCGAACAACATATAAATGGTCAGAAGGGCGAAACCGATCATACTGATTGTATACCCTATTTTGGATCTATACAATCAGTGAAACCTTATGATAGATAAGAGGACATACCCTGCAGGTCGATTACCCAATGAGAGGAGGAAGCATAGGAGAAGAAGAGCAACATAGAGGTACTGTAAGGGCAGATTTGCGTATCTCCAATTCTTTGACAATGTTTCCAGAGAGTTCTGATAGTCAGCAAGACAGTACAATCGTCAACCGGCGGCCTCCTGAAGGGGAAAATGAGTAAGTCGTGACGAGGTCGGTTGTAAAGCAAGACCTGATCCCAGGCAAGTGAGGAATTGAGCTGAGGAAACAGGAAATTTCTCAAACTCACAGTAAGCACAACAAAGGCGATGTAAAAGTTCCCCAGAGCGAACCAAGAGAATATCAAATTGATCGTTTCTCTTCTTCAGTTCTTACTCCTTTCAGATCTTCGCAACTCACGATATATCAATTCAATATGCAAGAAGAATTTCCTCAACACAGAATGTCTAATGTCAGTCCCATTCACTTTGTTGGAGGACTCACGATGATCGGTAAAGGTAACCAAAATGGACGATGGAATGTATAGCTGCAAAGAAAGATCCGTTAAGCCATCTATTCGTGTTCAGTACTTTCGAGTTTTGACAACGACGGACTGACCTTCGACGCTGAGAGACCAGTTCGGGTACTGCATCGGGAACATCTGTGATGGCGTATGCTGACTTGACATAATGTAGCTTCCATTTACAACCCCTTTTGCTAACTAATTCCCAGCACAAGATACGGTCTCTATGTCAGCTTGAAACGTCGCTATACGGAAAGAGATGGCTGACCTTCTGCCAAATACATATTTGCAGCGCTAAACGTCAGCCACGCTCTGATGTACAAGACCAGTCAGTAGCATTGACTCCAACGAAGGCTTGCTGACAATGAGGCATAGAGCGGAATCGGAAGATGGAGTGACAAGGAGAAACTCACAAAATACCCGCTCCCGACCCGTGCATGGTTTCCCCAATGAAATATTGCTTCAAAGGTCCATTACCCTTCTCATCATTCTGCAAAGCGATATACTGGGACGTCAGCTTGTACGTCAACGACTCGAGCTCGGGGCTAACTCTATAGGCTGAAAAGGCTCCGGGTCTGATATATCAGCAAAATAGTGAAAAAGAAGGATAACCTACAAGACGGTGATATACCCAAATACTGATTCCAGAGGTTTATCTAGAATGTTACTCATTTTGTATTCAAAATTTTGACCCGCGACGAGAGGGTTGATGAGATTACGCCAGAAGAGACCTTTGAGAGCTACGATCTCTCCACATGCTCCACCCACAGAGGAGTTGATGTCGAAGGATTTCCAGAGATGATAGACTGAATCTGGACCTGGTTGCGTGCCGACGTCAAGTAAGACGCAAACGCTAGGTGATCAGTATGTCTAAAGATTCAAATACGCCAAGGTCTGACTGACTTTGGTCGAAGGCAAGCACCGAATGCGCTGACGGTCAGTTCTATGACTTGACGGCACGAATAACTGACTTGAAGAACCATCGATGACTATTGATCTGAGGGATTAGCTGGAGCCGCTTGCTGACCGAATGACTGACTGACCTTTTTCTGATTCTTCTCTTTGAGACAAAAGATGATTTGTACAGGAACATGCTTGCTCTTGTCTCCAGGCTCGATTCTCCCTCCAGAATCGATCCACACTGGATGTCATCATCTGGATTTCCTGATTTGCAAATGACTCACATTGTGTAGTATACTCGTACAAGTGTGCAGTCTGCCCTCAGCTTCACGTTTCGCACCGTCGACATAAACCTTCCCCGTCTCGCCTTACATCGCACAACCTCATGATATGACCAACGGGGGACAGATACATTGAGACGGAGGGAGGGGCTCAGATGCAAACTGGTACTTACGACAGGTTTTCCATTGACGACATTTTTCCCTACACCCTCCTGATACACCCCGAGCGCGGCCAGCACGCTTCTCGTTCTTGGATTGATCTTCAATCTTCCATCCGCCACGACACAAACGACCACCTTCTTCCAACCGTCTTTTCCCCATGTTTTGGACTTTGACCTCGTACATAGGTGCGCAATGTTCTGCATGATACCTCTCATAGTACGGCAGAATAGAACGTCGTCTTCCTGGAACCGTCAGTTGAACAAAGATGAAGGACAGATCGGACGCACATTATACATCGTGATGACCTATGTGTCAGTGGATAATGCGATACGATTTTGAAGACTTACAATGAATAATTCTGTCTGTCTGGGAGGATCATAAAGCTTCTGCCGAAGTGTATATCTGTCTTCCTGAATAACGTCAGTCCCGACACGAGGGGTGGGCGTGAAGAAAGTCAGACATACGACAAAATCATTAGGGTCACAAGTGACAGCGGTATATCTCATTTTGGTGAATTCGTTACCATCTCTGAGACTGCATTTGTCCAACAAGAGAGAGGGGACGTCAATGTCAAGAACGAGATGACCTTGAAAGAGTCTTGCAAGTTAGCCGGGCTATTCTCCCCCCGCTTCAACCACCTGTTCGACCCGGCAACGCCTAAAAAGCATGGTATACAAATTGGGCCCGTGGAGCAAGCAGACACTGTGGTAATGTGTTCAGATTGAGAGGAGATCAGTGATAGCAATGAAGAAGGGAATATACCAGATGTGGAGAAAGTAGAGGATAACTCACTGTACCCTCTTCTGAGTCCTATTCCTCCTCAAAATTCTGGTAGGTATCGGACCATAATGAACGTTCGAAGGTTCATCACCTTCATATCCATTCTCATTCCCGTAACCTTGTACACCCACATCACTCTCTCCCATTCCACCCATTCCATTTAATGGTATTTGACTACCGGCATCACTTAATTGATATCTGACCCTTGATAAATCCGGTCTCATAGACATTGCCGAATGAGAAGTAGGAATCGCGCCCATTCCTCCTACTAAAGAAGAATCAGGGTGAGCATGAGAAAGGAGTGGTGCAGAATCATTTGCGTCATCATCCAAATGACCCACATAAGATTGTGATCCTCCTATACTCATCCTTGGTGGATAAGGATATTCCGAACTTTGATGAGGTAAGAGAGGTGGAGGTGAAGTCATACCATGATCAGGTAAGAAAGGATTTTCTACTATTGATGTTCTTGGAGGAGGAGAGGTTTGATATTGTGGTTGTGGTCCGGAATGAGGTCTATTACGTGGGGATAGAGGACCTCCAATTTGTTGCATTGCGATTGGGGACGTGGGGGGTAATGAAGGATAATGATGAGAACCTTCTGGACTATGCCAAAGAGGAGCTTCGGGTGGGTTTCGAAATGGATCACCAGGATGGTTTATGGGTTGAGAACCAAAGGAGGGTCTGGAGGGGAAGGGTTGAGTTTGAGAAACGGGGAATGGTTGAGGTTGATGTTGGATAGGAGGTGGATCTTCGTATGGATTTGAGAATTGTTGAGCTTGAGGATAGGTGTTGGATGTGGGTAATGGTCGAGGACCAGTGGGAGAGTAAGGACCAGAAGTGGGTGGACGATAAATGTCACCTGGGTTCATGATGGAAAGAAGCAAGGGGGATCAGGTCGTGGTAGAGTAGTTCGTTAAGCAGGTAAGAGGCAACGTGGCCAGTTACTCGTGGATCGTCGCAGGGTATAAAGTGAGCTGAAAGTAGTGATGATCAGAGTGAACACAGTAGGATCGTCTATGGTCGTTTAGTGTCGTTGAAAGTGAGAGGGTGGTCGACAAGACCCTATGACGAGTAAGAGGTCAAGGATGCGATCTGTGCGGTGCCCCAGTCCCCGTGTCTCAGAGGCGGTGTCCACCGAAGCACCCGACACAGCTTCTCCCTTGAGCCGGAGGTCTGGTGGCCTGGCGGATCCGCTTGAGATCTGGCCCCTGGAACATGGAACACTGACCAAGTGGACCGCCATTCATCATGGCGTCAGATGCATCGTGAACATGGTATTCTATGCGACAGATATCATCAGGGCCTTGGGCCCCACTCTCGTTCATCCGAACAGCATTGATGCTGCCACATCCACATCTCCCCCGGCGGCTTCAAGCAGCTGCACCGCCTGCTCTCTCGGTGCACCAAGCCCAACAAGCTGGAAGATCAGCGTCGCCAAAAGGTACTCTTCAGTTGCGTACTCACCGTTTCGATATCCCGCGCCCTCGCCCCTCCCCCAGGGGCGGACCCGGACGCACCAGGAGCAGACGGCCGAGAGGTCCCAGATGATGACCCCAGCGCAGCCCCTGCACCAGGAAATTGACGTGTCTCCTGCGCGGGACTGGCCAGACCAGGGTTCAGACCTCGTGTAGCCGCATCCCCGACCTCACTAGCTACTTCCGCTTCTCTTTGACGACGGGCCTTATCAGGCAGTTCATGTTCCGGCAAGAAGGGAATATCCGTTCCTCGTATACGGAGTGAGTTGGTTGAAAGATCGATGCAGCATTGATGGCGTTTCTGGTAGATCAGCATCATGCTCGGATATACAATGATTAGAACGGAAGGGCTCGGAATCAGGGTACAACTCACAAGCATGTCCAGACCAAAGAGCAAATCGACGGCCTTTCCGTCCAGGACCGAGAAAGAACAAGGAAGGAACATATCGCCAAGTTTGATCTGAGCAGAGTGTATTCTGCCCAAAATCTGTGCAGTGCCGACTCCTTGAGCCACTCCGCTGAATCGGCGGTCAAGCAGACGCATAATCCTAGTCTTTTAGCAAATCTGCTTATAGGTTTAGCTAGGAAAGACCGACCCGCAAGCTTCTGCACATTCCGCCGATACTGGGCATTAGCGACAGTCACCTGAGCAATGAATACGACTTACTGATCGTGCTTTGTGCTCCAGAGTCGACGAACGCCTTGATGGGATGACCGTTGACTTCCAGATTGATGTAAAGCATGGTGACATTACCGAATGCTTCGGGCTGATGCTGTCAGCAGCTTCCCCGAGTGTGTCTAGTCTTTAGGACTGACCGAGTACTCCATAGCATGCTCCATATTGGCCATGACTTGATCCATCCGAATGGCTTCCTCGATCTTCTTCTGAGCCTGGTCGTCAGCTCAGCGCAGAAGAAGGAGAGAAGGGAGAAGCTAACTTCTATGTCATATGGATCGGCGTTAAGTAGCTGGCCATCAGCAAAGTGATTTATACGTAGCTGAGTCAGCAGACTTACCTCTACTTGTCGTTCCTTTTCCCTCTGAGCTTCGGTATTCCGACGTTGTTGTCTGGAGAAAGCTTCGATAAAATCTGGAAGACCCGCTTCTATAGCTCTAGCTAATTCTGGGTCTTGCTGCGGGACATCAGCGTGTTCGAGCGATGTGAAGGTGAGAAACTCACACTCCTCAATTGAGCCATCATCTGAGGGTTGCCCAGTGCCTGTAGACGCATCCTTTCGAGGTCAGAAGCAGAGTCTGATAATCTAGAGCTTGGCCCAGAGCTACTTTCCGCTGGGTCCCTAAACTTCAGCAGGAGATATGTGACAAAAGGAAAATGACTTACAAGGGGGTGAGAAAGATGGTGGCGAGTGAACCTGTCAGACCATAGCTCTCTATCGAACGTGCTGGGATAGTCAAAGGAATGCCAGTGTCAGTGATGAGAGTGAAAGATGACGATGGGAGACCAGACTAAAGATGAGCCATGTTTCTCTGAGAGAGCGTTACATGTGAGGCGAGATGCAACAGTTTGGAAGACAAGACTTACCTCTGCTTCGGCCAGCCCGTGAAGGTCTTGAACTTGGATCGATGGGTCCACTTCTAGCTCATATACGGTCTCTGGACCTATGATTGAGAGTCTCATATTGATTTCAAGTGAATGGATGGAATGTATTGGGTGCAGCAAGGTCAAGGTGAGGTGGAGAAGTAGAATGGTTGGGGGGTTCGTTCTGCACGAGGACACCCTCCACCCCATGGGGGGGAAACGTGTAAGCGCCACATGATCGTTTGATATGTTTTCCCCGAAACGCCGTCGCTTCAGAATGTAAACCCGAAGAAACCAACCACTCGTCTCTCTTTGCACATTGCACGACGACGCTTGAGCTATACCCTCAACAGTACTCGCAGTCTCGCACCGTATCCATCGGATAAGGGGGTCATGATGTGTATAGGAATCTTTGGAAAGTCTTGAGTACGCCTCTCCCAAGGTGGGTGCAATGGCGTAATTAGATCTCGCCACATTTTCTCTTTTTTCGATTCGGAACCCTACTGCTCATAACCAAAGATGCAACCATGCAATATTGCGAACTTGTTGGATCGATTCATTGGTTCAACTCTACAACCCTCTGCATGCTCATTTGGTGAATTGTTAATGGTGGTACAACAACCTTTCCTGACTTTGATCTCTTCCACTAAGCCCTCCCCCTCTCCTTTTCCACAAGTCACGTAGGTCGATCGAACGTGTTCGTGTCATTTCATCGGATCATCGGAAACAATGTCGGAAACATGGCGCTGTACTCATCTGACAGATGGGTAGGTTACCTGATCCTATCAGCTCTTCATTCGTTGATTAGTCTCGCGGAACAAGACGGAATCATCTACTCAGGGTACTTTCCAACAGATCAAGGGGGTTCATCCCGTCATGGGCCCATGATCTAGGGGGGCCAAGGATGGAGAAGCGGGGGCACCGAATGGGGGATCGGCAAGGCACTCGAAGAATAATTGACTGATGGATCATTGTCACTCACCGTAGATGCCCATACAAGTGACAAACGCCGTTTGACAAGCTCTACAATGGACCGTAGCTTCGCCGCTGCTGGCCAGGAGGAAGAAGAGGAGGGCGAGTAAAAGAGGGTTATAGGCGAATGTTGTGGAGCGCATAATGTGGAGTAAATTGAAAATAAAATGGGTATGTCCGATTCAAAGCTTCTGGCTCGGAGGGGATAGAGTGGAGTTCAAAGGGGTATAATAAATATTGGTAAGTGGCAAATCTTGTTTGGTATTGTTGAATGGATATGTTTTATTCTCTGGGGGTTGAGGGGAAGACGAGTCATGGAAAAAAACACTCGCTCTTATCTGATCTCAGATTCCAGCTTTACCGGTTTAATAACCGTCCCTTCTACCGGTCGGCAAATTTGAAGCACGTCAAACAACATGCCGATGCACACGCCTCTCTTTTAGAAGGGTGAGGGAGCCAACACTCCGTAGTCCCTTCTCCTTCTCATCAACATTCTTGCGCGGGGGGGAAGGGGGAGAGGGGAGCAGGCGGTGGAGGAGTGCGGAGTACGTAGAGGACGTCACTCATCCCTTTGTCCATGCTTCATCCGTTCTTCGATAGGGGTCGAGCGTCATGGTTGACCTGCTTTGACGTGCGAGACTTTCCTTTCGGGCCGATTGCCGATCGTTTTTGCCCCACAAGAAGAACCAGAGTTGAGTTAGGTGTGAGAGGAAAGAGAGAGAGAGGGAGAGAGAAAAGTGCAACAACACGCGTTTGTTTAGCATCAAACAAATCAAGCCATCAGACGAAACTGGTGGGGTTTGGAAGGAAGGATGCGCGGGGTAAAAGTTGGATGAGATGTCAACGATCCGTGCATCGTGTCTTGATCAAAACTTGGGGTGATGATTGATTGTCCTTCTTTTTTTTTCGTCTCTCTCACACGTTATGATACATGTGAGTTTTGATCCCATGGGAGTGGTCAGTCATTTGAGAGGAAGCTATTTAAACGATAGAATCAAGTACGTGGAATGAGTTGACGACTCGTTGAAGAGACTTACGAAAAATATGAACCCAATGACTATTTTGTGTCATATTCCCCGAAGGAGATCTTCCGGACCGAAAAGAGGTACCTCGTTGGACCGAATATTCCGGATACCTTCAAAGGTATAAGTTCCGATCTACGCAAAGGATAACTAACAATCACACCATCAAGAAATCGCGTCTTCTCTTTCACACATCACTAACCAGTTATGGGGTAAAACACGAGAAGCTTAAACCAACCATGTCACCAACTTTTTTGACCTTCCGACTTCCGACTTCCGATCCTTCCGTCAAACCGAAGATATCCGACGATTACGCCGCACTGTCACATTTTTTCTTCCTTTGTGACTTTGTAAGGTTGTTTCAACAATCCGAGGGTAGTTCATTAGATCATATCGCAAGGCTGTGTTTTGGTTCAAGGTGTTATCATAAACGCCGGGAGTCGGACTTTCCAAAGGAAATCATCAACTTACGACTTGACCTACGATAAGTTTTGCATTCACGCTGGAATCTTGAAAGACCTTGGTATTGGTCCCGATTTCTTCTCACTGCAAAGCTTCCTCTTCTTCTCGCTAGAATTTTGAAGAATGGATTGATGTGACGTACTTGGATCGCCGTTACATGATTCATCCGATTTTGAAGCGAATACTGTAAACTTGGCAATGAAAGGTCCGATGAACCGGTCGGGATTGGACCGAGAGACGTGAGAGTTTCAAGTAACAACATCAGATGAGATTGCTTCAATTGGCGAAAAAAGCGATCAAACATCAATCTTTTTCTCTCCCATACTTTCATTTCCCGGCGATCCGGGTGCAATTATAGTTACAATCACACTTAAAATCGTTTAACAACTCGTGTGCACTGGTGAAGCGTCAAGACCGACAACTCTAATTGACCGTAACGATGGGAAATATTAGTAGTGAGTGGTCTCTTATACCCTCATTTCGCAATCTTACTAAATTCAGCCTGACTCAATTTGGTGAAATCCTTCAACTCTCACTCATCACTCATCTGACAATTACGATCCGGTCAATCTTCGACGCGTTAGAGTATTGACATCAAGAAGTTGGAAACCGTAATAGCTGACATATCAAGGATAAATACAACCCACCCGAAATGTTCATTACTTCATCCTTCTGATCATCGGATTATAACTCAATTCCATATATTCTAAGTCGTGAACACATATCTATCGTTTCTCTTGAAGTCTAATCGTCCAACAGTCTTCGATATCGTACGAACCTCTCCGCGGCCGAAAAGGAAATGAAGAGTGATGAGTAAGAAAGCGGAAATCTGAGCGGAAGGGGTGACAAATGTAAAGGGAAAGGGGTGATGGCGTAATGACCGAGATGAGAGAAAACGGATCATCGAATGTGAATTTATCCGCAGAACATGAGACAAGTTTGGTGAGGGGCGACGCAGTTGACGTAGACTAGAGGAGAGTTGGGTCCTGTGAGTCAGTCGAGTGTAATTGAGTATAGCTTGAAGACTAGGAATCCAGGACACACGGATGGTGTGGTGATTGAGGATTGATGTGATGAGTGGGGAATTAAGGTGAGTTGTCAAACGGGTGGCAAGAATGATGACGGTGTGTTTGGAACAAACCTCGATGGCGGCATCGCTGAAAGGAGTATTGAGTATGCGAGGTCAGGTGGACAACAGATTGGAATGTGAGAAGAGAAAGTCTTAGATATTGTCGGATTGTGAGATGTCAGAATGGACGGAGGGAGAATATGAGAAGAGGGGTAAGGAATGACTTACCGAATCTCAAAACACACGCTTCGAAAACCGCATTACAAACATTCCTACATCCTGCCAGGGCAAGGAACCTAGCTTGGTTACTCGCTCCTACAGGACAGGAGAGAAGAGTCAGGGCGAGGCACAGGACCAGAATGAATATCAAGGGTTTAGGTGACATAGTGAGTCAATGACGTTGACGAGTACCAGGTCGAGATGGACAAAATCGATATATGTTGTTGACTTGTGCAAGAGGGAAAGAGATATCGATGGAAGGTATTCAAGGCTTAAAAGTTCAAGAAGTGAAGATGAATTTGGAAGAGCTTGGAATATAGGAATCTCAATCGATAAAAACCACTCTTTATACCTCTTCAAATGAATGATGACCTATTCCAATTCGTCGTACTCTACTCTAACGAGTATGTCTTAAAAAGTTTATTTCGGTTGACGCCAGTGATCCCTCGTCCCTCTAATTTTTCTACTCGACTACCTTCAAAGGTATCTATCCATCCGTCTTTCCCAACGTCGTCAATGCCCATCTAGACCGGAAACCCCAGAAAACCCAAGAAACCGAGAAATTGAGAAAGCCAAGAAACCCAAAGTAGGGGTTTTACACCTGCTCCGACAACAAACTTCATTTCGAGGTGTATCGTTGTAAGTAGAGGGAAACAACCTCATGATTCAAATGTTCTTTAAATCTTCTAGTGCAGTGGGTATCGTGTGTTCTTCTTCGGATAGGGGTAAAAACTTCCACATGGTGATCTGGAACGAAAGTCGTGGGTCCTTTATGGAAGACTTGACCCGCGTGTCTGGCCAGATCAGAGGCGTTGTTATGACCATGTGTTTTAAAAATACTTATAGATCGCTTGGATGGTAGTAATCTCGCTTGATTTGATCATACATAACTAGCTCAAGACAGGTCAAGGATGAGAGCGGAAAGTTTGAGCAAGGAGAGGAAAATAAGCGAGAAATGGTTAGAGTGAAAAAGAAAATGGTGATGATTGTTTTTGATGGATCGTTTTGGGTATTGTAAGCGGCCGTATGACTTCATCGTTTGATCGTTCATCATGAAGGTTTTTTTTGGTATCGGGGACCCACGGAGATAAGTTCATAAACGATAGAATACCGCTAATCTATCTATAAGATTTGAGAGGTACACTTCATTCGTCCGATTTGAACGGGAGTGAGGTCGGTTCGGAATTCAACACCTAACTTACTATCATCTCGTTTAGTTTCCCATACACATCTAATCCTAGTGGTCTAGTGTCGTATTTGACCCATGCCAAGCTCCTCTAGTGTCTAAAATCCAACAGAGACGGCCGAGTCGGTAAGAGGTGGGGCTGATGAATGTTACGCGTGCGGAAGTTTTGGGGTGGTTGTAGGGATATTTACGTGCGGATGGAGGTTCTTGGCGGTAGGACTATGCGGTAAGTCTAATTTGTGAACCCCAGAGATGTGGGAATGGTGAGAATGTTTAAATCATGGGATATGGAGTCGTATGTTTTGGTTTGGATGGGTTGAGGAAGATATGGCGTCACGGGTTGTTTTTTTACCAACGTTCGACATCTCGACGACGATTGACGAAGGAATTATAGATAACGACTTAGGGCACCACCCTAAGTGACCCCGGGCACCACCTTCGGTCAGGAACCTAATGAATCGAACTAATGAGTTAGAAACACAATGCTATTGTGGGTGGTTCCTCTACTAATCAATCGAAAAATTACTAATGATATCCTCCCAACCTCCCTAACCCCCTAACCTCCCTGAACCCCTAACCTCCTAACCCCCTAACCCCCTAAAGGTCAACCATTAGTATTCCGCCTCCACCTGCGGCAGAGGCAATGACTTACAGAGAGTAGGCACGCCCCACCTTGAATTAGGCACGCCAAAGGTGGTGCCCGGGGTCACTTCGGGTGGTGCCCTAAGTCGTTATCGAATTATAGGAATTTTCCTCTTTGAGTAGTCGTGAAAGTTTTGATGAGGAACCATCAAATTCTTTCTTTCTTTTCAACTATCTTTTCATTTCTCCTCGTTTAGCTTGTAGGATGCTTAAGTCTCACTGGTGAAGGGAACGCGAACGCGTACACGCACACACGCTCTCAAGTCGCCAAGAATCAGTGATCAATGACCAGTGACTCAAGTGAAACAGAACTGAAAGTGCCACGTTGAGAGTAGTGCCACATTCCTTCCCTTCCCTTCCCTCTCTCTCCACTTCATGTCTTATCCCCAATTCTCTAACAAAATCAACATACAATGTTCCCCTCCCGACAGCATCTAATCTTACTATGGACATTCCTGGTTCTCCCTTCCTTCGTTTTGGCCTCTTCAGGGGATAGAAACCCAACTTTTCAACATTGTTTAAAAGGATGTAAAGTCACTTATTGTGATCCTTCTCAACCTCCTGTCCCGATCTGGCTACGGGGTCTGGGATGGACTTGTGAGGATGATTGCAAATATAGTTGTTCACATAGTTTTACGGATAATATAAGACCTGGATCGAGATATCATCAATGTGAGTTGTTTTCTATCTCGTCGTTCTCTCCTACACCATCAATGAACCAGTCGAAGTTGATGAATGTGAGACATGACACGATGAGGAGTTGAGACGCGACTTCAATCTATGAGTAGATTGAAGAAGAGGATAAGTCATGATGATGTGGGTTATGGAGATATATGACAGGTTGTGGTGTAGATCGAAAAGTGTCAAGGGCCAAGAGCGACAACATATCATCTCGTTCAGTGAGTTTGGAGGAGAGTGCGAGGTGGAGTGAAAAGCAGACTGTCCTGATCATACTTTATGGGAGAGAGAGAGACGAGCAAGAGGATTGGAAAGGTTTGACTGATCTTCAGTTTACGGGAAATGGGTATTTTATCGTTTAGGTCCAATCCAAGAACCTTTCTCCGTCATCATGTCCTTAGGAAACCTCTGGGTCAATTTACGAGGATTACAAGAAATTAAACGAAGAGTAAGGAAGGAAAATAAATTAAGACGATGGTTAGAAGGTATGGCTTGGGTACAAATCAATACTTGGTTTTGGAGTTCTGTCTTTCATTGTAGAGGTGAGTACATTCTCTTCGTATTCTTCATTTTCGTGAATTCTTCATCTTCGTGTTCCTCATCGTTAGTCCCCTCTGTTTCACTTTGATTCATATACACACGTCCTCTTATCACCTCAACCTCCGCCGTTGTAAATTCTCAGAGACCCGAGATTGGGCTTTATTATTCCACTATGGAAATGATACATCCCACCTTCACAGAGAAATCATTCGCCCGTCCTTGATCATGATATCTCTCCGTTTGATCGTCATCCAACGCTACTGAAACAGTGAAGGAAAGATATGGTTTCTCACCGTATTTCGAAGATGATTTTTATGATGATATTCCCGAGCAAATGTCTTCAGTCTTCATTCATACAAACCGAACTCTTTTCACTAACAATCAGATACCCCACTTACCGAACGTCTCGATTACTTTTCCGCCACTTTAACAATCGCATCATCCCTACTTTATACCATAATCCGTATATTTCATCTCCAAACTCCACTTCAAACATCTCGCACAATCCTACCACTCATCATCCTTTTCACATGTCTTATCTTAGGTCATTTCACTTACTTACTCTCTTTCCCCATCGGTTCTTTCCCATACGGTTATCACACTCATTTCGCACTTTCTTTAGGTCTTCTCCATCATCTTCTATGGTCATTATTCTCATTATCATTTTTCTTAAAATTCCCAAGTTTCACTCTACTTTCAAAGAAAATATCATGGCCACGTCCATATTTATCTAGAGATCCATTAGAAAGACCATTACCTCATGATGCTTTAACACCCGTTATATTAGTAGGATTAACATTATTATCTATGAGTTTGGAATTATTAGATTTCGCTCCTTTTTTCAGAATGGTCGATGCTCATTCTTTATGGCATGCAGCTACCATTCCTTTAATGATGGGTTGGTGGAGTTTTTTATGTGGAGATGCTATAGAATTGGAAGGTTCTCAAATGCAAGCTAGAGGGATTAATATTGGAAGTGAAAAAATGCCTTTGACAGGTAATTCAAATATAGGAAATGGAGGTATGAATGGAGGAGTAGGAGCAGGAGGGATGACGGAAACTCCTAGATTACAAAATTTCACTCAATTGGCAGCTCATACGGATTACACGAGAAGTAAAAGTATCAGTCCAGGGAGAAGTCCCCAGAGAGAAAAAGGACAACATCCAGAGTGAAGTTGATGAGCGTCAATTTGGGAAAAAAAGGGGTATGTACATATAAAAAAGGATAATATATTTGAACCATATTGATGCATTTTCTGAAAAATTCAGGTATAACCAATCACAAAAGGGTATATAAAAGGCGTTGTTTTGTATGTCGCCCAAATGCCATATCCGTTCAGTGTTTCATGAGATGCTCCCATATCCAAATGTTAATTATCATAGGATCCTACCGTCTCCCCCTCTTCCGACGTCCATTGTCCACCGTCTACTACTCCACGACTTTGATTCCCACCTACCATAGATCCGTCCCTTCAAAGCCATTGAAATCCCCTCATGTTAGTGCACCTCGGTGATGACCACAACTCCTCGGCTGTCTTCTTTGATGACCTACTGTCTCTGTCAGCTGACTCATGCTCATCGTCAGATAAACCCACCTTGCTCTTGGCCGAACCACGGACGTCACCGTTAGACGTTCCATTAGCAACCCGACTGGCGGCTTCTTTAGCCTTCTTGGCGCTACGATATCAATGTCGTACAAGTTTCTGATGATCAAAGAGCTTACCTTGCTTTCTTGTATGTGGTGCGGTAGAATCTGTCTGGTCAGCAAGTGTTGGCTCTACACAAAGAAGACTTACGCGATGAAGAGCAAGAGGTAGCTGGACAGCAAGCCACAGCCGAACAGTGCAGCACCTTCGCTTCCTGCACACTCGCCAATACATGGGACGTTGTATTTGTAGCTAAAGTGCTGGGAAGCTGAATATCAACAACGGTCCCTTGACAATCACGTATCACAATGGGAACCAGCCAAAATCGTTCGGAATATAAGATTGGAGAAAGAGACTTACTGGCGAAGAAGACAATGAATAGGTCGATAACAAACTGGACGATCTGCATCGTGGTGAGGTATCGTTTCCACTGAAGTGTCAGTGATCATCTCTAACGCTTATCATCACGTCACTCACCCAGATCTTCGCTCCGCCTGCAGTCGCAAAGTAGTAATAGTCTTCACGTCAGCTGGGCCAAGCATGATGCACCTCCGGCTACTCACACATGACGACGTGAACGGAAAGATTCAGAGAGATTACGACCCATTGCTATTGGTCAGTCTGGCATCCACAGCTCATGCTGGAGATAGGACGTACCACCGATGTTTCGCCTTCCAGCTGGGTGAAACAGAGGATTGCGGTAGCAGCATGGTGAAAGACGTGGAGGAAAGCTACTGTCAGCGCTGACCATCTTCAGTCTTGATAGAATTGTTGATAAGATCAAAAGGGATTGAACATACCCAGGGGTTTCTTCTTCAAAACGAGGAAAACCGTGTCGATGAGTTCTATGTATTTGATATAGTAGTTGACCATGTAGTACGAAACGAGGCGCTAGGGCGGTGAGCAAAATTCGGTGACTGAATGTTCCAACACTCACAGGTGTGTAAGCTTTACGGTTACATATAGCCCAAAAGAATCCATGTCGAAGCCACACAGGAATGCTGTCCATGAGCCAAACCTTCTCCAAGATGGCTGGAGAAAATCCGGAGGAAACTCACATTTCCTCCAGCATGAGAGAAAGCAGGATCAATGATCCAACGGTGAGAAAGAGATTATGTGCTTGGAATGGTAAAGTGAGCTTGAAAGGCGCTCTAGAGCTATCTAAATCAGCATACGTCTCGAAAACGGAGATATATGTTTGACCCACCGCATAAGCTCCCTTCCACCGAAAATGATCAACAGATATGATCCTATAGCAGCGACGACGGCCTTTTGAGTGCTTAGAGGACTGAGACCACTGAACCAGCTCGTCAACTCGGCTGGGGGATTGGGAAGACCGAGGAGAGACCATGTTCCGGTCAATGTCGTGTAAAGGGGACCTGGACCTGGGGTCCATGCCTTGAGCTGAGTTATTTCCGCAGCGGCGTTTTGGGCGTAAGACTGCATGATGAGGACGATGAAAAGAGTGTGAACCGTTGAGCCGGGTTATGAGTCCCTTCTACTGAGTAAGGGTGTGAAGGAAGGGGCTCTTTAACAAGTGTGAAGAATGACGAAAAGTGGGAAAAGGTGTAAGGTAGAGTAGGAATGAGGGGTGAAAGTGCAAAGTGGAAAGAGCGAAAAAAAACAGGTTGTGCTGTTTCCCGAACGTTTTGACAGGTCCGAGCGTCAAGTCGCGTTCTTTCCTTACTTTTACTTATCCCAATTTGAATTCCCCCTTGTGGCGGTTTGGAAGGGATTAGTAAATCTTTCCTAATGATTTGTTAGTGGCCGGCAAGCCGAGAAAGCCGGAAATGGGGAGACCGAAGACCGAGAAAAATGTTTGAACCTGACCGCTATCTTCCTCTCTCTCATAAACACTGTACTCTGGCCTCAGGAGCTCAGGAGTGAGTGGGACTACGGATGCCATGTGCTCGGTAGTAACTCGACAGGCATAGCCGATTAAGAAATTTTTGAATCTCATCCAATCTATGACTCACAACTCCATCGTATTGACCCCAGACGAGAGCGCCACATGAAAAGAGGTCTATTTTTTTCTTCAGGGTGAGAGAAGTCCAGAGGGTAGCCGAGCCGGTCAGTCACTAGGTAGGTCGGACTCATACCTGGCGGAACTCTGCTTAATGAGAGAGCATCACTGGGATTGGGCTGTCAATGGTGGTGACAGTCCGTCTATGACCCTTTGAAACACGGTCCAAGTCGGAGCATAGTGACATGGAGCAGGAATACACGATGTGGGTACTTATATCTGGAAAAGGCACATCATCTTGTGATTCAAGTGAGGGTGGGGACGTTCTTAGTGGTGTGTACGTCTGGTAATGAGGAGATCTACGATCTACGAAGCCGAGGGAGCTGTGTGTCGAGTTGATCCGACAACTCGCTTGTATGTTTTAACCACATGGTTCTTCTCATGGGAGCTGAACACTTCGAAGTCCCTCCTTCCGATATCATTTCACCCCGAGTATCTGGTCGTACTTGGGTCAACTGGCTCTTGCTCCACTGGGCACTACTGCATGCTGCATGGCACTACCCAGGCCACTGGCCACTGGCCAGTGTCCACAGTGTAGTAGTCCGCTACCGGCGGCAGTGGGGTGTTTACCGTTCGCCACGTGGCATTTCGTCACTTTGTCGGTGATAAACGGTCTTTCCCCCACATTCCACTTTCCCTTTCCATCGACTGGGCATTCCGCACTCCTATCTGCCTCTCTATCTCATCTTCCTTTCTCTGAATACAAAAAGTATCATCTTCAGCCATGTCGGTCGTTACCAAAGTGTTTGCTCGTCAGGTGAGTGAGATCTGTTGACGTTCCTACCCCTCATCTCTCACACAATGGTGAGCACATCGTGGCTCTTCCACTCGCAAATGTGTGTTGTCATATCGTGGGAACGTCGTCATGAAAGCTTTGCACTGGGCGTAGAGAAGATAGAGACTGACTTTGATAGATCTTTGACTCTAGAGATGAGTCTCAATTTCATAGATCTCATCTTCACTCATTCATACATAGGTCGGGCTGTTACGTCTCCAATACGCTGACGACTCCTTGAACAAAGGAATGAATGTTCAAGCTAACATTGAGCGTTCTTCTGCTGTTGCACTTGAACCTAATCCCTATTTCTCCACAATATGACTTATCCCTCCATCGACTTCCTCTTGATATGACGCTTGACGACATCACGCAACCCTACAGTAGAGGTTGACCTCTACACCGAAAAGGGTGAGTAAAGTGTTCCCCTCATTCCCTTTGTTATTCCCCCTTCCACAACCCCTCCGCCCCCAGGCTGAGACATTTTGTGGCATGATAAGATGTCATGTTGAAAAGATGATATCACTCACGCTCAGGCATGTTCCGTGCCCAAGTGCCCTCTGGTGCTTCCACAGGTGCTCACGAAGCCGTCGAACTTCGTGACAAAGGGAAGGACTACATGGGTAAAGGTGAGTTATTTCTCCTACATTACTGACTAGAACTTATGCAACAGGTGTCCTCAAAGCCGTCGAGAATGTCAACAAAATTCTCGGCCCCGCTTTGATCGAGTCCAAGCTCCCTGTTACGTCTCAGAAGGACATCGACGATCTTCTCATCAAGACCGATGGGACGGACAACAAGGGAAAATTGGGTGCTAATGCGCTCCTTGGTGTCTCCATGACTGTATCTCAAGCTGCCGCGGCCGAGAAAGTACGTCCTTTGCTTTCGAGAGCAGACTTTACCTAATGATGAGGGTCTTCCCCTCTACAAGTACCTTGCCTCCCTTGCTGGTGTGACCGATTTCGTCATGCCCTGCCCCTCGTTCAACGTCATTAACGGTGGATCCCACGCCGGTAATGCTCTTGCCTTCCAGGAGTTCATGATTCTCCCCACTGGCGCTTCATCCTTCACCGAGGCCATGAAAATGGGTACAGAGACATACCACACTCTTAAGAAAGTTATCATTGCCAAATTTGGCATTGATGGTGAGTTTGAAGCGTCAATCTCAGAACACCAGTTAAAATAACAGCCGCTAATGTCGGTGACGAGGGTGGTTTCGCCCCCAACGTTTCCGGTGCCGAGGAGTCTCTCGACCTTTTGACCGAGGCCATTGAGAAAGCTGGTTACACCGGAAAGGTCCAAATCGGTCTCGATGTCGCTTCTTCTGAGTTCTACAAGGACGGAAAATACGACCTTGATTTCAAGGTGAGCTTTGAGTTCCGCGACCAGAAACTGACGTGCAGAACCCCAACTCGGACTCTTCCAAATGGCTCACCGATGACCAGCTCGCTGAGCTCTACCAGAGCTACTTTGCCAAGTACGATATCTGCACCATTGAGGATCCCTTCCACGAGGATGACTGGCCCGCATGGTCCAAGTTCATCCCTGACCTCAAGATCCAATGTGTCGGTGACGACTTGCTGGTAACCAACCCTCTCCGCATCAAGACCGCCATCGAGAAGAAAGCGTGCAACGGTCTTTTACTCAAGATCAACCAGATCGGTACCATCACCGAGTCCATTCAAGCTGTACAGCTTGCTCAATCTAACGGCTGGGGTGTCATGACCTCTCACCGATCCGGAGAGACGGAATCGACTTACATCGCCGACTTGTCGGTGGCCCTCAAGACTGGACAGATCAAGACTGGTGCTCCATGCCGTTCCGAGCGTATGGCCAGTGAGTGACTCTGTAGTTACTGAGTGTACAAGGCTGACTTTATACCAGAGTACAACCAGCTTCTCCGTATCGAGTGAGTGATCTGAATTTGTGCTCATATTGGAGTATAGCTGACAAATGTGCAGGGAAGAGCTCGGTGAGGGTGTCGTGTATGCAGGCAGCAAGGGGTTGTCCGCTGGACCCACAGCCCCTGCTCTTCACTCGGAGTAAGCAATAAGTATCGTGAATGTTTATAGAGTGGTGAACGAGATCAAAAAAGGAAGAGGATGGCGCAGAGGAGCAATGCATCATGATGAACAAGTCATAGGTCATAAGAGAGCGCGCCTCCACCTGGGAGCACCCAACTCGCGTCGACTTCTGTCTCTCTGACTTTGCTGACTGTCACCATGCCCACATTCGCTATGCCTTCCCCCTCGACGGCAGCGGACCGCGTCAAGCTGGCAGGCAGAAGACTGACACACTGGATAGAGAACGAGCATAGACTGGTGAGGGTCGTCGAAATTAGATTGTTACAAGCTGATCTCTGAGGTAACCTTCCGAGAGGTCGCTCGGGAAGTGGGATGTCACAATAATGAAGCCAAGAAGTGAGTTGTCTCTGTGCTCTCCTCTCCTGGGGCCCTATCCCTTATCAACGCCTCTCAACCTCCAGCGCTATCTGTCTTTGATCTCTTTCTAAACCTTCAAACCTCGCTCCGAGTCCTCCGATTAGCCGAGAGTACTCAATTTGAGAAGTATGAGCACTAACACCCAGTCTACTTTTATCTCACTACACCTCCCATCCCTCCCTCTACCCAACTTACATCCTCACTGGAAACCTACTCCCTACCTCTTCCCTCACCCAGACTCAAATCCATCACGATGGTCCGTCTCTCCCAGCGGGCAGTCTGGCACATTTGGGTAACGTGAGGATCGTCGACATGGACCAAGTATCGGATGATGAGAGGAATTCTGAAGATGGCGAGATTGATTTGGCTGGTGAACTGAATGATGGGAAGTTGGGAGAGATGAGTATGGGCAGTGATGAAGCTTCTGAAGATGGGATCAAGGGGGGAATACGACATGACGCAGGGGGTGGGAATGAGGATGAAGAAATGAGAGTGCAAGAGGTTGAACGATGGGGTGTTGTTTTAGTTGGAAAAGAGAAGTTGGAAGGTATGTCATTCTCAACCTTTCTCCATATTATTAACCTCATATTCTCTTCTTTCCTCTTCTGTCGAATTGTTCTATTTGAGTGATGTAGACACAAGAGTTTCTGAAACGTGTAGAAATAAACTGACGTCTTAGAGAAAAAAACCTTGTTCAGACCTGAAGTCAATATACATATATATTCTTTATCCCCCGGACCGATCAATGTGAGGATATACCTTTTATCTCCCTTGTATCGAACGCCTTCATTCTCACTCTCTTCACATATCGTCGCACTATCTAACTCTAAAAGAAGTGTCTCTTCCCCTTCTCCCCACTTCCCTCCCTTGCGTTTATCTCAATCGCCTAAAAAGCTCTCCGCATCATGTTCCTCGCCAGGTGTGGTTCCCCTTTCTGACTGAGAATATACTCTTGAATCTCCAACTGAATGACAGGACCCAGCTCAATATCTCATCCCCTCTGTACAACTAAGATCTATGGAGACATATCATAATCCTCAATTATACGGAACCATCACAGGTGATGCTTTCGTTTCTGAAGCGAAGATGAAAGATGGAGGTATGTCATTTGATAAGAAATCCGGGAATTCGTCAAAGGACAAATCGAAGGAATCGTCTAAAACGGTTACATTGGAGAAAGAGAAAGTGGAAGCTGTAAAGACGTCTTCTACAAAAGGGTCAAAAGTGAAAGATAAAGGCAAGAATGAAAAAGAGAAGGAAGGAGAAGAGTTGAAAGTGAAGAAAGAACTTCACCAGAACCCAAAGTCAGTATATATATACTTTCTCCTTTCTCGTCTTATTCTTTCTTCTCAAACTTCCCCATTGCGAATAGATTCAACAATGACCTCTATCACTCTTTCCCCCTTTCCGTGCATTTGCGACAACTTGGTTTGCTGCCACTCATATACTCGTCTTCTCCAATACAAATGTAGATTCGATTATTATCGAATGAATGAAAGGCTTATATCTAGACTTCACAGAGTAAAGATAAATCAAAGAAGAAACCGTCCCTCACTCCCAACCAACCCAACAACCCCGTGTCCTCCCATGCCGAGCCTTCAACAACCACCAACCCCAGCTCATCTCAAAGACAAAGAGATGATACTGCAGCTATGGAAGCCATGATGAGTATGGACGTGGATATGAACTCTGATTCAGATCAAGAAGCCGAGTTCGATTCAGGTGAAAAAGCTATCAAAAACAAGTCTGAAAAACGAGATGGAGATACGATAGTGGAGGGAGGAAGAAAAAGACGGAAAGTCAAGAAGAGTAAATCGGAGATGAACGAAAAGGGATATATGGGTGAGTTTTCTCTCTTGTCTGTCAATACTTCTCCTTCCTCACTTCTCCGGTAGTCAGCTGTTTCTTTTTTCGCTTTGCTTGACGGACTCGTGCAACCTCCAGAATTCACTGAACCCTTATCGAGTATTTTGATTCTATAGGGTCTTAGGTGGACATGGCTTCATATGAGCCGAGGAGATCGCTGATTCATCAGTGACAAAAGATTATTGGTCGGAAGAATCTATTTCTGGCGATGATGACTCGTCTCCGACTTTGAAAGAAGTGAAAGAAGAAAATAAAACGCAAGCATCAAAGATGAAGATGAAACCACCTCCCGTCGTAGCACCCAAGAGAGGGGGATCGGGACAAAGTACATTACAAGGGTTTTTCAAGAAGAAATGATAATGCATGCAAGTGTAAAATCGACTTTATCATTCTTGTTCTTGTTGAAATGATCACGTCCCTCATGCGACTATCCTCCTATCATACTTACAACTCATTTCCGCCTTGATCAATCAGCCACGGATGAGTGAGACATTGCTCGCTCCAGAGTTTCCATTGGATCTCTTGTCTGGTCACATTCGGCTCGTGTGGACGATGAGCATAAGTGAGTTAGGTCAATCCAATGTCGGTATCGAAGAACACTTGGTGAAATCTTCGTTGATCAAATCGGTGAGAGAAGTGAAGCATAAGCATAATCGATGCATCTATCTAATAAAAAAGGAAAACCAGTAAAACAAATGTCCATAACAAATATCAATAAACCAAGATTTAAATTCCTTCTAATTTCTACTTTTGTTTCAGATCATCATCACTACCGCTACATACCTACATCAATAACAAAATCATCGATGTCGAATGCTCTTCAATACAACCTTGGATTCCCAGGTATACCATTTTCAGATCCTTGTGACCATCTAACTTGATCACTCTCCGAACGTTCAGCAGTGTATGTAGGAGGTTCTACCGATTGTCGTGATAAATGAGGTGGTGGTGGATATTGTAAATGAGGTTTAAACCTTTGCTCTTCTATTCTTCTATTTCCTTCCAATCCTTCTTGTCCTTGTTCATTCCATACTGTACGTTGTTGTGGCTGTGATTGTTGACTCCATCCTTGTCCATCCCCTTGACTTTGACCTGAAATGAGTCCTTGTCCCGTCGGTCTGGCATTAGGGAAAGTAGTTGCCGAAGCAGAAACGAAAGAATCTCTACCGTCAGGTGTTTGATTAGGTGTCATATATTGCGTATTACCAGTATTTGAACTTAATCCACTGTTATAACTATTCATACGTCCGTAATCTGATGGTGGGGATAAATGAGATTGATTATTCTGGTTTTGTGGTAAAGCAAATGGATGTGGAGAAGGCATTTGAACTGGATCTTGACCATTTTGATGACTTTCTGTTTGGGTCGAAATGGGAGGATAGGTAGTAGGTTGAGGTGGATATTTAGGAAATGGGTATTGTGTTGGGTTTTGAGATTGAGAAGTATCAAACTTTTGAGAAAAATCAGGTAATGGTCGAGAATTTTGATTAGGAGATACGTTGTTATCGGCTAAACGTTGATATGAATTGGGTGTCTTTCTAGTCAACACAACTCTTCATGTCGGACGAATGAAGCAGACGTACCAGAGCCGCACAACCTCCTGCTACTGCCCATCCTATCCTGTGTGTATCCCAATGTATTCCATCCTACAAATCAGCTGAGCCACACCCGCACGTTCACAACAGATGTGGGATGACTTACAGCACAGAAGAAACAGTCTTCACCCTATTTGTGGAACGGTCAGAAGTAAAGGAGATATGGTACATTTGGCAAGAGTCAAAAACACATGGGATATAGACAAACATGCGATTAGCGCACTTCGACATGTAGTTGCGGAAGACGACTCACCTCGCCTGGGGCATTGATGGGTGGACAAGTTGACATGCCCTATGAATTATGTCTCTTTCTATTTTCCTACCTCCCTTCAACCACTACAATTCGAAATAAAAGGGACGAGTACGTGTGAAGCGGTTCGATAGTCTAGAAGAGGGGTGTTTGCTGCGGGTCGAAGAATCGCAGTCGATGTTTGAGACAAGATCGTTACTTTTAACGCGTGGAAGAGTGTAAGTAGTCGATGCGATAGGTAGCATGCACCTTTGGTACTAGAGAGATTGAGATGATCCGTGTTCGTCGCTGTGATACTTTCTCTGGTCGGTTACGGGAATGAGAAGCAAGCAGAGTAAGGGAACAAAGGACCACAAGGGGGGGAAGATGCAAAAAGGATTAGAAAACTGACTTTGTCTTCGGGGGCCGAAGTGAGAACCGACCGAGGGTGAGGCGATGAGATTGTTACTTACCCTGTCCCGTGTACTGTATTGTACCCGTCGACAACAACTTGACAAGCTATAGCAACATGTAGCATACCACGATAGATAGTAGTGTACGAGTAAGTTAGTCTAAAGTCACTCATCAAGGCTACAGGGGGGGCATAGCGTAGCTGGGCAGCTGGTTTCCATCAAGTCCGGATTGTGCGGTCAAAGGATGACCTCAGACTCATTCTTAGCCCCACCATGCAAACCAAGTTCCACACCATTGACAGAGGTACTATACCAGCAGTTGTGAACGAAACATGTGCCCACTGTACACTGTACTTCTCCCGAGGTCTAGCTTTCTTCTAAACCCCCACTCGTCACCCTAGAAGGGACACTCCGATCAGAAGTTCCATGAGACAACAAGTACCCTCTATCTCATACCTTCCTCGCTCCCGACCAACTCCCTCACTGACCTCTCCGCCCGTCTTGCCACGTCCTCCCTACCTCCTTCGATATCTACCACTGCCACACCCTCTTCGCCGGAAGTAACAGGATCTTCCAATATTGTCAATTGCGAATCTAACATTTTCGGTCCGAAAAAATGTCCCTGTCGAGCTGATATCCGTTCTTCGAGCAGTATCCTCGAACCGCGACAGTAGAGGAAGAGGGTGAGGAGATTGTCAGTTGCTGGTTTATGTGCTTTCTTCTCTGATGTTGCGTGTGGGTGATCGATGGGCTAGGGATCAGATGAGAAGGTGTAAAATCAGAAGAAGTGGTATGAACTCACGAGATCATCTTTAGGAGGGGGAACAGCATCTCCTATTCCCCGCAATATATCTCTATACCACCTTTTCAAAGCCGAACACGCTATGATCACCCCTGCTCTCCCCACGCCCCCTTCTTCCCTCTTATACACCTCCTTCTTGTCCCATTGCTCCTTACACACCCTCTCCGCCGTACTCCGTATCAACGCCAACCATGGTAAACGGTCATCATCGTTCAATGGTGTGCCTGATGACATCTTGTCGATGTTCGACTGAGGATGCAAGGAGTCGCCATCTACGAATGGTAGATGAAGAGCCCGGGAAACTGACTCGCCTATGGTAGATTTACCACAAGACCCGGGTCCCATGACTATGATGAGTATTGGACGGGGTTCGGAAGAGGGAAGGGTGAGTTCGTGTGAGGCTGCTTCGTAGGCTTTGACACCGTTGGAGGTGATGGTGCTCATGTCTCGGGTCATGAGTGGTATCTACGGTGTATTCGATCCGAATGGGCTGCCAGGTGGATATATAGTACGGGGAAAGTGAACCAAGAGTATGATGGCAGTAACAAGATATGTGTAGGGAAAGAGAGTCGGACCGGGTGGTGCCGGGTGGAGACCATCACGACGTCATTCATCATGCATTCCATTCCATCAATCTTCTCCACTTCTCCTCATCATCCTCTTCACCCCCATAATTCTAGTATGGAAGGTCAAGCAGTAAACAGTACGACGAGTACGACTATTCAGTACGATAATGTCGAACCATTGGTCACTCGAACGGACCACCACCTATACTCGTTGGCGGGCCCACAGTCGAATGTATCCCCCTCCGCCCCAAACTTGAAACCAACCGCCACATCTTCACTCTGTCCGTCATACGTGACCTTCAAATGTAAATCAGCGTACGACTCATTTACGCTCAGCTGGGGGTCTTGAAGCGTTTTCATACCGAAACTGTGTGGCTCTAAACCTGGGAGCATGGCGAGCGGCGCCTCCAAAGGTGCCAATGCGACCACATCGTCATCGTAAGGCCAGTAGGTCGTCGGAGCGATAGTGAGAGTAATCCGTTGAGAGTAGTTCCGGACGTCGCTCATATCATCCATCGCGAAGCCCATTCTGAATCGTTGATACGCCGTTGAAGGACTATAAGCAAGCAATGTGCCCGTCACTTGTGGCTTGGTCGTCAAGTTGGTCCTTGAGATCTTGTATTTGACTTCGACAGCGAGCTCTCTACTTGGGCTGCTAGAGGTGGACGATGCTGTGGAACTGGTCGGGTTTGAAATCGCATCTTGTGAGGCCATCTTGTTATCTTACGGTTATATGATACGCCTTGGAGGGGTAGTGGGTGGTATGTTAAGTAGCGATGTCGTTCGTTCGAGAAGTGGATCCCGGAGCTGATAATACTCTAGCGAATAATTGTTATCCGCTGTCCGCTAAGCGATCTCATAATGATTAGACCAGTCAAGCAGCCTCGTAAAAGGAATATCATTGAACATCTCATTTCGAATCACATACATTGACATTGTCAAATCTGTCGACATTCCGACTAAACGAAGGACATCTCATGTGAACGGACGGCCAAAACAGATGCAATTGTGTCAAATATGCAGGTGAAGACAAGATAATTCATTTACGTTCATCAGTCAACCGCAATCGACACATGCTCATTCTGGCATCGAGTATGAAACATCTACGTTATAGTCGTAGCAGTCATCGAACTACCCCCTGGACCAAACGTTACCCTACTCCTCACGCCCTGACTCTTCCCATCGTACTTGACCGACAGCATAATATCAGCGCAAGAGTTCTTCGGATCCAACAGGGGATCTAGTAAACCACACACTTGGAGATTGTGGCGTTGTATTGGCGATCGAAAATCCCACCTCTTGTGTGACTCTTTCTGGCGTGATTTCGTCCCTGGTGCTTAGACGGATGCCAAAGCAGGACATGCCAAGAGGGGAAGCGGAAGCGGTCACGGAGACAGTGACCTCCGGTTTGACGGTGGAATCTACGCTCGCGACTGGAAAACTAAAGGCCACGATCAGCTCTTCTTTCGAGAGTGGGATGGTGGAGGTGCCTAGATTGGTATGCTTCATAGAGAGGACACGAGTCTCCATTATTGTCTTGTTGGACATGACAGCAGGATCGATTGTGTTGGTTGATACTGAAAAGGTCTGAAGAAGAAATCAGTACATATCACGAGATCAGGTGAATGGACGGCATAAGTGCCACGCGAAGACCAGACAAAAAGGAGCTGCACCTCATTGAGGAGATTGTCATCGCAGTATCTCGGCCACACGACCATCAAGAGATCTGCTTGAACAATACTCCGACAACAGCAGATAACGGACGGCTCCGATCGAAGCGGACCATGCATGTCAAGCGCAATAATGACAAAGACATGTGTGTTCGATATTGAATGCCATCCAGTCCTGAACGAGAACTCATTCCATGATCCAATCACCCCAACATTCACCCTCAGCATTGAGGTATGACAAAATGCACGTTACTATTCGCTTGATATCAACGACCGCATCGCCCTTGATTCCCAGACAACGACAGAGTGTCCTTCCAACCCAGATGTCAACCTCGCCACCGATTTTTTTCTCTTTCCTTCACACTCGATGGACAAGTAAACATCGGCGTACCATTGATCTCCCACCAGTCCCGGATCTTGCCAACTTTCAGCTCTGAATATATGAGGTGGTAAAAGTGGAATAGAGGGAGTAATGTTCGTCAACTCGCCCACCGTACTTGGGTTGATCGTGTGGGTCAAAGTAACCAAGACCTGTTGCGTGAATGTGACCGGGGATGTCTCCTCTGGTAAACAGATCTTCAAGTTGAATATGGGGCGTGACGATGGAGCAGTATAAGTCCGAAGCTTGACTGTGACTTGCGATGTGACAGTGGAGCGTTCGAATGTACATGGGATGGTCAGGGAGGTTCCAAGGAAGAATTCATCGAGTGAATCCGGAGGTGTGCTCGAAGTTATCTGTGTTTCCTGGTTTGGAGATAGACTCATGGAGGTCATCGCGGTTTGGTCTGGCATGATGATTTGGTTGATGTTCTTGTTGATTTACTAACTGATCAATTGTGAGTAAACGTATGAGTTGATTGTATCATAAGATCAGAATACGTGCTGGTTCAAGAATGGTATGATCATATTTTCCATCTCCCGCCAGCCTTCTCTCGGTAAACAAGCGACATGTGAAAGAGTGAGAAAGGCAGTCGCTGATGCTTAGAATATCTTCACTCCTTTCAGGCTGCTCCTGACGTGATAATGAAGGAGATGTATCATGTTCGAAACCGACCAACCACTCTTTCGCTATTACGGCACTTTTTGGCCATGACACATACAAGTACAAGATCGAGCTATAGCCCACATGGAGATAATTCATTCAAAAGAGACAAATACTTGAAGTACGAATCAACGTACAACATGCTAAGTCGCAGTCATGGTACTTTCCCTCGGACCGACTATGAACCTAGCCATGACCTTCCTACTTCCTCCACTATAGGTGACTGTCATGTGAAGTTCTACGGCGTAATCATCGTCATAACTCACGCAAGGATCTGTCAAACTGGTGATATGGTCAAGATAAGGTTTGAGATCCGACATCGTGGCTAAAGCGGATGGTAACGAATTGGTAATTTGGTCCACTCGGGAGAGATGTTTTGTGTAGATGAGTGCTTGACTGAGTTGTTGTTTGAATGTTTGATTGGTACTTGCGGTAGTGAGGGCGGTAGTGTTCTCCATGATTGTCAAGCTTGACTAGGGTAATTTAAGAATTCAAGGAAGTGGAGTTAGTGTGAAGTGACGATTGGCAGAGGACATTCGATGATCGAGTGCTTTATCGTCGTAGGTGAGTACGAAAACTTGGAAGGCCTCTCGACCATTTCCTCTCCTTCTCTCTTTTCTCGACTGACCTCCACTATCTGGCAGAGTGGTCCAAAGAATAAAGGATATCTCAACGCACTCAGGTAACGCGTCTTGTCAGGTGTGACGTTTCATCCCTGGCTACTATAGAAGACTGAAAGGATCATATCTGTCTGTAGTCGGGGCTTCAAGACGTCCAGTTGATACGGTCATGTGTGTATGGCCACCGATTACTGACTCTCAAGTGATCGTACGGAGATGCAATGACCAACTAGAATAATAATGAATCAACATGACCTGTTAAGTAAACCTCATCAAGTTATAAGTCCACTAAAGCAGTAAATTCATGATTGATGATACCAAGTCTACAATCATCTCCTGACATTCAATGACTATCAAAGAATGTAACAACTGATCAGTTCAACTTTCAGAAAGAGTCAAAGTAGTCGGAATTCGCTCCGTATAACCATCATGTACAACGTCCACATCAATATCTATAGGATACCATGCTACACTTCCGATATTCGATCGACTCACTCTTGCTTGACTTGAAAATGTTAATCTTGGTGTTACCAAAGTATGTCTACCGTCTTGTGAAGTTTCCCGTACGTAGTTGACACTTCCAACAACTCTTAATTTCACATCCACTTGTTTATAAGTTAGAGAAGTATGTATAATGGTAAGATCTAAAGAAGCGTTAAAAGTCATTTCTGTTGATGTTCTGTCATGTTGACTTCTCCAATCTAAAATAGCTTGAACAGTAGTTGAAGTTCTCCCCCGAACTTCGTAGTGATGTCCATATGATGGTGGATCATCAGTAATTGACAAGGTTAATGAGATTTGAAAACCTTCTGTAGCGTTATCAATTGTGTTGGGAAATTGAATTGTGGTAGGTGTGAAGGTACTGATTTCTCTTTCTGACATTATGACGAATTACGTTTATTCAATCGAGTTGTTCTAATTGTCAAATGACAGGATTTCGTTATATAAAAGATGAAGAGATGGAGGATGATATGATATTTGAAAGCAGTGAACAGTTGAGAAGAATGAGGATGACATGTTCTCGTTTTTTAAGACGGCGATTTTCAACTCCATTCATTCTTATTCGTATCTCTCATTCTTTCTCTGAAACGGAGAGGTGAAACAGAGATATGTCATGGTGATGTCAGATGATGTGATTATATTTGGATAACAAACATCATCTTCACTAATCCCCAGGTCAAATCAATGTCGTCAGAGTCTTCTCCTGAGATCAACGGTGAGTTTCCAACGTTGGTCATTTAAAGATCTGAGAGGTGTTAGAGGTGTTTGATATCAATGATTATGCTCATTGTGGAATTGATTATATCTGAGTGGAACCCTTGAAAGTATCATCATTCATTCCTTCCTTCCATGAATCTACGTTTCGCTCTTCGACCATCTGACAATCTTCCAAAATTTGTGACTTCCATATCTAGTATGAATGGTAGTTTCAAGGGAAACCTACTGAGTAAGGGTACTTAACAGCTTAGGACGGACATAATGATCCTCCACTCCGACGACGGTCTCATCTAGCATTGTTTTAAAACGCACAAGTATAGGATAACAATCTTCTTCAACATCAGATCGAAAAGTCGCTTGACTATCAAATCTCTTTGAGAAACCTATAGACGCATCTCTTTTCAGTTCCGAATCCTCTTCTAGTGTGTTCGTGATAGTGAGCGGATAAGTCAAATTGCCTGATATGTTCATGGTGAGAGTGACATGTCTAGATCTCGAATAGGGGTGATCGATATCCAGATGGAGTTGGTAGTTGAATTTCGTGCCAAAGGATAGTTGTCTTGGCTTTGAACTGTAAAAAAGAGCAGATTCGGTACGCTCTAAAGCGAGGTCGATGATATATTCTAGGGAACAGCTACAGGCATTGCTATTGACCTGCAGGATGAGATCGACTAGGACTTTCTCTTCTTCGATTTCGCGTGGGATCGTAGTGACCGTTGACCATGTTCCGCTCATTATGGGGGTTGTGATATCGTTCAGTTGGAGAAAATGAATTGGCAGAGTGAGCTTCAAGTGTAAGATGTGGAAAGAGGATGAGGATGATTATGAAATCAGATTTGTATGTTGTCGTCAATCGAAATCGCACACTCCTTCCTTTCTCGATGGGATGAAAGGTACGCTGAACAGATGTCGCCTTTAATCCAACGTGCTATGGTGTGATGGCATGGTGAAACTGCAATCAGATGTCATTTCAAGAGTATACCATGCACATATCAGTACTTACTACAACAATACAACGTCATTTCACCTGATCCCTAAGGTCCAACCAATCATTCGGACAACACGGCTTCCGCCCATTTCCTCCCTCGATACTTTTCAATATTAGGTAAAGCCATCCCACTCGTCTCCAACTTTTCCTCTCCCCAAGCCATGAGTCTTACCAGTCCGCTCAACTTGGTTTCCATACCTTGTCCATTACTCTCCAGTATGGCCGCGTTCAATTCTTTGGCAATTTTAACTCTCTGACTCCGTCGCATGAGTTGGATGATGGGTGTGAAAGCGGGATCCTGGAATAACGCCAAGGTTTCAGGGGGAGGAGGGGGCTGGGAAGATGATGTGGCGTCGTCGGCGTACTTGGCCAAATCGGGGAAAGCGAGGAGAGCCATGGTACGTTCTAGATCATCCAGAAATTCTGGATGTTGTGCGCCGCGAGGTGCGAGTTCTTGCGTGGCGAACTCGAGCGCTTTATCAATCTGTTCCTCTCGTATGTACTCGATGAGACGGAGTAGGTGAAGGTGGAAAAGAAGGGGAGGGTTGTTGTCCAATATCTCTCATGTCAGCATTGTCCGTGAGACAGAAGACAAGGAAAGGATAGATTGTAGATGACCCCTCATATCAGGTCTGTGTAACAGGTATTTCAGCATGGCCTTGCCGAAGCCGGCTAAGCGTGGTGCATGTTTGTTAAATCTTTGGGGAGGTGCGAAATATAAGTTGTGTTGTATCATGGATGGCGATCAACTTACCTCTGGATCCAACTCGTTCACCCTTTTGACGGCCTCTTCTACACGACCTTCCTCCACAGCCTCGCGTATTTCCATCCGCTCACGAATGCTCGCTTCGTCGACTTCAGAAGGAAGGCCGGTTTCCCGAGCGAATTCAACAGCAGCGTCGGAGAATCCTTCAATGACGAGGTAGTCATATATCAATGCGTTCAGATCACTTCTGGTCAGCCCCCCTGACTTTCTTCTCAAACCATATGAAAGACAGACGAAGAGGAGTAAACAGGGGATCAGAGGGGCAGAGTAAAGAGTGTCCTCAAAAATTTTAGGAGAGATTCCCACTTGCGTTACAATATCTCATCATACAAGTTGTGAACGATACACAATGGATGGATGAGTCCAAATCACTCACTTTTTCGAGATGTCAGTTCTGGCGAGTTCTGCATCCCATTTATCTTGTCCGATACTTGGGGGAGGTGTGCGACGGGCAGTGGGTCTACTGGCCTGATGAATCAGCGCTTTGTTTACTGACATATAAAGGTTTGAGCTGACCATTTCTTTAAAGTTTATAGATTTGAGGGCAGACCAAGTGACCCATCGGTCACATGAAAAGTCTGCACCGAAAGATGGATGGAAAAACAAAGTTGAACGACACGCATTCTTTCATCTACGCAGCATGGCATCGGCATTTGACGGCATTATTCAAAGACCGCTCTGTGGCAGGTGTTCTCCGACGACGCGAGTGCTTTTGATTTTGATTTCTGTTCAACAACCAAACTCAACTTTGTACAGTACACAACGGTGAACACGCTGGGTTTGTTATCATGGCCGGCACAGGTTACGACTTTTCACGTCTATTCAACTCATCTATCCTCGCTTTCTCTCCTGGGTCTACTTTCCTCGCTACGGCGTATCAATCTCGGGTCATCGTCAGATCCACTTCGAACCTGTCCATCGTGAGGACTTACCAATGTCTTTCTGCCTCCCAGTCGGCGGGTCCGTCTCGTGCATCCGAAGAGCTCTCTGTGGAACAGCTTCTGTGGTCGTCGGATGGAAGGTATCTGTTATCTTATGGACGTGGTAATGCCTGGGTGTTTGGTTTGGCTGTGGCAGGTGATGGAGAAGGTGGTGAGATGGTCAGAATAGGTGGAGGAGTTGAGGGGCTGATCAAGGTGGAATGGGCCAAGGGGGGACATGAAGTTCTTGCTTGGTCTGAACATGGTGTAAGTCATTAAGATCTTTACTACACTGAGGGAGTGAACTGAAGTATAGCTGAGATTGACCATCTACAATCTAGAGACGGGAGAAGTTGGTATGATACAATACCCTAAATCACCAGAAAGTCAGCTCTCGTCCCAGGTCGGTCATGTCCAGCTGACAAGCAAGCTCATACTTGGTCTCCCGACGGACGATACCTATCTGTCGTAGAGCGTCATTCAGGTCGTGATCATCTAGGTATCTACGATTCTTTCGATTCTTTCTCTCTCCTTCGCGTCAGTTCATTCTTTATCGCTATCAAATGTTTTACTCACAAAGTAGCACTTCCCTTTACATGAAGATACCCATTTGTTATCTTGGTCCCCTTGCGGTCGATACATCGCAACAGCCGATAATCATCTACACTATGCCGCCCATATCTATTCTCCTCTCGGACCATGTTTAACACATTTCACACCCGCTTCCACGAGCTTTGGGATGAACAACGAAGATCCAGGTTTGGGAATACGTATCATGGCTTGGGCGTTAGGAGGAAGATTCTTAGCTCTGGGTGGATGGGATGGAAGAGTGAGGGTGTTGGATAATGATGGTTGGGGATGTGTGGCTGTGATGCAATGGGGAAACAAGACTTCAGAGTCGGGCGTGGTGAGCATTTACCCTTTACTCACATCTATCTCTTTTCTGTCATTCTGAGAGCCCCAACATCTGATTCATGGTCTAATTCCAATCACGCGGACCGAGCTCATAGACAGACAGTATGGAGAGAACCTGCTTCATGGATCCAAGATACTCGTGGTAGAGGTATCATCCAATGTCAGTCTTTCCATCCTCACTACTCCTTCCCTATTTTCTCAGTTGTCCGTTCAGCTCACCTCCAGTCGACCGTCTCTCCATTCCTGCACCACTACAAAGCATTCGGCCAGATCTCTCGAAATCCCATCCCAAGATGGGTATCACCGATCTTTCTTTCAACTCCGATTCTTCCCTTCTTCTCATACGAAAAGAAGATCAACCATGCGTCATTCACATTCACACTTTCTTACCTTCACCAGGTGCCGTTCCCAACGTCACTCACCTAACTTCTATCTCTTTCTCCTCGATAGTCAGAAATGTTAGCTGGGCTCCGAAAGGGAAGAGATTGGCCGTCGTTACGCGAACTGGGGGAGTGTATATCTGGGACGGAGAGAGTGGATGGGTTGATGGTGAGAAATCTGGTGAAGAGGAGAAAGGGGGGTTGATGGAAGGTATTGGAATTCCCAGTTGTACGTGTCGGAACAACCATACTCCCTTTTAAACCCTCGTCCCCCATATATACTCGTCCCTCATCACAACGTCAGGCAGAGCCAAAATCCTGGTTGAGAGGACAATTGTGAGAAACTGACCAGCAGTAACACCATTCGTTGCACATGATATCCACTGGGCACCAGATGGACAATCTCTGGTTGTTCAAGATACCGACCATTTCTGTCTTTTGTACGATGACGAGTCTGATGAAAAAGAGAAACACGGTAGTGTCACAGGAGAGAAATGGGAAGAAGGTTTGACGGTAGTATGTGAAGAAGAAGAGTTCAGTGGGGTAGAAATGTCAGATTGGAATTCGAGATTACAATTAGAGGTGATGTAATATTCTTGGTATCGTTTGAATCAAGTCATATCAATAATATTTTATTCATACTGCATATCTACCCACTAGTCCCTGAAACTCAATCTATAATCCATCTCTAATTCACCAAGTACAATGTACTTTTTCAATCTGAACCCGTGAGATCAAATCAGACTGATCCACGTGTAGTGAATGTATATTCTTATTAAGGTTTCACTAACAATCCCCTTAATCTAACATACATAATCTCCCATCCTTCTTTCTTCTCCCCTTTCTCTTGCTTCTCCTTTATCTCTCCTTCGGTCAATACGTCAGACTTAATACCGATCCCAGGAGAAGAAGAAGACCAATAACAATCAACTCTACAATCTTCTTGTATCTCTTCCATCAACTTGACCGCTTCTGATTCAGAAAGAGAGATGAAAAAAGTGTTCCGAACGAACGTTTCGAGCCAACCTATGATATCGGTGTTTAGGGCTGTAGGTCGGGGATGAAGGGCGATTTGAGTAGGTTTTAAACAAGTTTGAGAGATGAGCTATGAGTTAGTTTATTTTTTCAGCTCCACTTTGAGGATGTAAGTGATTCAGAATGGGCCCAGAAGGTAGTTCTCCCTTGTCACATGTCACACGGAGAAGAAAAGGGAGAGGACACCTGCGTCTGAAAGAATTAATGAGGGGATGAGATACGAGGGGTATTTGAATACAAGAAATGTTTTCGATGGAGTAGAGTACGTGACCGAGTTGGTATATTGAATGATTGGGAATAGTGAATTTAGTTGCTACAAAGGGCGTTTGCAGATTGTGCAAAAGTGAGGTAGTGTCAGAGAGTATGAGGAACGATAGTGAGGAAAGAAGAGGTGGATCACTCACATCTGTGTATTGTTGAACAGTGGGGAAATACCATGGATCTAACGGTACCGGATCTATGTTTTTATTACGAAGTACTCGATGTATACTAGCTCTCACTCCAACCCTATTGATTAGTCCATACTCTCTTCGCCTCTCACTTGTTTCAGACCTCTGAATTCTTTCGCTTTACTCGTAGGTATCGAAAATGACTCGAAAGTAGGTCGAACATTTCTTCAGGAAGGAGACCGGATCCAAAGGGTGATACTTGGGCTTGCAGTCGTACCTTTTCCGCCCCTTCTCGATGTCATAATCTCAGAAAGGATGACAGAAGGTATTCGAGTTAATGTTAACGGATAAAACGGACGAGGGTCTGGGTAAGCAGGCAAGTAGAAACAAGTAAACTGACGTATTACCAAAACCTCCAAATTCAAACGCCATCCTCCCACCTGGTTTCAATAACCATTCCACACTTTTCAACACTCCCAATGGATCATCTTTACACCAATGAAGGGTTGCCGAAGTGAAAACTGCATCGAAAGTGCCTTTGTAAGAAGGGTCAAGAGTTGTAGGAAGGGATTGAATGTCCGCTTGAATGTAAGTGATCTTGGATAATTTGGACCTTGCTTTTTCCAACTGGATGTTAGTCCTTCGTCTCTTTTCCTTGTCACGGTATCATCTCCGTACTTGTCAAACCTTGGTCTCGCTTCGTCTCCGTGGTTCATTCGCCCCACCAGGTTCTCCGTCATGTGGAACCCTCAAAGTGATTAATTTTGGTTTCATCGCCGCATTCCTCTGCATTGAATTGGAATCCGGAAATCAGATCAGCTCTGCGAATCTGTGGAGGAAAGAGCAGAGAAGGACGAGGGCGAGGGCGGAGGCTGGGCGGGAGAGAGCCCTTGAGTCACTACTAAATGTCATAATAAGACATTTGATGAGATACTCAAGCATATCTCAACTGAGAATTGTCAGGGAGAAACACAAAACTTACCATGGAAGTGGACGAATCGACCCCTATCACTTCGCCCTCCCCCACTTGATCTTTGATCAACTCTGTCAAGTGTCCCGTCCCACATCCGAGGTCTATGATCCTCTCTCCTGGCTGCGCATTCAAAAGGGATAAAACCGGACTAGTATTCTGGACCGAATAAACGAAAGAGGCGTGGGTCTCGTACGTCTTCGACTTGTGATTCTCCAACGAATTCTGATGGGCCATGGCGTGGGGGAGGGGGTTAATTGGCAATTTGGTGGTATTCTATTGAATCAAGTGGTCGAGTGATGGTGACACGGGGAGAGAAGTGGGGAGGGAGTCGTCGTCGGAAGTGAATGATGGAGATGAGAATAGAGGATTGGAATGGGGTGAATATTTGTATGAGGGAAGATGTTGAGTCGAAGAAGGAAGAACTGACAATTTTGTTGATACTACTCGCTCGCAGAGGGGAGGTAATGGGTGGTGGACTTGCAGGGTGGAGGTCGGTTTCGGCCGGTTCACCCGATGAATTCGATTTCCCTTCTCTCTTCCTTCTCTTCTGCTGTCTGTCTCTCTCATCTTTCGAGTTGCGCCACACCTCCACGTCGTACGCCGTACGTCGTCATGTTTTCGAATTAACTCTTATCCCGAACAACTAGTCGGCCGACACAACAGCATAGCAACCGGCGGTTTAGAGTAAAAGTGATGGGAGGCCAAGCGAGGGTGGAAGTATTCTCGTAGTTCCATCTAGACCGTATCCGATGTCAGCTTCCAATGGGAATGCAAATCTTCCCATAACGACGTACATACACTTGTTCTACCCACTTCAGTTCCTTCCCGTGTCTGTCACCTCGCCGATCTACCAATCTGCCCATCCGCCAATCTACCATCCTACTGGGGATCATCTCGGAACACATCTTCGAGGTACCGACTGACAGGGCAGGCATGGGCGTAAGGTGCCAAGCAAGGGGAGGATGGGATACAGAGTTTAGGGCGTACAGCGCGTCTCTTTCCAAACGTGCTTGTTCTTCCGGTGGAAGTGGGGGGAGGGAGGGAGGGAAGGGGTTGACCCTATGTGGGGTCTGAAGTGGGGTCATCTATCGTCAGCTGTCGCTTACGAGACGGGAGCAATGATTCTTGTGTCTGACCACTTACCGTGCGTATTTCCTTACCTTGAAAATAAACATCTGACCTCAAAGATGTTCATGAGCCATGAGGATACCGCCATGCCGCTAGTGCTAGTACCAGTGACTGATGGATTGACGAGACGACCTTAAGACGCCATGTCATGCTCAATCGAACTTCACTTTCGTCATACCGCACAAGCCTCGAGCTTTTGTTCGAGAAATGGCAAATGAGCAAGTCGCAGTCATGTCGAACGTGGATCGACTACATACATCAAATCCCGGTACCTTCTCAATGTCGATCCACATTCGAATGGACGCGAATCAACAACTCACGGTTCCCCACAGCTCTGTTCGTGGCTGACCGACGATCCACCTTCCATCTTGTTCCTTCTACCACCAGCCACTAGTCACTAGACGCTAGCTACGCTAGACGCCAGTCGCTCGATCTGTGTCGGCTTGCTTCCATCGAGTACTCGTATGCTGACCGAACCAATGTGACTTATCGTGCTGACCAACAATCTCGCGCAATAGGCCAGTAAGCCAATAGTTAGCAGCCTGCTCGCTGATCGCTGACGCTCTGACTCGTCAAGCCTGAACGCGGACGGCGGTTAGAAATCTGAAAGATGCTTCGCTTCTCGTTACTGCGACGGTTCCAGCCGTCTCGTCATGTCTTGGATAGTGGAAAAACCTCCCTCGCAGAAGACTCATCTCATTCGCTCGATGTCTCACTGCGGCATGCCTCCAATATCCCCTTGGTCTTTCGATCACTCATCCTCGACCGCGTCCATCGAACATTGGCCCTTTCTCAGGTCATATGGCGTGCTATTCGATCGCAAGATCATCGTTCTCAGCTACGGTCGGACCGATAACGCCACTCGTACCAGACGATCCGACGAGTACAAGTTCACGGATTGACGGATTAACAGATCATCTTGAATGTCGCGCCGGTAGTGAAGCAAATGCCGACCCGGTTTCTCCCCATTCTCTCTTATCTGGACCGAGAGGGAAATTGTATAAAACCCACTTTGAACAGGTCAGTTTTCCTCTCATCAACCTCTTCTTCCATATTCACTTTGACAACTTTCGAACTCTGACAGGTCGGTATATCCCGTCAACATGCTTTTCGCTCGTCTGGCCGTGGTGGCTCTTCCCATCTTCGGTCTCGCCTCACCCCTACTCTCGAGCATTCCTAAGGAGAGGGACCTCTTTCAGATCAAAGAACGTCAGACTTTGCCAGTGGACCCCGTCAATATACTCATTGGTTCACTGAATGACATCACCGTGAGTTCCTTGCTTCTCATATCGTTCCACCTCGGCAGATCGGGTAAGCTATCAAAGAGCTTTCTGGTCCCGGAAAATTATCTCAAAGCGAGATCACCCGACAATTTGGGGGACCATCCTTGAAAACTTCCACATGTATAATGGTGAAGCTGAATTGGAGACCGCTGCCGACAACGCCTTGAGTGGCACGACCGACATCTTTGACAGTGCCACCGATGTGGCCAACGCTGTAACCCGGCTGGTAGCGATATATGCTTCTCTCAATCCCAGCTCACTCAGTGACCTTCCCGATTCCCAAGCGGACGCCCTGGCCGTTGCCATTGAAGGTTTTCTCACTGCTATCACCGATGTCGAACAAACGGCTTTTGCGGCCGCTCTCAACGGGAATGGTGTATCAAGTCCTGTGAGTTTATTGTCACTTTCATCCAACCTAGCCTCTTTCTCTCAGCTGACAGTGCTGAACGCCAGGGATCGCCCACGCTGGATGAAGTTCGTGATATCTTGTCAAGCCTCAATGTGAACCTAGTTACTTTCATTGGAGATTTGGGAGGCGCCGGATCTATCGTCGTTTCTCGGGCTGTTTCTTTCCTCCCTTGGGAATTCCCTGGTATACTTGACTTACTCCCTGGTGGCAGGGATCTCAATCGTACGTCATTGCTCAATGCTCAGCTTCTTGATGCCTTCTTTTCCCTTGACCGTCGTACAAAAGTGTCTTTGGATCGTGAAGGATCCTGTCGTATGCCTTGGGATTGATCACTGATCAGTACAGTTGCCTTAGGTCTCCCTTTGAACCCCAGTGTTACTCCTCCTAGACGTGACTTGACCAGTCTCATCAAGCTTGACACTCGTGCTACAGTGTCAGTAACTCTCACCAACGTTCTGGGCCCCGTCAACTCCATTGTTGTGAGTTAATTTGCTCATTTAGTCTTTTTTGCCTTGATCACGTTCCTCTATCAGTTAGCATGATTGCTCTCCTGCATGTTTAACCTTTTTTAACTTTGCTCTCCCTCCCCTTTGTCCCTTCCGGGCTCGCTGCTCTTCGTATAAACGTTACGATGATGTTTCGCCCCATTGATTGCCTGAAATCTCCCCATTGAGGTACTCACAGTAATACTGACGGACAGAACGTCGTCAACGCCGTCACTGTATCCAGTCTGAACGGCGGCGTAGCCGTTGTCAATGCCGTACTCACCGTTGCCGCTGCAATCGGTTCGACTGCCAACACCATCATCAACCTGGGTGTCCAGACCGGCACATACTCCCAAGCGACGCTGAATACGCTCGCTCAAGCAGTGAAGAACGACATCATCGCAATTGTCACTGTCACTACGGCTCTTCGCACTGCTTTCCTCAACTTCCTTAACTCGCTCCCTGTGATTGGTCCCGTCGTTGGTGGTGTCGCAGTGAGTCTTTTCATCTTCACTGTTTGTCACCCCTGCTCGTGGTGCCCGATGATTCTTCAATGCTCCTGCTTCCACTCTGGCGCTTGACTCCACGAAAGAGGGCGTTTATGATTGGAACCACGAAGCTGACTGTGGTCTAGGGTGTCGCTCAGTTGGCTATCGTCGCACCCCTTGACGCTGCCACGGCCACATTCGTCTATGCAGTGACCACCGTAGTACCAGGATCGCTTCCCCTCATTGTTGCCGCTTTGGGCAACCCAGGAGCTCAACTTCTCGCGAACAATGGCTTCACCCTCACTTCCGGTGAGTAGGTAGCTCTTCTCATTCCTGTGTTCACTTCCTGTGTTCACTTTTATCCCTACATAGCTCCCACCTCTGCTGGATCCCTCAGAGGCTCAGGACCAATGATAAGGGGATGACTATCATGGACGTATAAAGTCCTCTTGACTGATATGTCAGACGTGCTCGCCGGTAGTTTCTCGGTGTGAATCGAGCAACAGTGATAATTCGACTATCTCAACAAGGTTGTGTACAGTTTCATTCGTCTAAGGAATCTATTGCGAACGCATGTATGTATAAAGTGGGGTTCAAGTGGTCGATGGATTCTTTTCGTTGCTTTTTCCTCATCTGTACACTTATCCCTTGTGTTGCAATCATCTTTCATGCTCTGACCATCTACTGTTATGTGTGTAGATCTTCTCTCATGTCATCTTCACTGATCCCCTTTACACCACCTGGACCATTGACCACATCGATGACCCGTCATTGACTCGAAGTGGTGTGACCTGGTGTAGGCAATGATCACATGCATGATGCAACATATGACGAACGAAGGACCACGGCTTAATTCCATTGATCCATCGCACGGAAAGATCACCCACATTCTCAAAATAACCACCTCATACAATAGACATACATACTCCCTTCCTCGATTCCGCCATACGAGTCATATGAACTTCTAGACCATTACTCGTACTCCGAGTGATTCGTATGTACGAGCAGGGTCTCGAGATCACCCTGAAAGGCTGTCGAAACCTAACGTACCTCCACCTCCCCGCTGAGGAAAGTGAAATGACGAGTAATGACATCAATATGCCACAAGTACGAGCACGGTCAAACAGTACTGTATTCGTAGAGACCGTGGTGTGGGCAAGGATCAAGAATGACGTACCATTAGTATCTTGTTCCTTCTTACATCAAGAAAGCCTCACTAGCCGCACGAGGATGATGGTACCTTTGTCATCTACCGTTGCCAAGTTACCGCTATCGGTTTTGTTCCTATTTGAACTGAATCGCTTCTGAAGCGTCCAAACCGCCCACTCTCACAGGACAACGTCTACAAGTCAACGATGTGTGAGGACAATGAACAACAAACTCCACTGGGACTTGTTTTTCCACTTATTTCTTTCGTGGATCCGACAGAGTGAGTACAGAAGTCGGACATGGTAAAATACACATGATCATCCAACCCACTCACACAACATCAGAATTCGGGACCGCCCGAGCACGAAGACGTCTTGGCCCCGAAAGGAATGAGAGATGTCATTTATCCCCAACTGACAAAAATGATCGGTGAAAGCTCCAACTCATCTCGCCGAACCCTCAAAGTCCATCTGATCTCATCTTAACATGCACTCGTATGGAAATGAGCATCCATTTTGTGGCTTCCACCCTAACCTACCCTGCCGTTGGAGTAAATTGAAACACCTTACTTTTTCACTGACTTTGTGCCTTCGTTCCTCAATATCAATCATCCTCCACCGTGTCATACAACCCTCGAACTAGTCTTTGATTCACTCAAGAAATGAATTTGGGGACATCCTTGAAACTCATCGCCCCCCTCGTCATAGTCCCTCCACCCTAATACGTTCAATATCGTCATCGACATCAAGTACACTTGGAATCGCGTGATATGTATGACCAGTGATTTTCCCAGTAGGAAGTGTGAAGGAAAAGGTATAAAAACCTCTCTCTGAGATTCTTTGCAAGTTCATCATCCTCAACAATCTCAATACTTCCCACTCTATCAGTAGACTTAAGACTTCATTACTCTAACTATTTCAATATGATCTTCACTCGTCTTGCTCTTTTCGCTCTTCCAATCCTTGGACTTGCCTCGCCAGTTGTAAAGGAAGATGACAAGGCTCTTTCCAAACGTGGTGATACAACTATTGATGTACTGAACGGTCTCAATGTCAATATTGTAAGTCAAGCTTCAGTCGCTCTTTGGGTTAGGAGATTGAGTAAAGTATGAAACAAACAATTGCAGTACTGACATTCAGGACAACATCATCAGCCAAGTCGGTACGATCGACACCAACAACGTCAACGTCGACCAAATCTCCACTGCTCTCACTGCCATCGTCAGCGCTCTTAGCCAAGCGACCACTGCCGTTTCTACCTCTACCGCTAAACGCGCTTTGATGGGTGATTTCGAGAAGAGGGACGATCTTCAAGAAGCCGGTACAGTTTTGGCTGCTATCATCACCAAGGTCCTTCAATTCGTCGAACAGCTTCTTCCGATCCTTGACCAATTCCCTTTACTCGTGAGTCATCCACTTGTCCCCATCTTCATTCATAGGACACTTTGCAGATAGAAGTGAAGGCTGATGATCTCCAGGGCTCCCTCGTCGCTAGCATCCAAACCGGTTTAGTCACCCTTCTCAAAGGTGTTGATCTCGTTCTCGTCGGGGTCGTACAGGTTGTGTCTGGTTTGCTCTCGGGTTTATCGGGATTGCTTACCTCGCTCCAATTTGGTCTCCTCGCCGGTCAGTTGTCTTGATATATCGTGTCGGATGTTGACTAATCGATACAGGTCTTCTTGGGCTTTAAGCTTTCGCGTTCACGCAAAGTGACATACAAGGTTTGTGTATAATGTTTCAAGAGAACCGGTGGAAGGACTTGGAAAAGGTATCGAAGAAAGGTGGAAAATATCTGTAGCGAGCTGTTATATCTGTTTCATCAAGGACATGCTTATGCAAAGTCAGTAAACTTTTGGCAACATCTCTCGCGAAATATCCGCCGAAGACCCTGTTCGTTCGAACTTTTCTCCGCTTCGAAGAGTGCATGCCAAAGTGCCAAGTTTTCAAACGAGTAACATCCAGGCGTAATATATGAGACGATAAGTGCGGACCAACGGTTAGCGTAACTTGCTCCACGTAGTGGACGAGATGAGTACAGTACCGGTTGAGGTTTGCCTTGGCGGAAGGGTCCGGACCAGATGACTCCCGTCCCCCACAACATCCACCGGAACATAGCCACATCTCGAGCATAACTTCAGTGCTACCTTTCTTTAACCGAATCTCTAGGGCGGTAAGGGCGGGATACGGTAGCAGATCCGATCATCGACATAGACATCGCCGAGAGTCGGGACTTGCTCAGGGACATGTTTTGACCCTCGAAGGGCAGGGAAAAAAGTCGTATTCTCCTTTCGACAAATGATCGCTTTTGGAACTCTTTACCGAATCATCTATCAATAAGAAAGAAAAATTGCCCAACTTTTTGAGACATCCTCACAACTTGACGTCTGTTTTTCACTGTTTCGTCACTATTATCCTACTGACATGCCAAGAAGAATGGTGTGAGTATATGGAGGATGGGTAGTAAAGTTTCTCTTTCGGAAAGTGATTTTACGAATAGGAAAGGATCATTGATTACTGACGTCTGACCCTTGTTCCTCTAAAAGTAAAAACTCAATCATGAACTCACCCGAATTGATTCCAACACGCCCCGAATCAATCGCACGTTTGAACAAGATTTGGGCGTTTGTCTTTCTTCCTCTAATTCCTACTTCATCCCCCTCCGACTGACTACTCACATCCTTCAGACTCCCCATCCTCTTCCTTGATCCTCCGCCCTCTTATTTTACCATCCCCCCTTCCTTGATCCCCCACCTCATTCATCCTACTCCTCGTGATCCTCACCTCTTGCTTGATCCCCCACCTCCTTCCCTTGACCCCAAAACCATCCACTCCCCATCTGATATTGCCCCAATGAGTCGGAACGGTCCAGATCCGCCTTTTCGACCCATACGCCAACCCGGTAATGTTGGACCGAGGATTGAGGGGTGAGGAGGAATGGAAGTCGAGGGAGGGAGAAAAAAGCTATAAAAACCAACTTGAACCGTCGATATTCTTCATTCTCAACAACTCCAATCCAACTTACTTCTCTCACTTCAATTATTCTTCCCAAGTCCTCTAGCCAATAAACTCCCAGTCGTCACGATGATCTTCACTCGTCTTGCTCTTTTCGCCTTGCCCCTTCTTGGGTTCGCCTCTCCAGTCGCCAAGGTAGACAACAAGGGTCTCGCCGTACGTGGACAGACGGTAGCAGACTGTCTTACCACTTGCAAGACCCAAATCGTGAGCCTTCACTCGTCTCCTCTTGATGCTCTCGGACCAATAACTCACAAATCTTCCGGCCAGTCCAAATCTTTCCCATATCTCCCTCATCCTCTTCCGATATTCCGTCGTCCACTGTCTCCTCCCTTGACCCATGTGGTCCTAACAGAGCATTCCATCGCGCTGCAGAAATCAAGTTGACCATCAGGCGCCGGCTTGTGACGTGATCAAGACCACGACCGATGTTACGGTTATCACGACCAACATCAACATCATTATCACCAGTTGCACCGAGACGATCGCCGTCATCAAGTCCATCGCCATCTCGACCGAAGAGGTTACCGTTGTTGCTCAGTTGGTCGTTGACATCATCGTCCAGATTGTCGGGGTTCTCACCGTTTGCAAACCGATCGGTGCACTGGTGAGTTGTTCACTTGATTTATCGTCCTCTACTCTTCGTCCGTCACAATACCCTGACACTGGCTATCACAACTTGCTTTCCCAGATTGATACGATTACATGGTATGAGTTTAAAACTGACCTCTCAGAGCGCTCTCGTCGCGCAGCTCACCATCCTCATCGTGTCGCTTCTCACCACGGTCGGATTGGTCGTGGACGGCGTGCTTATCGTCGTTGGCCAGCTTCTTCAAACCGTTCTCGGGGATGTTGTGGGCCTCCTCAACGGCCTCGGCTTGGGACTCGTCCTCGGTGAGTCGTCTCGTTGCATCGTTTTGAGAGATGACTTGGTTGACTTGACCAGCGCTTCTTGGACTTTAAGCTCCCGTCTCGCGATTTGCGGCACGCATACAAGGTCATGTATACAATGGATACGTTTGCTGAAAAGATTTGGTCGTACGATCTGGTGATGGCGGGGTATCACACGTAGCTCGCTGTTATAACTGGGTCTAGAACATGTGCATGCAGAGAGTCAGTGATGAGTGATGATTAGTAGTAGTGAAAAGTCAACAGCTGTTGTCGATGACGCTCTTTTCCCGTACTAACTTAAGTAGCAGTCGGAGCTTTTGGGTGGCGACGGTCATTGCGCGTGGCGCTCCCTCTCCCCCCCTCTCCCCCTACTCTAGCTCGCTTCTACTCAACCTCTTTTCACTTTGTCTCATACAACTTGATATCTCACACCACACACCACACACCTCACTTGCATCACTTGACTCACTCTCGCTACTATCCACCTTGTCAGCATATCTGTCCCTTGCAGTTCCTGCTCCATCTCTACATCCCTCGTACATTGGGTTTTTTGAACGGACGACGTGACGAGTCGGGTACTTATACTTTGATAAGCCGCAGAAAAATCTTTTTACCCGGTCTCCACTTCTCCTTCTTTTCTTTCCTCTTTCATCTCTTCGCATCATGGTACGTCCCTCTTCTATCATCCAGTATCTATATCATATGAGGTCTCATGCCCGATCGCTTCCATCTTGATCCCTATGCATGCTGGTGAAACATGGATGGGGATCAAACATGTAGACTCAAGCTCGCGTTGACTCGGCCTTCTTCACCATTTTCTTCTCTGCCTTTTCCTCATGTCACTGCTGACTGTTGTAGGGTCAAACACTATCAGAGCCAGGTACGTCTCATTGACCATGATTCACTCACTGCCAAGCTGACACGATCCTGCTCTTGTGTCCACTCAACTCACCATCTAAATCAAATTCCAACTCCTTTGGCACCTCACACGACATCATCTCCCTCCTCACCGTCGATCTGCACCGCCACATGTCATCATCCATACAGTGACCGAGAAGCACACCACCACGGTCAGACGGGGAAAAAAGTTTTGGGTAGGACTTTCGGACATGCAAGGATGGCGGATCAGTGCGTCACATCTTCCTCTCCTATCATGAAGGCGACTAATGTCGTAGGTATGGAAGATTCTCATTCTGTTCATTTATATCTACCCCCCGCCGACGGCGGAGCACCTCCTGTTCAACCAGAAGGGGGCATCAACGACATACCCATCCAACCTGCCGGATCAACGGTAACTAACGATTCGGTCGAGAGCGAAGGACCTGCTTTACTAGGAGTATTTGATGGTCATGGCGGGTCGACCGTAGCCAAATTCACTGGAACGACATTTCACACACGATTAGCTGGATTGGAAGCGTATAGTGCGTCTCTTTCTGAATCACATCTTGTTCTATCATGTTGACAACCATAGAAAATGGCGATTATGAGGTTGCGTTAAAAGAAGTGTTCATGAAGACGGATCGGGATTTAAGAGCAGGTGAGCCATCAGTAACGAACTGCTCAGCCATTAAACTGACATCGAGACCCAAACTTTTTTAATGACCCCTCGGGATGTACAGCAGTGGTGGGACTAGTGACGACTGATGGGCGGATCATAGTGGTTAGTCGTTACTGAAATGTCTCTTCTCGAGTGCTGACGCGGAGGCGAATGCTGGCGATTCACGTTCTGTTCTTGGATACAAAGGGATCGCAAAAGATCTCTCTCATGATCATAAACCAACAAATGCTGGTGAGTCCTTCGTCAAAACAGTTCCGCTTGAGCTGAAAGCGTCTAGGCGAAACTGCTCGAATAACATCGGCAGGAGGATTTGTAGAGTTTGGACGTGTGAATGGTAAGTATCTCTAGTGATCAACGTGTTTAGCTCAATCTCCAGGAAATCTAGCCTTGTCTAGGGCTATCGGCGATTTTGAATTCAAACAGAATTACTCCCTGGAACCTGAAAAGCAGATCGTCACATGCGATCCAGAGATTACAACACATAACATAGATGGCGAGGAGGAATTCATTGTATTTGCATGTGATGGTCAGTCCACCCCACTCGACTGCATTTTGAGGTTCGGCTCATCCTCAGGTATTTGGGACTGTCTGACATCACAACAAGTGATCGACTTCATCCGTCGAGGTGTAGCCAACGGCGATGATTTGGGCAAGATATGCGAGGATCTGATGACAAAATGTTTGGCGACGAGTTCGGAGAGTGCAGGATTGGGATGTGACAACATGACCGTGGTCATTGTAGCATTATTGAACGGTCGGACACCGGATGAATGGCAGGCTTGGGTGAAGAAGCGCGTGGAGGATAGGGGTGAGTTCCTTATCTAGCTAGCATGTATGTACCTAACGTGTTAGTGGGTCGAGAAACTCCTGAATTTGTCCCTGATGTGTTTGGTCCAGCGCGGACTGCAGCAATCACCGGAGGTGGCTTTCGCATGGCCGGCACGAGCGGTCTCGCGAATCTAGCCCAAATACTCAGTGGGAAGGTCGTTCCTTTTGATCCAGCCCAGGATGACGAGGATGAAGACGATGATGACGACGACGGCTTGCATATCATCACACCAGACGAACTGAATGCCTACAAATCAAACACCCCATCCGTCTTGAGAGGTTTGTTTGGAAAGAGTGACGACGATCAGGATGACGTGTACATGGATGACAAGGCTTTCTCCGGTCCCATTGCGCCCAAGGACGTGACGGACAATCTGGTATGTCTCGTCAATCCCTAGCTCGTCCCTCATATTGATTGACCCACAGGATTCGGAAGAACCTCGGAGCTCGGACACAAAAGCGACACATATACCATTAATCGTCGACGAGGACGGAGATTCCGTCATGTCTGACGCAGACTCCGATATCACCACCACTGCTGCTCCTGCACCCTCTGGTCCTCCAGTCCCTCCAGGACTACCTCCTCCCATAAGCTCACAATTCAAGGAGCGACCCTCTTCACCGTTGCCCCCGACATTCACCTCGATCGGCTCACCTCAAGTCCAGAACGTCGGCGACAAGTTGAATGGGGATATGACGCAACACGAGACGAAGCCAGCAGGAGACGCTTATCCTGAAGTGGCAAAGGTGGAGGGTTTGATGGATACCAGTGAGAGTCCGATAAAGCTATAGTCGAGCGTGCCCAATCGATGGATTATTCGACGTCAGGGGGGGGGAGGGAGCAGAGATGTATATGACACATCCATTCATCGTGAACGTTGGAACGAGGTATGTTGGTACATTGGGGCTACTACTTGTGAAGCGGCGTGATAGCCGACGCCTCTGGGTCATTGGTTAATCGGAAAGAGAGGTTTGGTACAGGAGGGGACGAAACACTTGTAGACTATATACCCTTTCTCATAAAAAGACGACAGGGTTAGAGTCTGTAATCTGATACCCCTCATGGAATTGTGCGATGCTCATCACTTTCAACGTGGACGGTCCTGTCGGAGTTAAGCAGTGCAATGATTGGAAAATGCCACATTTGATGCATGCAGCATAACTCCGCTTATCGCCGGCCTTCACTGCGTCCTTCCCAGCAAGGCTTATAGACGTCTTTCATCCGTCAAACTTGTAAGTGGTGTATCATCGCTGAAGACGTCAAGCTGATAGGAGATAGTATTCATCATGTCTGAAAAGCCCAAGGTCTCGAAAGGCGGCAAGGGTGAGTTGCATATATCTACCAACTTCCATTCCGTAACCTCACTTCTGTCCTCAAATCTGAATATATCTCGCAATCAACCACTTCTCTCAACTTGTGGGCACACATATCATCATCGAATCTCTACACCACAATCAACCTCTGTGAATTACCTGCAAGGCTTGGTGTAGGGATGAGGGAGAATAGGTGGACATATCAATACAGGGAAAATCCGCTGACATGACCTCTTCTTCAATCAATCTTCTGCTTCTCTTCACTCTTCTTTCCTAACCTCCCATGAATTCCCTTCTTTATCACGCCAAACAGCCGCCAAATCCTCAACGGCCGAGACTAAAGCTAAAGCTGCCAAGAAAGCAGCTTTGAAAGGTACTCAATCACACAAATCTAGAAAAGTTCGATACTCGGTCACATTCCACAGACCTAAAACCCTCCGTTTACCTCGTAATCCTCGTTACCCAAGAAAGAGCGTACCACACCTTCCGCGTATGGACCAATTCCGAACCATCCGTCATCCTCTCAACACGGAGAGTGCAATGAAGAAGATTGAGGATCATAACACTTTGGTTTTTATCGTTGATCTTAAAGCGAACAAACGTCAGATCAAGGATGCTGTCAAGAAGCTGTACGATGTTGAGGCTGCGAAGGTAAACACGCTTATTCGGTGAGTATATCGTTTTTATTTTTCCTCCTGAACCCTTCACTCTTGAACTTTGTGCTCGTCTCATGATGGGGTGTCGTACACCCTTTCGCCTTCGGAATTTTTCTTGACGGAGACGAGTCGAGATTGATCGTGGAGCGAAGATAGGGTGGGCAGAGTGGTTGTGTGATAGATATTTCAGGAAATGTTACTTTTTGAAATCGACGGGGATGATGGGAAAAAAATGTGGAGTGGAAGGGAGAAACCTCCGCCTTCATTCTGGGTCAAGAAGATGCCAATTCAGCCGGACAGTTTGCTGACCCCTCAGACCAGACGGATTGAAGAAGGCGTACGTGCGCTTGACAGCCGACCACGATGCTTTGGAGGTTGCCAACAAGGTAAGCAATCATCTTTAGGATACATGTGTCGCGTCTGACGGATCAGATCGGCTTCATCTGATTCATTCCCTTCACGCACTCATGTACATGGCGCTGTATGCATGGATAGCACCGCGATCACCCTAAACCTCGCACGTACTCACTAACCTGGCTCGCCATTCAGAGTATTGCTTCGGTCCATCCAGCTCAACGCTTGTTTGGTCATCTCGGGCAAGGTCATACATGCATACAACTGAGTCGAGATTGACATTCATCTACTCTGACAACGATCTCGGAATCCCCTCCCTTTCAGATTCGTCGAGCAATTTCACGAAGTTGCTTCTGAATGCGCTACAAACTCGAACCTTCTCTCTCCTTTCCCCTTGATAGCTTCCCTTCCATCCTCACTCAACATACTAACATCCCTCTCGACAAAGACGACCGTGGCGTCGTCTCGTACGAGGATGACAGTGCTGAGTCGAGTACCGTACCACCTTCCTTCTCCCTGTTTGGGCGGTAGCAACGGATTTGGTCCGAGTTTAAGAGCTGGGATGGTGGTACTGCTCTTTGCGTCGACGAGGGTGTTGATGGGTTTCGAGTCGCTGTGGGTTCAGTAGTCGTTCTTTGTTATTCCCCTCGATTCAATAGCATCCCAAGGCGCGAAGCTCTCTCTATCTCTGTTACGTCGATCATGCCGCGATCGCGCGCAAGTACAATGAAAGACATAGCCTCTTGATCATCTGACTCTGGATCGCAATGACGAGAAAGCGGTGTGCTGACAGAAAAAATGGGAGCTAAGTTGGTCTCGGCGCAGATGACATGAGATGGTAGGTCCAAATGACAAAGTTGAAAGAGGAAAAGAGTCATATACTCACCTGAGGATATCAAACATACGTTCTATCAACTTATCTTCATCTTCCTCATTTTCTTCCCATTGTGTGAGACTTTGAGCCATCCGTTCTTCCCCAAAAATGACTTTTGGCCATGGTTCTTTCAAAGGACTATTGGAAAGACCATGACAAATGGTTTTTATCTCAATCTTTTTATCTGTGTTTTCGATGATTGGGGAAGAAGGTAAAGATAGATCGACGTATATTGGTTTAGGTCTATTAGATAGATAACCTATTTCTGGTGTTTCCCATCTATCCTCTAAAGATATTCTTTCTTTTTCTTTCTCACCCTCAGAAGAGTGGGAGATGTCGACATCGAGCTGTAAGCTTGCCACGGATGGGATAGCGGGAGAAGAAGGGATGTTTGAAAGAATAGGTGTATTTGAAGCAAATTGTAAGGTTTGAGTAGGATTTGAGGTTTGAGGTGGATGTAACCGGAAAAGAAGTAAATTGAAACCTTCGTATTCCCCCACTGTGTCCACATGACTTTTCAGATAATCATGTACTTTTTCAGCTGAATGAGGAGAAGGTGATAAGAAATCTTTAAGGAGTGTACCTCTTGATGGTGGTGATGGGTTAAGACCAGGTTGACGGACGTTTGTTCTGTGTCGTTAGACCTCAAGTCTTAATTTCTTCTTTTCTTCGACATCTCCAGTCTGATAGTTATGTAGTACGAGTCACTTTTATTCTTTCGTTTTATCCTGATCACATGATTCATCCACGCGATCAACATCATTGGCCACCGTAGGACCAACGTAAGCTAGTTCCGAAGAGTGGGTTACAGGCAAAAAGGTGAAAAGGTGAAAAGGTGAAAAGGTGAAAGCTATGAGATTTTTCAATACATTTCTTCCAAAGTGATTTCGGATATGAAGATATGAGAGCTCAAAAACGACGTGAATGTGAAGTAGAAGGAGGTAAGAAAGACCCACATAACACCTATCCGAAGATCTTTTGTCATTCCTAACCAAGTCCCACCGACCGTGTTACCTAAATCTAATCCACTCAAAACCCAAGCTTCATCTTCATCCTCCTCTTCATGTCTTGTAGAATCAGCTAAACCATTTAAATGATTGTACGTATCATTCGAGTCGGGATCGATATCAGGTGGGACATCCTTTGATCTCCCATTGGTGGATATGGGCAACGAAGGGAAATTATGCCAATGAGCCGGGAGAGCAGGTCGGGAAAGGTATTCATCTCGGTTCGAAGCTAGTATTCTGCCCATGAGTCAGGAATCTTTATAAAAACCACATGATATCCCTCTGAATCGACTTCATGTCTATCGATGAACTGAGCAGATGTTCAGAAGGTGTAAGAGAAACTTGAGGAGGGGGGAGGGGGAGGTGTTATCAGGAACATACTGTACTCACAATTTGTAACCTGGCTGTGAGAGGGTGTAGAAGACTATGCACATTGTCGATGGTAGATTGCAGACTAATCTTTTATGAATACTGAGCTCTGACCTGCTCTATCCAAGTATCCTTCAAGTCATCATTGCAGACCGAAGTAAGAAGTCGAAACGGAAGGAGTGAACGGAACGGAATGGTAAAGTGGAGGTCGTTCGCCCGAGCTCGCTTACACCTGACATTCCACCACTTACCTTCCTTCCTTTGCATTCCACTCGATCTTGAAGGCCAGAGAAAACCCAAGATGACTTCTCTCGCTTCGTATGTCACTTTTCTGGTATGATACGATAGCATAAAAACTCACAGACAGTTGCATATTCTGTAAAATTATCAAAGGTACGATCCCCTTCCATCAATCCTACTTGAAACTATGAAACTGACATTTAGGAGAAATACCTTCGTCCGTCATTCTCCAAAGCATACTAGCCATGACTTATTGACTAGGATGAAACTGTTGGAAACAGAGACCGTTTACGCTTTCATGGATATCGGTCCCATTGCAAGAGGACATTGTCTTGTCATACCCAAATGTGAGTTCACATTTCCCTGCGTTCCCCCACCGGCCACCGGGTCCTATGGGATAGTCGAGAATCTCCTCTCAACCTCGCAAATATCCTCAATTTGTTTACCGGCATGGGATACAGTCATAAAAAGTGAAGTAAATCTGAACTTATAGACCACGCTGAAAAACTCACCGATCTTCCAGATGACCAAATGGTCGATATTCTTCCCACATGCAAGAAACTTGCCAAAGCGACGGTACGTTCGAATGAACTACTCCTCATGCGTTATCTTATTATCATGCGAAAAGAATGATTGGTGATATAGCAGGGTTCGACAGACTACAATATCCTTCAAGTAAGTTGCCATGTCTACGTCTGTGATCGAAGCTTATCAATAGAACAACGGTAGACCAGCTCACCAAGTAAGCTTTTTTCCCTCATTTCGATGAACAAAGCTGACCAGATAGGTCGTAGATCATGTTCATTTCCATGTGATTCCCAAACCTCAAGGATCAAGTTCGGAAGCTGGTTTAGTGATTGGTTGGCCGAGTGAGTACTTTTGTATTGCTGATGGGTGTTTAGACTGACATTTGCCAGCTCAGAAGGAGGTAGGTTAACACCCGGCCTTGTGAAGATCAGCTGATGTGTAGCTCTCCCAAGACGATATCAAAGCTTCTTACGAGGAGATCAAGTCGAAGCTGTGAAGTGATCATCGAATGGGATAAACTCAGTTCAGTTTAGTTCAGTTCAGTTCAGTACAGTACAGTTGCGAGATGCATCATACACTCAGTCGGGCTGAGTCGATCTGCTTGTTACTTGAACGGCTCAACAATTAGCAGCTTTCTACTCGTAGCTGTTCTGCCTCTATCGCAGCATGCAGTCGTAGAGAGGACTTGTCAAGGCAATTGCGGGGCCCGTTGCAACTTGATCTCTTGGACCCTGAACCTCGAGCGACTAGTGACGGTGCTTGCACTTTGGTCGAGGAAAGGTCTTAATTACGCTTTTCGGAACGTTTTTGGACTTAAATACGCCTTTTCCGAGATCTGGGTCTTAACTACGTCTTTTGGCTGGAGGAAGGGTCCTTTTTACTGCCCCCCAGTTAGGGTGGACTATGGGCACCAAGTTAGGGGGGGTATTGACCATACATAACGACGTTAGGGGGTTAGGGGAAGTTAGGGGGTTAGGGGGTTAGGTGGTTAGGGGTGGAGGAGAGTGTTTTTAATGCATGCAAAGCATGCATTGGGGGTCCAGGGAGGGTGGTGTAATTAAGTCCTTTTTTTTGAGATGGGTGTAATTAAGTCCAAAAACGTTTGAAAAGGCGTAATTAAGACCTTTCCTGCACTTTGGTCGTCAACGAGTAGAGATCTCTGCTTCTCTACTTACCGCCTGAGACATCTTCTTCACATTGCCTCACTGCATGGTCAACTGTGCCCTCTCTATGGTCCAACTCATTACTGCTGAAAAGGAAAAGACGATGGTCAGTTTCGAGGAGTGCAAGGATGAGGTGACGTTTGCAGAGGGAGGTCCGAGCGTCGAGGTTGTACATACTGTACTCACTCATGATCACTCACTTCGCTTTGATCATCACTCCATCGTCTTGCCACTCATCGTCCATGTTCTTGCCCTGCCACTACTAATGCTCCCTTCTCTTTCTCTATCATCATGTCAGGGGCTTTGCTCCGTTCGAGACTGGGTCAAGAGCAGATGAAATTACAGGTGACACTCCCCACTTCACCATCTCATGTCATTTCACTGGATATTGCCCGAGGAACGACCTCAGCCGAGGCGATCGATCAATGTCGGAACCTTGCCTCTCATCAGCTCGGAAGGACATGGAAAGATGAGAATAGCACGTCAGAGGACTGGGATGGGGAGGCGACAGATGACTGGGCATTGAGAGAAGTCCGGGATATGAAAGATGTCAAGTGGTGGACTGAAAGAGAAATAAATGAATATCGTGATCGTCAGTAGTATTCCCTTCATCAGTCCTATCCCAGTCTACATTCCGACAGTACTGCCAGTGCCTCTGCTCATGTAACAGCTCTTCTCAAAGCACTCGACGTTCTCTCTGACATGATCACATCTTACACACTTCATAGACCTGGCTCACCTCTCATACGCATCTCTGTGACTCCGCCCACGTCCACGACCTCAACACCTATCCTCACCTCTGTCCCTCTCAACCCCTCGGATAGCATGGCCGTTCTACTACAGGGGCTTAGTAATGAGCTTGGACTTCCGAAATCCACCACGGATCTCCTCGCACCGTCAGAGAACAAGAAGAACAACCAGAACAGAGGTCGGTCAGGTTCTCGGTCTATCGGAGCTCTTGGTATGGTCGCAGGGGAGGACATCCGATGGCGTGTCACTGTCATTGTGAACCATAAACTCTTGATACTTGAACACACCACCAACCTAATGCGATATCTGAAGGCACTGAGACAAAAGAGCAGCGTCATCAATATCAAGATGGACGAAGAATGGCTGTTTGAGAAAACTCCATCGAAGCGGATCATCAAGGACTCTACTGAAGATGAAATCGCTGGGGATGAAGAGGAGAAAGATGACACCCTGAAAGCTTCTGCTCTTGCCCCTCTTTCTGTCACTTCACCATCAGGTCAGTTCGTCGAAGAAATGACGACCTCACCTTCCAATTCCCCCTTCATCCCTTCACCCACTTCTCCTTCTCCTGTCAGTCCCTCTTTCCGACCCTTAAGCTTTATCTCTCTCTCCGCAGGTACCTCGGCCGGTCTTTCCAAGCTCTTACCCCAGATCACCGGCAGTGGAGCGACTCCTTCAGGCAGTATCAGCAATCGACCCGCTCATAGTTGGGCGAAGAAATTATCCCTTTCGAGTTTGAGCAGTTGGACCGGTGGATCAACCGACTCGAATTCTGCTGCAAATGCAGAAGGTACAAACCGAGCAGAGAGTATCAAGTCTACAGACCCTCAACCCATCTCTAGACAAATCACAGGGGGGTTGTGGGGATGGTGGACAGGTGGGTCGAAGCCAGAGGAAGGGAGCGCAGCAGCGTTCATTGCAGATCTCAACAACTCAAAGAAGCCTTCAAGTCAACTCAAACATCTTATATCGCTGCGAACAACACTCTCGACAGCTTCAACTGAGTGGATCAGCGAATTTGTAGAGCTACGTGGTCTTGATTCTCTTCATTCCGATATGTCCAAGGTGAGCAAAAAGGCACATGAAGTTGGGGATATGTACGAGCAAGTAGCATGGGAAGTCATCAAGTGTCTACGGATATTGATGAACACCAATGTGAGTCATTTATTGTCCATCACCCATACCCACCTCGCTTACTCTCCTGACTATGAGCTGATGACGCAGTCTGGTTTTTCGGGCGTACTCGACAGACCGATATTGGTCAATGACATCTCTGCGATCCTCCTTGCCCCTTCACTCAAGCTCCGTTGCCAAGCCCTCGACCTACTTGCAGCTCTTTGCGTCCTCTCACCCATTGAAGGCCTCCCTCTTGTTCTCACCTCCATTTCCGACCTGCGCGTCACCATCGGAGAGACTCACCGATTCGACTACCTCATCTCGCAATTCATCGAGCCCCCTGCATCCGGCTCATCGACTCCGAACCCTTCTGAGATCTGGGAATGGCGTAGCAGTGTCCAAGGATTTCTCAATGCCCTCACCAGCTCCTCCGAAGATCTCGAAGAACGATGTGAACTGCGTGGCGAGCTACACCGAAGAGGTTTGGTGCACGCGTTGGAGGTGTTGGAAAGACAGAACCCGCCGGATTCTTTCGACAGGCTAGTCGTGTTGTATTACGAAGACAGAGATGAGGATATGATGGAATTGAAAGCTGTACAACTTTCAGCCGCTGAAGGTTTACCGGAATCCGTCAGCGAAGATTCCATGATCGCTTCTTTTGTTGATGAAGTGGAAATTCTTCAAAGAAGGGTGAATGAACTTCAAACAGAGGTCAGGGATCATCTCTCATTACATATATCCAGCTAATGTGAAGTAGAAAAAGCATTTTCAAGGTATTGTCGAAGAACAAACTGCTGAATTGAACATTTTGCATTCCATTCAAGATGGAAAAGAAGAGACTGGGTTAGTGCAGAGACTTATTCAACAGGAGAAAGAGATAAGCCGACTTCGGTCCTCCGATACGGTCGATCATCCATCAACAGAGGCGGAACAGGCCGTGAGGGAGAGAGAAAAATTACGACTTGCTTCGCTTACCGAAGAAGTCTCCGAACTCAAAAATCAGGTCAGCTGCTCCTAGGGGGTGATCAAGAAGTCTATACTGACAGATAGTTGTCGGACACTACAGACTCCCTCATTCAAGCTAGAAAAGATGTTGATTATCTTGAACGAGCTTTGGAAGCAGTTCACTCTCGATTATCTTCGTCTACCTCTGAAGCAATCACCCAGTCCCCTGGGAAACATCACAAAGGGACATCGGCGGATGCTCAAGTTATCGCTAGTGAAGCAATCGCCAGTTTTGTTCGACAAGAGGAAACTATCACTTCTCTCCGAGCTGAGATACAAGAATTGAGAGCGAGAGAAACTGGACAAAGGCCATTGATGAAGTCGGATGGTCAATATTCCTCAACATCATTGGAGACGCCGGTGATGATTATCACATCTCCCCCGCCGCCCTCGCCATTACCTTCTCTGACGGGATCGTTCCCATCCACTACATCTCCAGGAAGATCTGCTTTCGCACATCCACCACCACCTCCCGCTCCTCCTATGCCGTCAACGTTCGGCCAGATAGGATCATCCTCACGAGACTTCCACCCCCCTCCTCCACCGCCTCCGCCCATGCCAACAAAACTTTCCTCAATGTCCGATACTACTCTGATACCACCACCCCCACCCCCACCTCCACCCATGCCACCACTGCTGTCTATGATGAGCTCGGGTCCTGGCCCCCCTCCTCCGCCGCCACCGCCACCACCTCCCCCACCGTTCACAGCATCTGGCGCTCCACCATCCCATTCATTTGGCATACCGCCGCCACCACCACCACCTCCCCCACCTCCGCCTTCGTTACCATTTTCATCTTCATCGCCACCTGGCGCTCCGCCTCCACCTCCGCCTCCGCCTCCTCCTCCTCCTCCACCTCCTGGTCCCGGCTCAGCCCCTCCACCACCTCCACCTCCCCCAGGTATACCACCAGTCCCTCAAATTCCTGCCAAATTCGCATACAAAACTCCCAAACCGACTGGACCCAAATTGAAGGTGTGTATCTTCTCTCGCATAGCCCAAGAACAGAGTATTGACCTGTAGCCTTTCTTTTGGTCGAAAATGCCCCAATACTTGGTGAAAGACACCATCTTCAATTCTCTTGGTAATGCTCCCGATCTCGATCTGTCGGATCTCCAAGAAGTCTTCGCTGTCGAGACTTCAGTACAGAAGGTTAAAGGCGCGACAAATCAAAAAGCACCCACGTCGATTAGTCTTCTGGACATCAGTAAGTCGCACTATACTGTACGTCTGTGATTTGTAGCTGAATGTTCAAGCAAGGTCTAATAATGTTGGTATAATGCTTGCTCGACTGAAGCTGTCGCCAACGAGGATCCGCCGAGCTATCCTGGAAATGGACGATGAGGTTTTGGAAGTGGACGATTTAGCAAGTATCAGTAGAATGTTACCTACTGCCGAAGAAGTACGTTTTTCACATGCTCTGCTATCTTATTCCTGTTCATCTTCCCACTTCCTCATCAGTCAAACCTCTTTTTGCTTTGAGAGGTCCTTTCATTCCATAATCTCTTCTCTTAGTCCAAATTCCATCCGTCAGCTTTCACTTATGAGGACAGACAGCTGACATCCAGACGGAGAGACTACGGACGTTCGAAGGGGACACGACCAAACTTGCCAAGCCCGAGCTTTTCTTTCGCGAGGTAAGCTCTGGCTTGTCGATCTGTGCCAAGCTGACAGTCAGATCATGTCCATCCCTCGGCTCAAGAGCCGTCTAGAAACCATGGTATTCCGTCGTCGGTTCGAGATTCTCAATGCGGAGGTTCTTCCCGATCTTGGGCTGATGCGCTCTGCCGCTATAGAGCTCAGGTCGAGTGGGAGGTTTAAAGAGGTATTGAGAGCTGTTTTGACACTTGGGAACGCCTTGAATGGTTCTAGCTTTCGAGGGAACGCGGCGGGTTTTCAACTGGATGCTTTACTGAAGGTGAGTGTTGACGTTTCAATCACATAACTGGCACTGCTTTGGCTCATCGTTCACATCTTCTGATTTTCTCTCTTAACGCGGCATTCTTAAGATGCTCGTTTAGAGTTGTGATTGTATGGGACATAAGCGATGCGAAAGATGGTTCATGAGAATGTCTTGTAGTTATGAGACTGAAGAAGACGAGAGTGCTGATGTGGTAGTTGAAAGAGATGCGGACATCAAAAGGTGCAGGATATCCAACTTTGTTACATTACCTGTCGAGGGTCCTGTTGCAGTCAGACCCTAAATTGGTGTTGTTCAATGAGGAAATGCCTTCAGTCGAGGCTGCCTCACGATGTGAGTTGCGCCCCATTTTCCTCCCTTTTCATCCTCTTCCTGACTCTCTAAGATCCTATCCGAGCTGTCCCTTCATGGTAGTAACGCTTACCAGCTCTTCTCAGAGGGATGGTATCCACTGACACGCAGTATCTCTGGGTGATATCTCCACGGCGATCACCACCCTCCGCACCTCCCTCGAATCTGCCAAGAAAGAAGTGATCACTTCATCATCTCTCAAAGATCTACCACCCGAAGATGAGTTCCTGATAATCATAAAACCATTTCTCGCCCTCGCTTCTCCCGAAGTTACTCGGATAACTCGTCTACAAGCCGATCTGTCAAACGAACTTAAATCCCTCGCTTCATTTTTCGGAGAGAAGGATGATGGGGCGGAGACAATCTTCAGTATAGTTTCTGCCTTTTCCACTTCCCTTCAAAAAGCAACAACCGAGATAACTCGACATTTAGTCAGAGTTACCGACGTTTCCATCAATTCGATAGTTTCCTCTTTAGAGAACCCTCTCATCATTCCTGCCACGGCGACCAATACGGCAAAGAGTGACGTCACGGTGAGACCAGTACCAGATGGAATGGCCGGACTGTTCGTTCCACCCACGGAAAACGTTCCGGCCATTTGGGCGAGTATCTCAAGAGCAGGACCGAGAGGTACGGTGAGAGGTACGATGTCTCGAGGAGAATTTGATGAGGCGATACGGAGTATACATGGTGGAGTTAGGAGAAGAGAGAGGAGAGAGGTTAGTACTATGGGGACTGTAGGGAGAGATGGGATGAGATTGAGTAGGATGTTTTTAGATGGAGCGGGGAGTGTTAGAGGGAAGGGTGGATGAAGAAGGGAGTGTGAGAGGTAGATGATGCATATCTAACTTGGTATCCAACGTCCCTCAAGGGTCCTTGGGTTCATGGTTCAGTTTGGAGTTCCTTACTCAGCATAAAAGGCTTCAGGAAAGCCTCCTCTTAGTCGGAGAGTGAGTTTTTGCACTCGGTGTGATTGAGGAGAGTCGGATTAACATGCACTCGAAGATGTCATCACTAACTTTCTCGATCACTTCTTTCCACTTGTTCCTCGTCATATGCGAAAGAGTACTCATGTTCACATTTTCACTTACTGGCAAGGGGTATTTCAGTGGTGTACAAAGCGGTCGACGAGTGAGCAGAAGGTTGTTTAACACTACTTCATCCAGTATGTCAGGTAAATCCATACAGGTCAGTCTCGCCAATGATGTTACTCCTTCCCCCACACTACTCCCTCTCTGTCCCATGTGTTCCCCCGCCTCTAATACTGCACTTTCAGAACCCATCTTTTCTACCATCTCCACTCTTGCTCCCCTCATGCCAATTCAATCCCACTTAGCCCGTAATCGCATCTCACCTCGATAAACGTCTACCAATTTTGTCTCTATATATCAATATCACCCCCTCACTTCCCTTCCTTTCACTTTTCACTCTTTGCGTCTTCACGTCGATGATGGGTGCTATCCGGATTAATGATTGATGCCATTTAGGAACTCCTAGAAAAGTTCAAAGACCCAACCTCTCATTTTCACATTCCACCAGGTAGCACAGGCCCAGCAACCGAAGACGATCATTCGACTTCATTTCTTCCACCTGGTCTTGTCTCGCACATTCCCCAGAATCACTCACCCTATCTCACTTCCTCACTTGATGAATCTGTTTCTTTCATCCGACCTAAAAAACCCTCGCGGTCTGATGTCGCCCACCATGCAACAAGATTCGGGGTATATGACATGGACAAGTCGGAATCAGACGCTAGGACGTATTTCCTGAAGAATGGATTTGGGGGAGGAGAAGAGGGAAGGCTGAGATGGCCTGTGGCTTGGGGTGATTGTGATATGTTTCAGTATGTCTTCGATTATTTTCCCCATACATGTTGTATACATTCGATTCATTTCATTCTAACATCTTCGAAAATGTTACGGGGCCGTTTAGGTGGGCTGGGATCTAGGAGGTCAAATGCAATGACCATGTAATACTAACGACGAGACACGTCAATAATGTCACTTTTGTCAGATGGTTCGAATCTGCCCGTATACGTTATTCCGAGTCCCTTGCTACTTCTCTTCCGGACGGTATGATGGACAATATGTTGGTAAGTACGGCCGTCTACTTGTCCATGAGAAACCCTCTCCCGTCTCTTGCACCCATTGGACTCAGAGTGCTTATGACACTCGGTCCCCTTTGACTTTCAGATTTATGACTGACAAGCGCGACAGAGTATGCGAAGCTGACTGTGAGCTTGGGAAAGGGATCGGTTTCATCCTACGTGATATCACCGTTCATTATCGTGCCCCAATCACTTACCCCGACACAATCTACATCGCCACACGTCCTCATGAAGTCGACCTAGAGAAATCCAGGTTTAAATTATCACATACCTTATGGAGTCTAAAAAAACAATCGACTATCCGCAACTGCTGAAGGGTCAGTTTCATTCACCTGTTGGTTGCGCCAAACTGACTATGAGTACCATGGTTGCCTACGACTATGACCGTCTCACCAAAGCTCCCATTCCTACAGCTTTGGCCGACATTCTTTCAAACGGATCACAAAAGTCGCTTGTACCATGATAAATGTTCACATCCCACACTACCCATTCGTCGACGACACTCCTCACCTTTGTCGAGGGTATGTCACCGGTTGGGATACACAAAGAATACTCGACACAAGGGAAGATTGTCATCCGCGACACTTTGTCAAGTCAGAAGGAGTACAAACGCCAACTAGTCGGAACCATTATGCGACCATCTCCGGACTTTCCCTTGTGTCTCGCATTCGAGACGCGTAAAATCTCTCACCTAAGCGTTTCACCCTGCCTTTGACGTTTGAAGAGTTCAAAGGATTGGTCTACTTAGTAACTCGGTGTACGATCGCTACCCGACCAACACATTCGGATTTGTCATTTCACTCAAGCTGCAGGCGGCTAAGCAAGAATCTAAGAATAACACTACTCGCCCACGAAGAGTCAAAATCAAGGATCGGAAATCATTACTTGCTGAACAGACTTTTACATATGCCCACCGATCGAGGAGGATGATCAGGCCGGTCCTGCTCCTCTGCCTCTTGGGGGCATTGATGACTGACCCAGTGATCGGTGCCTTCTCTCTCCCACAACGACAGTCATCTTCTCTTCCCTCACCTACTCTTCCCCCTTTTCCGCGAGGTCCACGGGCCACCCCATGGCAGATCCGCAATCACCACCCCTCCGACGTCCACAAAGACGGCGATTTTTCCTCGTCAAAACGTCAGGGGGGGAAACCGGTCGGCAGCCTGGGGAAAAGACAACACGGAGGGATATATGTCGATCAACGATCTACCAGTACGAATGCTTCCTCCCCTTATGGACTTGTCACTGCCCTACTCGCTCAATCGCCGGATGATTGCACTCATACAGGAGGTGGATGTGCCGTGCTCGTCGAAACCCTTACTGCGTGCTCCTCAGGTGATGATACGTGCGCTTGTGCTATCAGCCTCGCAGCCCAAGTTTGTACACAATGCGACAATACCAAAGATGCCATCACCATATACGATAATTATCTTCAAGCATGCGTCGACAGCGGATTAGCAAATCCTTCGGGAACTTTGACCGTCTCACTCCCCGGTGCCAGTTCCAACGCTGGTAATCCGAGTGGTTCGTCGGCTGGGAGTAGTTCCAGTGGAGTTGGAGGTGTTTCGAGCGTTGTCAACAATTCGAGTATGTCGACTAACGCCCCTTCCTCAAGTCTATCAAGTGCGACAGGTCCTCCAATCAATCTGGCGATACCTTCCACTCCCAGCACCAGTCTCATGACCATCACTTCTACCATGTCGGCATCTTCCAGTGCATTCCAGGATCCCTCGATTTTGGCAGCGGGTAACTTGACCGGGAACTCGAGCTCTAGTTCGGTGGCCTTGGATGTGGAAGCAACATTCCAATCTGTCGGACCTTCTACCACTAGCTCCCTCACGTCTTCCAGTTCTTCGAGTTCATCACTTTCCCCTTCCTCGTCTGATACTTCAAGCTTAGTCACTTCGACCAATGTAAATTCTTCGGCTTTGGAAGCTGCCATGTCATTCTTTGACTCTACTATTCCTCCCAACTGTTCGTGTGACCCTTGGCAAAGTCAATCTAAGGTGAGTGTTCACCTCTTCCTCCTCCACCTGTCACTTCTCCATACCGTAACATGCTATGAGAAAATGACTGGTACTGATAAACGTAGTCATGCAGCGACGATTCGTGTATATGTACTTCTTCCATCCTGGCGAGTGCCAGAACGTGTAGTGAATGTGTGCAATCGGCTGGTGCAGCACCAGGACAGATGAGGTTTTATTCTGGTATGTCACTCCATCTTCCTCAACTTGCTCCTCTGTCTGGAAACGTAGAATGAAGCTGATTTGTAGCATTCACCAATAATTGCACAATTGAGTTCCCCAATCTAGTGAGTCTATTTTGCCATTACGCCATTTCTGCCATGACCAGACTGATGAATCAGTCAAATGTACCAGGTCCATCCTCTTCACTATCAGCCGCACTCGGATTCCAAACGTCAAATTCAAATTCCACCAACTCAACCTCCTCACTGTCCAGCTCGATCTCATCTCCGAGTAACGCTTCGTCGACACCTGCAAGAGCAGATGCGGCCATGGCGGCCACTACGAAGAGCTCTAGCTCTGCTCCTCAACTTGTCAGGCGGGAGGGACTGGTGGGAGTTGTGGTCATCCTGGCCAGTATAGCTGGGATGGGAATCATTTTGTAGTTACAAATATTCGTTTACGAGATCATCTGAAACAGAGCTTATGTAGCTTTAGCTTGATGACACCATGTGTATGTATGCAATATTCCAATAAACCCCATGATCTCACCCTTCTCTCTCAAGATATATATTCGGATGTACATGCGATCAACACCTCTCAAACCATGCTTCTGCCTCTTGCTCTACATGATCTAGAACAGCTTGTTTAGGTTTGACAAGAGGACCAGGTCCGGACCATCCACCAAACATACCCATTCCATCTGGTGTAAAGACTGTTTGTCCTTGACCCATGATCAACGTGGCCACCTTCCCCCCCTCTTGCGTCTTACCCCCCAACTTATGCCCGTTATCATCCTCCTCATCTTTCTCCTTTGTCTCTTTTCCCTCTCGTCTGTCCTGATCCTTCGATGACACTGATGACAGTTTGGGATAAGTAGGGACAAGGTCTCGTATCCATACACTGATCCAATCGTACAATGCTCCATCCCGATGCACGAGGACCAAATGAGTCGTTTCGGTCGTGATGAACTTTGCGATGAAAGCGGAAGAATCAATATCCAAGTTTACTTCCTCAGCTACGAAACTTAAGATCTCTTGATTGATCAATTCGTTTCTTTCACTCACAGACCTGAACTTCTTCAACAAAGTCAAGTCGATTGTTCCAAATGCAGGATTCGTATACCTCCCTTCCACTTGAAAATCAACATGATTCACTGGTTTATCCGACCGACGAAAAGTGGGTTTTTCAGGGGTAGGAAGATGAAATGGCGGCTCTGGATATCGTTGTGTCCCAATCAATTGATTCCTCATAATTCTCTCCTCCCAATTGATCGTAGGCAGGTCTAAAAGATCATCCAAGATAGAGAATAATATAACCCACATAGGCCCCACACCTATATCGTCATTGATGAGAATAGAAATACCTAGATTTGGAGGTAATCGGATGATCAAACTTTTACCACCTGCCAATCCACCTGTGTGACCGTATACTTGGTGGGAACGATACGTGAAAGCGAATTGACCCATACCGTATGAAGCTATACCGAGTTCGGGATATCCAGGAATACCGGTAGGTAGACTGATATTTGAGATTGTGTGTTGTATGATTGGGCCCAGGGAGGTAGGGGGGTTGAGAAGAGTACGAAGCCATTTAGCCTGTGTCATCAGTTACCCCCCTCTTTTCTCTTTTTGGACATCGAACACGGATCGGACCTGCAGGGACATGGGAGGGATATTGAGGAGTTATGACAGAATGTAGAAAGAGAAGGAAAGTGAAGACACTTACCATATCATGTGGAGATGAGATAACGTCGATATACCCGTCAAGGTTGATATCATTATGTTCAGCCGACCAACCGATCGATTCAGGTGTCCCTAAGCAAACACGTGGAATAATCTGAAGATTCATCAGCTGTTCCGCACAGCGATGACTTCTTTTATTAATTCTTAAATGCATGTCCGTCAAATCACCAGTTTGGCGAGCTTGAGTGATATTGTAATACGTCTCATTTAGACCGAATGATTTGAAGATCTTTTTCTCAACGAACTCGTGGAAGTCTTGTCCAGTGACGAGATGAATTATATGGGATGCTAGGAGATAAGCGAGGTTTGAATATTGCGATGCTTGACGAAATGGGGCAGAAGGACGTATGTATCGTAATCTGTTGACGATATCTTCAGACGATGAAAAACTATCAATCAGTTAGTTCTTTTTTCTTTTCTACATATACTCGTGGCCGTTAAAGACGCTCACTCTATAACATAGTCATTGGTGCCTAGACCAGAACGCATGCTCATGAAGTCTTCCAGGGTAGCATAACGTGATGCGATCGGATCTTGAAGCTTGAAATGTGGAAGGATGTCAGTAATTTTGGTATCCCATCTTAAGGGAATTCCAGATGGCAGAGTTGTGTTTTCTTGAATTAACATCCCTATCGCTATTGCGGTGAAGAGTTTGGAGTTGGAAGCTATTCCGAAAAGAGACTGGGAATGTCAGCGTATGCTCACCATGGGGAAGTTTGACATGATTTTATAACACACCCAAGTGATAGAAGAAGTGACGATAAGAGGCGAGGTAAGGAAAGGTAAAATGACCAAAACTCACATGTTGGGTCACAGGGTCTCGTTGGACGTTGGCAACTCCATACGTCATTTGTTCTTCTGACCACTCTTCGGAATGTTGAGAATCTCGAGCTACGAGAGTCACTGCCATACCTGCTATTCCATATCGCTCAACTATATTCGTTACATAGTCGTGAGTACTGGCACTGAGAAGGGAAGGCTTGGGTCGGCCAGATGACCAATGGTTCGGGAACAAGGAAGAGAGAAGCAATAAGATCTGTGTCAGCCAGAGATACATGAGTGATGAGTGTCTTGAAAATGAGTACAAGTCAGTAGTAAAGAGAGGGAAGAGCTAGTCGTCATGATGAGTGACATTGATGGGACGGCGTTGTTGATGAAAGGATGGAGATAGAGTAGATGTAAAGGAAGAGAAGTAAATCACATCTTCACATCGTCATTTACGAATTTGTATTTAAAAGTCAGCCACGTTCTTTTCATAGGTACATATACTACTTACACATCTAACACATGTCAGAGGGATGCCTATACATACCATATCCGCAGCCCTCGACAATGCCTCTTCCTCCACCCTCACTACGGCCGCCATCACAGCTGTCGGTCTTACCATCCTTCGGACTTATCTCGGTGGACGGACTTCAACATGGGAGCGAGAATCGGCGGGCAAGATGATCCTCATTGCGGTCAGTCAATCTCTTTCCTCACACTTCCATACTTGATTATCTTTATCACTCTTATCGCTCTGGATATCGGCTGATACCTCAGGGACCTCTCTCACCTATCATTTTAGCTCTCATACATCACCTCCTCCATCTTCCCTCCCCTCCACAAATACTCTGTCTCGTCCCCTTCCCCTCCCCTCTTCCCGAAGAAATATTGACCATCCTCCATACTCTTCGGATCGGAATCACTAATCCCCTAGCTCAACTTCACTGTGAACCTCTTCCTCGTACACCTGCCGGGGTTCGGGAGTTTGTTCGAAAATGGAGTTCGGTCGAACAGGGTCTCGCGGGCGAAGGAGGTCGACGGATAGATGCTGTATTGCTTTCTTCTGGATGGGAACTACAACCTGAACCTATAAACTCAGGCGAAGAATGGACGACGGAACAATTTCATTTTCATCTCATTACAGCTTTACTACCACACCTCCTGCGTCAGCCGGCTGAACGAAATATTCGTATCATCTCCCTTCTTTCACCAACTTGGGCAGCGGCGATCCCTTCCCTTCATGGTGTCCGACGTTCCGATTCCTTGGTCCAACAAGTCGGAGAGAGAAGTTTGAGAACTTTGCTTGTTATGAAACACTTTCAACTCATCCTTGACACGTTGGCCAGTGCGACTTACGGCAAAATACTCGATGTACCTATACCGGATGGGAGTGTCAAGAGAAGAGACAAATCGATACAAAGTAATATCATGGCATTGGGTGTAGTGATGCCTTGGGCAAGAACGGAGGTGGTGCGTGGGCTGTTAAAAGTTGACAGTTCATGGTTGAGATGGTTCCTGTGGGTCACCTATCATGAGTGCAATTATTGGGTTGATGCTGATCAACAGATATATATTGTTCTACCCCATAATCATGTTCCTCACGCCATCTCCAAGAAAATCTATGCAATCTATCCTATTCGCCTTGTCTGCTCCTGTACGATACTCGTCCGGTCCCGCTGATGGCAGCGTGATCACTGGCAGTTCGGACACTACGACCGACGGGACAGACATGGAAGAAAATCGGAGAGGCGTGCAAGGAGGAGATGTCGTACGTGATTGCGCCGTCATACAGTGGGTGCCATCGTTTCTGCACATGACTTCACTGACATGTAGGGTCCCTCCAGTCCTGTCAGATTCAACACGAGCCAAAGAAGCGTATGACGGGTTGGAAAAGGAGGTTGAGGGCCGTATCAAAGCCAAACAGGATTCACCTTCAAATAAGTCCAAATCCGAATGAACCCTACCCTAAGTAGTTGTTCCTCCTTCTCGTCATGCACCCCTGCCACTGCACGCCTGCTGGGAGCATACATTAGATGTTCTGGGTAATGCGGTATCACCTTGTGCAGCTTACCAGATGAGGTCCAAAGCCGACCACCACAAACTCAGCCGATACCTGACCCTATCAATCCTTATGGGCTTAGCGAGGTCATATAAAGAGTACTGGACCGGTTCAGACAGCCGCCCAGGCTGACGACCACAGAAACCATCACAAACGCACAAACGGGGAATTTACCACCATCAACTAACGCGGTAACTCGGTCTTCTGGGCCGAGCCAACGTCCGCTCTGCTATGATAGGCTGCCACCCTCCCATAGGGCTTCCAAGCGTGAGAGTCATATGCATGAATGCTACAGATTCCCCGTCCGTCGGGTCAAAATCTGGGCTTCGTAGGGTGTTTGATGCTACAGCCAATTCTTGCCACTTGATCATTGCATGTAATTGATTGAATCACGGCAGAATCTACGAATGTGGTGACAAAACTGAGTAAACCCCAGACGTCTTTCCGTTTACCTACCTAGAATCTTGAACCGCCCGAGGCCTGCTTCCCGAAGAGGCGACAAAACATTAGGTGCGAGTGAGATTCGAACTCACGCCCCTTACGGGAGATGATTTCTAATCAGCCAGATGCATGGAGGTCATTCACACGGCTAAAAAACCTATCTACAGGGAGACGTGAAGACGGTCCCAAGAGTGGCTTGATAGCCCTCTCGGTGTTCAAACGAAGGTCTTTGTCTGAAAGGCCTGAATTCTGAGAGGGTTCTCCTCTAAATACTGTCACTTTGTCCGAGTGGTTAAGGAGAGAGTTTAGAACACTCTTGCGGTAACGCGCACAGGTTCGAGTCCTGTAGGTGACTGTATGATGCGCAATGTTGTCATTGTCTCATTTCCTTTTGGCTCATTATCTGTCACAGATTGTCCACGGTATTGCACCGAGTCCGCTGAAAATCCGTTCATATCCCATCATCATCCTCCAAGCGATCGTAATCACTCCATATTCTTGCGGCTATCTTGATGGCATGTCCGGCGACCTTATCATACAGTGAATTCAGACCCGAATTGTATCCAAACTTCTTGGGCAATAAACCCTTCCAGTACAATGTCTTTCCCGTTTCCCAGGAGTCGTGATCGCGGAAAACAATTGCGACAAGATCCATCTGACGAGTCCACTCTGATCGGGGCATATCCACGTTTTTGAGGAGTTTGGCTATGAGGCTGTGTAGTTCTTGCTCGGCATGAGAGAGAAAGTCGCGAGTGGTCTCGCAGGTGACAAAAATATGCCGTTCGTCGACCTCAGCTGCTGGTACGAGGCAGTTCTTGCAGTGGGGAAGCAAGTCTGGAATCTCCTTTCCTCTGGCATATTGTATTTTTCTCTTTGGTGTTGGTAATTGCGAGGATCGTATTTGTAATTGTGTCAGGGTCGATTTAGTCGTAAGGGCTTTGTGGAAAAGATGTTGATCGTAAAAACGGGATATGTCTGCGGATCCCTTGAAGATATCAGTCACCTTCTTCCGATCATAAAGTTTAGAGAGTAAGGTGAATACATGAGAATGTGAGATCCCCACTAAGTCGCTATGAATGACGAAGTCGTCCATGAATTGGGGGGGAGGAGCTATCAGGATATCACTTGTCCTTGCTTTCTTAGCTTTCTCGTCTGCTTCCCGGTTTAAAAGCGACGGCGCTGAGACGTCATCTGTATGCGCTTTTACGTGCTCCACACTTATCAGGGGTGAGCGCTTGAAACGTCTACGAAGCCATCTGAGACTTAATCTTGAGGAGCTGTCACGGCCCTCGGACAACTATTTCTTAATAGACCGACGGTCGACGAACCTCGGCTAACTTCACGCTCTGAGTCGATGTCTCACCCAACCAGGAGGGCGCAGACGTCGAAAAGGGTGTAACTACGGCGTACTTCGGCGTAGTTACTCTAACTAGGGTTTTGTTCTACTGATGGCGATGTATCTTGATTTATAGCTATCTCTATCTGTCTTTCACTACTGACAACAATCAAGGATCGCTGAAGAACTTCAGCGATCTTCTCAGCTAATATTATCTACTCCTCCTAGACGTTCATCCAACCCTCTCGCGCTTTGACGTACTTCAACGCACTTCGTCCAACTTCCCCGAGCCCTCGGCCATCCTCTTCCTCCTTCGACTAACTCCGCCTAACATCGCCGCACTTCTGCTCCCATTGTCCCTACTTAGCCTAACTCCGTCTAACTTCGCCGTACTTCTGCTCCCATTGTCCCTACTTAGACTAACTCCGCCTAACATCGCCGCACTTCTGCTCCCATTGTTCCTACTTAGCCTAACTCCGTCTAACTTCGCCGTACTTGGTGTCAGAAGTCCTGAGTTACGTGTAGAGTAAAGAGGTTAAGGCGTGATGGGGTTTTGATGGCCAAAGGAGGGTCATTGTTGGTGGAGTAATCGAGGTGTCGCGACGTAGTTCGTGACAATAAACCATTTTAAACCTGAAGTTAGCTAGCTCCTCTACCCACCTACCTTGCCGAGGACTGAGTTGTTTCGGTTCCATCCAGTAGGTAAGGTTTAGATGGTCGGTAAGTACTGTGGTTTCTACCTGCAATAATAAGTGTCTCCTTCTTCTGAAACCCTCCACTACAGCGAGGAACTCCTTTTCTCCTACCGTATAATTCAGTTGAGCTGTGTTGAAAGCACCAGACTCAATAGCTACCGGGTGTTCTTGACCAGCCGTGTTGATCTGCGAAATTATGAACCCCCAGCCGAAGAACGACGCATCTGTCTGTAATATCGTCTTCAATGTAGGGTCAAAATGGGCTAACACCGGCGCAGTACACATCCTAGCCTTCAACTCTTTGAAGGCTGACTCCTGTTCGACTCCCCATACAAATGGTACCTCCTTCCTTGTCAAGTCATTGATAGGTCTAGCAATCTTCGAGAAGTTGGGGACAAAGCGCCTGTAGTAGCTTACAACTCCAATGAATCCCCTTGACTCTCGTAGATTCTTAGGACGTGGGAAGGAAGTGATGGCATCAATGTATTCTGGGTTCACCGATACACCTTTAGAGGATACCACGAAACCCAGAAACACCACCGAATCTCTTTCGAACTCGCACTTACTAGCTTTCACGTACAGGCTCGCCTTCCGCAGTACCTCAAAGACCTTCGCCGTACTTCCTCGTAATTCCTCCAACGTATTCCCATAAATGAGGATATCGTCAATGTAGACCACGACTCCATTCCCTAGTAGCTCTCTAAACACCTCATTTAGGAAGTGTTGGAAGACCGCGGGGGCGTTTCGCAGCCCATCACGAACAACCAGAGATTCAAACATACCATACTGTGTCCTGAACGCCGTCAGGTGTTCATGTCCCTCTGTCACCCTCAACAATTGGTATGCTCCAATTAGATCTAGTTTGCTGAAATACCTTGCTTTTCCAAGTTCCTCAGTAATTTGACCTATTAGAGGGAGAGGGTAGGCATCTGGTATGGTCGCTTCGTTCAGTTTTCGATAATCGATGACCATTCGCCATTGTCCTTCGGCTTTCTTCGGTATCATAAACATTGGTGAGCCGTATGGCGAGTTACTTGCCCGAATTCGGCCAGCGGCGATTTCGCGATCTAGTATGTCTCTCAGCGCGCGTCTCTGATCTTCTCCTTGAGCATAGAGGGAGGCGACCTTAAGGTTCGCCCCCTCCTTAAGCTCAAACTTCAAATCGTAGGACCTTGAAGGGGGAAGGGTCTCTCCTCCCTTCTTCGGATTAAAAACGTCAATGTACTGGTGGTATTGTTCAGGAACTACCTGGAACAACTCGTCTTGTTCCTCCGGGCTCAGCTCTTCAAGCTCATCTTCGCCGCGGAGGTCTATCGCGTCCGTCAGAGTCGGCAGCCCTATGGCCGCTAACTTCGCCGCACTTGGTGGGGTTGGGATGGGAAATTTCACCGAGTTGTCTCTTCCATCAAGGACAACCCCTTCCTTCCTCATCCAATCCCACCCTATCACAACATCTGCGTCGCAGAGCGTTGTTACATCGAGACAAACAGATCGCACTTCGGCGTCCTTCGTCAAACTAAATCCGACTTCGACAAACTCGGTGATGGGTCCAGCGACACTCACCGAGCCGTCGAACATGTGAACGGGTACGCTCACCTGATATCGCCTCTTTTCTACACCTATCTTCGCTGCTGCCTTAGGGCTTATATATGAACAAGTAGCTCCAGTGTCCCAGAGCGTAGTTAGCTTTATTCCATTAATGAAAATGTCCGATTTAGGTTGATCTCTGGAAACGGAAGGGATGAGGAGATGATTATCGACATTGCATGAACAAGGGGTACTGAGTGGTGTATTTTTGTATTCACAATCCTCTGGCTCCATCAGCTGTGTTTCTTTTATGGGTTTGGGAATGGTGGCCGAGAGAATATGGCGGACCCGCCGAGCCTCGCCTACTGCGACAGGTCCTCTTCTTTTCCCTGGTCCTCTTCCAAATCTACTTCTCCTCCAACCGCATTCAAGTTCCTCCTCTGTCCGAGAGGTACTGCGTTCCCTCCCGATCCTCCACCACGTTCTCCGAACTTCCCCCCCCATGGAGGCAACAGTCCAACCTTAACCTTAGCCTCCCTTACAGGGCATTCCTTCAGCCAATGTCCTGCTTCACCACACTCGGTACACTTCCCCTCTTTCCTCCTTGTCTCCCTCAGATCGGAGCTCGGCCTAGGCCATCTTCGGCGAACTTCGTCGATGTTTGGCGGTGTACTCTTTACCACCGTCGACATCATAGCCGCCTGGACACCACCCTGCGCCGAAGGTTGCCCCTTTTCCCATTTCTTCTCTTCTTTCTTCTCCGTCCTCTGACTTTCCACCACTGTCGTTGTCCTTATCCCTCCTTCCCTTTTCCTCTCTGCCTCCTTCTCCACTTGTCTCCTCCACAGGCGGTTGTCCAAGGGAATCACAAACTCCAATAACTCTTTCACAGTCCCAAACGATCTTCCGTGTCTTGCAATTTCATCTAGAAGGTGCGATTTTAGCCCTTTCTTGGCTCGGTCAACTAGGTTTCCATCATCAGACCACTTAAGAATCGCAACATGTCGCTGGAAGGCGGAGAAGTAGTCCGAAGCAGACCCGGTTTGCTTGAGGTCGTTAAGTTGTCGGGCCGCAGTTCCTTCTTCGTCTGGATCACCAAAGTTAGTCTTGAGGTACTTAATGAACTGATCGTGTGTCGTGAGGTACTCAGGAAGAGGTCTTTTGGATAGATCGGGCTGCACTGCAAGAAGAGGTGTTTCGCGTAGATGAGAGATCATGAAAAAGACTTTCTTAGTGTCGTCGGGGAAAAGATGAGAGTTCAATTCGAAATGTACGTCGCACTCAGACAGAAAGGCGGTTAACTTGTTCCGATCTCCTCTCCAGAGGTCTGGGTTAGGTAGCTTTATCCCCTTCCGTTGTTCGCCCACTACGCTTGGGGTCGCCGAAGTTTGCCGTCCCATGGCGTACCTCACTCCTTCTGATATCCCTTCTGCAATCCCGCCCACTGTATCCCTTTCTCTTCTCTGTTCCCATTCCTCCCTACGCCTTCTCTCCTCCATCATGTCTTTGTTCATATTCGCCACCATCTGCATCAAGGCCAACACCACCCCTTGTGTTCCTTCTTCTCCCAAGTTCGCCGTACTTCCAGTGTTTTCTCTTGGGCGTGGGGTTTGGTCTGATCCAAGTGGGGATCCCGCAGGTGGGAGAGCATTAGACGGAGGAGAGGGAGGGTTAGAAGGCACCGGTGGAACGAACTCATCTCCTTGAATTGACCCCCCCACACTATCCTCCACTCCAAGGTCCTGCCCCATTGCTCTGCTAAGCTCCTCCAATGCTCTCCTCTCGTTCTCCTCCATCCTGTCTCCATCCCTACTCATCCCTCGTGTAATTCTTCTTTCTGGTTCCATATTATCTTTGTACTTCTCCGAGGTTCGCACGGGTCGTCGGTAAGAGCGATCCTTGATACTGTCACGGCCCTCGGACAACTATTTCTTAATAGACCGACGGTCGACGAACCTCGGCTAACTTCACGCTCTGAGTCGATGTCTCACCCAACCAGGAGGGCGCAGACGTCGAAAGGGGTGTAACTACGGCGTACTTCGGCGTAGTTACTCTAACTAGGGTTTTGTTCTACTGATGGCGATGTATCTTGATTTATAGCTATCTCTATCTGTCTTTCACTACTGACAACAATCAAGGATCGCTGAAGAACTTCAGCGATCTTCTCAGCTAATATTATCTACTCCTCCTAGACGTTCATCCAACCCTCTCGCGCTTTGACGTACTTCAACGCACTTCGTCCAACTTCCCCGAGCCCTCGGCCATCCTCTTCCTCCTTCGACTAACTCCGCCTAACATCGCCGCACTTCTGCTCCCATTGTCCCTACTTAGCCTAACTCCGCCTAACATCGCCGCACTTCTGCTCCCATTGTCCCTACTTAGCCTAACCCCGCCTAACATCGCCGCACTTCTGCTCCCATTGTCCCTACTTAGCCTAACCCCGTCTAACTTCGCCGTACTTCTGCTCCCATTGTCCCTACTTAGCCTAACTCCGTCTAACTTCGCCGTACTTGGTGTCAGAAGTCCTGAGTTACGTGTAGAGTAAAGAGGTTAAGGCGTGATGGGGTTTTGATGGCCAAAGGAGGGTCATTGTTGGTGGAGTAATCGAGGTGTCACGACGTAGTTCGTGACATTGGTATACCCTGTGGGAGATGCGGCCACACCACACGGTCAGGTGTTTGGGCTGTGAGCCCAGGCCAAAGCAAGAAAGCCTGGATACATCCTGAACACATAGTAGTGAAAGGCCATGAGGGCAAGACTACCTATTTCCTGTCTAGTGAAGGATGGATGCCTCCGTCCTGCTAGCGGATGCACCTGACAGCTGCTTAGAGAAAGTGGTGTCGGAATGTCAGGTTCACGGATACCTACAGTATGTAGTAGATGTACTACAGTACCAATTCATCACATTCCCCATTCTTGTGTTGGCTATACTCCGCTCTCATACTACGCCTAATTGCCAGCTGTATACCTCTATGCACTTTTGCACATCTTGTGTGTGCTTATCTGCCATTGTCTTACTTTGCTTTTTCACCTCTGTTCATTTTCTGACTACGTATTGTCTTGACCGGGTAGCAAGCCGGTGATCATTGATCGTCCCAAAGGGCTAAACATCAACTCCATCTAGAGGAGGCAATCTTGCTATAAGTACCGTTAGTACTGGTTGTGGCACATATAATCACATTGATATTGCTCCGCTCTCTTTCTACTATATAGGCATAGCCTTTTCTCAAAGATGTCTTGTCAAAAGTGTCACATGTGCTCTTATATATATCTTTGACATGTATCTCATCAATGAATGCAGGTTTTTTCATGACACTACATCACTATGTCTGATTCTAACAAGGGCTTCTTGCCATAGCTCATCAACACAGACCCTGTTGCCGTCTGGTCCTGATATCAAGGCAGCATATGTTGCAGAGGCAATGAGGGGAAGGAAGAACTGCACCGAACCAAAGACATAATTCACTTCCTCTGGTCATGCTCACTTCTCCGCTCCCTGGTGCTGTAAGCCTGAAACTCAGGCTCCACAAATATCTGTAGGACAGACGGTAAATCGGGGCTGTGTCAAATGAGGAAAATCTGCGTGCACATCGCTCACGATTCGAACTCCGCTAAAAGACTATCGGCGCAGTTTGAACCGGGATGATAGGAGGTATGAGAACCTGATATACCACTCTGGTGGCCAAAATCTAATCTAATTTCCCCTTCTTTCCTCATCTTCCTCATCATGTCTCAGGGAACTGGTGGAATTGATAGCACTGAATTGTCAAGAACTCAAGGAATAGATTGGAGGTTCCTCCAAAGTCCGGAGGGCAAATCATCATATTCGGGTGGAAGTAATCGAGAGCCAACTGCTGTTATCTCTGACACAACTTTCTGGCGCCCAGCTTCCGAAGTAGATCTGCCCCATCAACCACAGTCTCCGGCTGCTGAACACTTTGCCTCTCAACATCGACCATCGGACGGACAAGAGAATGATGCCATTTGCTCCGCAGCCCAAATTGATATTGAGAGAGTCATTCTTTCAGATGGACTTCCCAGTTTGGGCGCCAAAGCTTATCCCTCATCAAACCTAAAGAGTTGGAGAGGATTATCACCTGCTACCAATCAAGTTCTAAATATCCATTCGGTAATAGCTCATTGCACCTCGTCCAGCTGGATAGAAATGCATAAGGGAAGCTTACTGCCATTGGGAACACAGATATCTCTCACCTTCCTCAATACAACTGGAAAGTTCTTGCCTTGTGCACTTTGTGGGCATCACACAGAGATGGGAGTCTTCTGTGTGCCGCCCGCTCAGGATCTGGCCTCCACGGTTCATCCTGGGTGCATCAGTACGGTCCAATTTGGAGAGAATCTCTATCTGAGAGCGTAAACAGTACTCCTCCCAATCTCATTCAAGTGACCTCTTTGATCACCATCTAGACGAGTATAGGAATGCATGATGATGAGGAAACGGCACTCGCACTTTGTACGTGATGCAGGAACGGTACCATGTTCCGTGTCCGAAATGCTTCGAAGTGTCCCGTTTCGCCACATTGAGAATCCGCCACATTCGTCGTGGGGGCCGCGCGTCTCGCGAGTGGAATGCACTCTAGCAATCTCAACGATACAACACTGTCTGTCCTTCATCATCACACTTCACTCGGTCTCTTTCAATATATCGCTAAAAGTGCTAGGTAGTCAGACCTGACAGAGATACAATGTCATCCATCGGTACAGGCTACGACCTTGACGTTTCTACGTATTCTCCTGATGGAAGATTGTTCCAGGTGAGTCCTCCTCCGCCCCTTCTCCCTTGATAGTTATGTCAACGACGATGGCTAATGGCAAGATTGAATATGCCAACAAAGCTGTTGAAGCTGCTGGGTGAGTAGAATGGTTATTTCCATCTGTCGGAATTGGCTAATATGTCCCTCTCTTGATCCATATATACCCTCCCAATTCCTGTCACCCGTGCCGTTCCTGCGTCGTGTCTCTCCAACCTCAAACTGTCTATCGATCCTTCTTCTTACACTTTCAGAGTCGCCATAGGTCTTCGATGCTCCGATGGAGTGGTACTTGCAGTAGAAAGAATGCTTCACTCTCGTCTTCTCGTCAAAGGTGCCAATAGACGAATACAATCTCTTGACGATCATATCGGTATGGCCTCTGCTGGTTTGTTGGCCGATGCGAAGAATCTCGGGAATAGAGGAAGAGATGAGGTGCATAATTATAGGGATTCTTATAATTCTCCTATAACCGTTCAGGTGAGTACGACCTTTTGTTTATTCATCTAATTCCTTGACCTATCATTACTTCAGTGAACCCCATTCCAAGTGATCCAACGACTGACTCCCTTTGGACTTGTAAGCTTACGTTACCCCAACAACGCACCCACTACGGATCCATCTATGCGTGATTTACCATTTCACTTAAGCTACTGTCATACACATCACTCTTTTGTGCAAAATACTGAATCATGTAACGTCCGTATACTCAGGTGTCCGAGCTAACTCATAGATTCTCTCCGACCGGATGTCCGGATACGTCCAAGCTCACACATGTTACGGTTCCTCCAGACCATTCGGGATTTCTACTCTCCTGGCAGGAGTCGATAATACTGGTCCTCGTCTCTTTTGTATCGAGCCCAGTGGGGTTTACTATGGATATCATGGTGCAGCGGTGGGAAAGGGTAAGGCGTTAGCCAAGACGGAATTGGAAAAGGTTTTGGCGAAGGAAGGTGGGGTGACGTGTCGGGAAGGTGTGATGGAGGTTGCAAGAATGTGAGTTTACAGGATTTTTCAAGTTGATGTTCAAACATGAATCATCCCCATCTTTTTCACTTTCGGTTTCGCCTTCGCCCTACATGCTGGAGCGTGTCTTCAGACTACTTCCTACTTCATATAGCTTTGGTTTCATGATTCACATCACGAATCGATGTGGACTTCATGAGATCACGTGGTTACCGGTGTTACGCTGGTGATGGATCAAGGGTATAGTAGACGTTTTACTAATAGGCAGCATACACTTGGTACATGACGACAACAAAGACAAGGAATTCGAACTTGAGATGACCTGGGTATGTGCGGAGAGCGGAGGGAAACATAAGGCTGTACCTGAGGACCTGCTCAAAGAAGCCGAAGCTGCCGCTAGAGCTGCATTAGAGGAAGGTATGGAGGAGGATTGATCAGACTCGTTTAGTATATACCAAGCTATTCCTGACAATGCATATGAATTCTTTCGGCCCAGTGTACCAATCAAGAGTACGAGTACGAGTACAGTCACTCTATAGACGAGGGATTGCACTTTGCGATGAGGTGAATCTAATACATCACTAGAAGGTACAACATTTTTTGTATGTCCATCTAGCAACAAAGTCAAGTCGAGACCTTTTTGTTTCCATTACCCTCATAGGAATGTATACTACTACCCTTCATATCGTGTTTCCACCCCCAACAATACATCTATCCCACCTACAAAATCCTGTCCCATACCTCATACTACTTGGTCACTCATACATCAAACCAAGGCTATTCTACCAGTCATCAGACCCCCTCTGAAATTCCTCAAACCACCGACCCGATTCGCCGCTTGAGTTCTTTGTATTTGAGCAAACGCCTCTAGAACATGAGCCGGATGTAACGGTTGTTTGGCACTTGGAGGAGGGGCGAACAAACTTTGTCCTCCTCTTTCCGTTTTGATCCTTCTTGTTTCTTCTGGTGATTGAGCTTCCGTTCGAGGTCGTTTAGTCGGAGAAGTAGCATCGAGGGTTAATCTCCTTTTACCAGGTGTGACGGCAGGGACGGATTTGTGTCTCTGAGAATGAAGTTGATGTATCGGTGCGAGGACAGGATGAGGAGCAGGATATTGTTCTAATCTATCTCTGACGGCGAGTGCGGTGACACATAAAGAACGAACCATTTCGAAGGATAAGAAACCTAGAATGTCGATGATGTCGTCGTTAGGTCGAAGGTCGAGGTATGCTGCGAAATTTACGAAATCACGAAACCGACGTACTACGATGTCAGTGGTAGTCACGGTGGGATAATTGATACACATTCGGAGCTCACGGGTAATCGGTGAGGGGAAAAGGCGACGGAATGATGAGATGAACAGACGAAGCAGAGAGACCAACCTTTGCGATAGGTGAAAGAAGCTTGACGACAATCGGAATAATGAACATATTCGTCTTTAGTCATTCGTTTTGTTATTTCATCGGCGTCCTGAAAAGTCAGCGAGGATCACAAATATCATGCGTTTGTTTGCGGGCGAGGTCAGACAATTGAAATAAGTAGGGGATATGGAATGAATATTGATAGGAGAGGAGGACGAAGACTGACCCTCAATCTTTGCATCGAATCTTGATACGCCTGAACCTCGTCATCATCCTCATCGTCATCATCATCCGCTGGTCTTCCTGGTAAACCCTTCAGAAAGTCTGAAAAAGGGGTAAGGACCTCCCAAGGTAATTTAACCATCGTTTTCCTACCCTTCACTGCTGCCTTTTCCCCACCCGCCGCTCCATCCTCGATCTCCTCCTCCACCTCTCCCGCGCGATCTTCGTCTTCTTTGGCACGTTTGCGGACGTCTTTCCAACTGAGATAAGTGCGGAGACGGTTGACTTTTCCTCTATCGTCCCGGATGAGGAAGATGACATCTTCGGCGGAGAGAAAACGTGAGTGG
>NW_006711225.1:4039855-4040839 GCF_000271645.1 Tremella mesenterica DSM 1558
CAGTAGGATGTAATGTACGTCGTAGGAGTGGAGTGTATGTAAACTTGATGGAAGATAGAGTAGATGATAGTCGGTGGAGGAAAACGAGGTTTGGGTCAAATGAACGAAGCGAGCAAGAAAAGTGCAAAGTGGATAAACGTGGCATGCTGGCAGAGCCCGGATCGGTCTTATGTACTAACTTACGACGTTTACGGGGTGACCGGCTAGGGGGGAAATCCCAAAGGTACAAGCTAGCCGCTTGATGCTAGCTGCTAGCTGCTTTAGGTCGAGAAATTATCGCCGTTGTCGATCTTTACCTTGACAACTCCAACAAGAGTGAGGTTTTTCACTTTGTCTCAACTCATGCTCATCACTCACTCCAAGATCAAAAGAGGGCGGTCATCGAGGATGCAGGTCAATGCTCGATCTGCAACTATCTCCCCCACGGATTCATGGACCCATCGGTCATCGACCTATGACGCTTAACCTGTATGAATCACGGGCAAGATCGGGGAAATGGGGATAACTCTCGCTTAACTCGAATCAAAATATATTCAAAGACATCCTGACATCTGACGGCGACGGTCACGCACCTCCCTTTCACCACTTCGCTAACCTCTTTTGATCATACCGGGGTTCGCTTAATGAAAAGAAAAAGAGAGGTACGTGCTCACTGCAAACTTGATAGGCGAGTCGGCAAGTCGGAGCCGTTGTCCGGAAAGTGATCACCAATACCGTACCGATGTACGTTGCTCAGCTTGATTCTAGACCCGAGATAACCCTATAACCCTATTGATTCCGTGTCCTCAATTATCCGACTTGCACTTTCGGAAGAACTCATGATATGATGGATATGGAGTCATTTATGGTAGAAGCGACATTCAAAATCGAGTTCCTTCAAGCACTCTATTAATGAATCAATTTACTAGTTAATACTTACTCTATCGGTCCGATCAAATCTCCTCCTTCAACTGCCCATCTAGGTCTCCATATCCTCGTCTCGGA
>NW_006711225.1:4046468-4065770 GCF_000271645.1 Tremella mesenterica DSM 1558
GACCTCCGATGGTGGCTGTTTTCAACTGGATCACGAGTGTGACCCATTGACCTTTTGCCTTCTTCGGTACCAAGAACATCGGTGATCCGTAGGGCGAATTACTGGGTCGAATTCTTCCGGCCGACATTTCGCGATCTAGGATGTCTCTCAGCACACTTCTCTGATCTTCTCCAAGCGAGTAGAGTGGAGCAACCTTCAGGTTCGCCCCCTCCTTAAGATCAAACTCCAAATCATAGCTCCTTGAGGGAGGTAATTCCTCACCTCCCTTCCTTGGGTTAAAGACATCAATGAACGAGTGGTATTGTTCGGGAACCACCTGATACAATTCCTCCTGTTCCTCCGGACTCAGTTCATCCTGATCATCTTTGTCTCGGAGATCTATCGCGTCCGTCGGAGTTGGCAGACCTATGGCCGCTAACTTCGCCGCACTTGGTGGGGTTGGGATGGGAAATTTCACCGAGTTGTCTCTTCCATCAAGGACAACCCCTTCCTTCCTCATCCAATCCCACCCTATCACAACATCTGCGTCGCAGAGCGTTGTTACATCGAGACAAACAGATCGCACTTCGGCGTCCTTCGTCAAACTAAATCCGACTTCGACAAACTCGGTGATGGGTCCAGCGACACTCACCGAGCCGTCGAACATGTGAACGGGTACGCTCACCTGATATCGCCTCTTTTCTACACCTATCTTCGCTGCTGCCTTAGGGCTTATATATGAACAAGTAGCTCCAGTGTCCCAGAGCGTAGTTAGCTTTATTCCATTAATGAAAATGTCCGATTTAGGTTGATCTCTGGAAACGGAAGGGATGAGGAGATGATTATCGACATTGCATGAACAAGGGGTACTGAGTGGTGTATTTTTGTATTCACAATCCTCTGGCTCCATCAGCTGTGTTTCTTTTATGGGTTTGGGAATGGTGGCCGAGAGAATATGGCGGACCCGCCGAGCCTCGCCTACTGCGACAGGTCCTCTTCTTTTCCCTGGTCCTCTTCCAAATCTACTTCTCCTCCAACCGCATTCAAGTTCCTCCTCTGTCCGAGAGGTACTGCGTTCCCTCCCGATCCTCCACCACGTTCTCCGAACTTCTCCCCCCATGGAGGCAACAGTCCAACCTTAACCTTAGCCTCCCTTACAGGGCATTCCTTCAGCCAATGTCCTGCTTCACCACACTCGGTGCACTTCCCCTCCTTCCTCCTTGTCTCCCTCAGATCGGAGCTCGGCCTAGGCCATCTTCGGCGAACTTCGTCGATGTTTGGCGGTGTACTCTTTACCACCGTCGACATCATAGCCGCCTGGACACCGCCCTGCGCCGAAAGTTGCCCCTTTTCCCATTTCTTCTCTTCTTTCTTCTCCGTCCTCTGACTTTCCACCACTGTCGTTGTCCTTATCCCTCCTTCCCTTTTCCTCTCTGCCTCCTTCTCCACTTGTCTCCTCCACAGGCGGTTGTCCAAGGGAATCACAAACTCCAATAGCTCTTTCACAGTCCCAAACGATCTACCGTGTCTTGCAATTTCATCTAGAAGGTGCGATTTTAGTCCTTTCTTGGCTCGGTCAACTAGGTTTCCATCATCAGACCACTTAAGAATCGCAACATGTCGCTGGAAGGCGGAGAAGTAGTCCGAAGCAGACCCGGTTTGCTTGAGGTCGTTAAGTTGTCGGGCCGCAGTTCCTTCTTCGTCTGGATCACCAAAGTTAGTCTTGAGGTACTTAACGAACTGATCGTGTGTCGTGAGGTACTCAGGAAGAGGTCTTTTGGATAGATCGGGCTGCACTGCAAGAAGAGGTGTTTCGCGTAGATGAGAGATCATGAAAAAGACTTTCTTAGTGTCGTCGGGGAAAAGATGAGAGTTCAATTCAAAATGTACGTCGCACTCAGACAGAAAGGCGGTTAACTTGTTCCGATCTCCTCTCCAGAGGTCTGGGTTAGGTAGCTTTATCCCCTTCCGTTGTTCGCCCACTACGCTTGGGGTCGCCGAAGTTTGCCGTCCCATGGCGTACCTCACTCCTTCTGATATCCCTTCTGCAATTCCGCCCACTGTATCCCTTTCTCTTCTCTGTTCCCATTCCTCCCTACGCCTTCTCTCCTCCATCATGTCTTTGTTCATATTCGCCACCATCTGCATCAAGGCCAACACCACCCCTTGTGTTCCTTCTTCTCCCAAGTTCGCCGTACTTCCAGTGTTTTCTCTTGGGCGTGGGGTTTGGTCTGACCCAAGTGGGGATCCCACAGGTGGGAGAGCATTAGACGGAGGAGAAGGAGGGTTAGAAGGCACCGGTGGAACGAACTCATCTCCTTGAATTGATCCCCCCACACTATCCTCCACTCCAAGGTCCTGCCCCATTGCTCTGCTAAGCTCCTCCAATGCTCTCCTCTCGTTCTCCTCCATCCTGTCTCCATCCCTACTCATCCCTCGTGTAATTCTTCTTTCTGGTTCCATATTATCTTTGTACTTCTCCGAGGTTCGCACGGGTCGTCGGTAAGAGCGATCCTTGATACTGTCACGGCCGTCGAGCAACTTCTTCCTTGTAGACCGACGGTCGACGAACCTCGGCTAACTTCACACTTCTGAGTCGATGTCTCACCCAACCAGGAGGGCGCAGACGTCGAAAGGAGTGTAACTACGGCGTACTTCGGCGTAGTTACTCTAACTAAGGCTTTGTTCTATTGATGGCGATGTATCTCGATGTATAGCTATCTCTATTTGTCTTTTACTACTGACAACAATCAAGGATCGCTGAAGAACTTCAGCGATCTTCTCAGCTAATATTATCTACTCCTCCTAGACGTTCATCCAACCCTCTCGCGCTTTGACGTACTTCAACGCACTTCGTCCAACTTCCCCGAGCCCTCGGCCATCCTCTTCCTCCTTCGACTAACTCCGCCTAACATCGCCGCACTTCTGCTCCCATTGTCCCTACTTAGCCTAACTCCGTCTAACTTCGCCGTACTTCTGCTCCCATTGTCCCTACTTAGACTAACTCCGCCTAACATCGCCGCACTTCTGCTCCCATTGTCCCTACCTAGCCTAACTCCGTCTAACTTCGCCGTACTTGGTCTCAGAAGTCCTGAGTTACGTGTAGAGTAAAGAGGTTAAGGCGTGATGGGGGTTTTGATGGTCAAAGGAGGGTCATTGTTGGTGGAATAATCGAGGTGTCACGACGTAGTTCGTGACACTAACTCCGCCTAACATCGCCGCACTTCTGCTCCCATTGTCCCTACTTAGCCTAACCCCGTCTAACTTCGCCGTACTTCTGCTCCCATTGTCCCTACTTAGCCTAACTCCGTCTAACTTCGCCGTACTTGGTGTCAGAAGTCCTGAGTTACGTGTAGAGTAAAGAGGTTAAGGCGTGATGGGGTTTTGATGGCCAAAGGAGGGTCATTGTTGGTGGAGTAATCGAGGTGTCACGACGTAGTTCGTGACAGGAGCCCTGGACTGGTACCACATCGGACACCTTGCCTGTGCGGAAAGAAGTCACCGCGTCGATGACACCTTGGCGGTCCGTGTGAATAATGGTAGGGACATCGGTAGATATCTTCTGGGCTTTCCGCACGAAAGCATCCAGGTATGTAGCCACAGCAACCGCTATTGTTTCAGCATCAGCAATAGTAGCGTGAGTATCTTTTAACTTGGCGGAAAAGGTGATCGGTCCGGTGATGGCGATGCCGCAGGATCTATGGGCAAGGGGATTCGCGATATCTGCACTCCCATCAGTGGCCCATTCCAGCCGTGTCCCCGTGAATGGAGGTAAAGCCTTCAGCTGAGCTTCCACTGCTTTAGACAGGAGAGAGATAAGTTCGTTTTCGAACATCGTTTGAGGGAGAAAGAAGCGATCGTACTGGCCCAGCTCCTCGTGTTTGGTAACTAGAGGAGCATCACCTATACTGTCTTGATCCTCCAGGACTGGTAGAATCTGACAACCTGTATGTTGAAGGGTTTCTCGAGCGACTTCCCAGGTGACAAGATTGCGTACGGAGATGTTGAATTTTGATACAGCCCAGGAGCCAGAGTCCAATGGTCCTAGTGGTCTCGCGCACCTATGTGTCTTCCATTTGTTGAGTTTGGGGTCACCACATTGCCAGAGAGCATGCGTGATTGTGAATACTTTAGCTACCATCTTGTTCTTGGAATTCAGCTGCCTATGTATCTGTGACACGGCGGCTACAGCGTTGGCTGCCATGAAGTCTGGAAATCCCATTCCGCCACGCTCCGGAGAAGACGTGACGACCACAGGTTTCAGATTGTATGGAAGTCGATAATACTCCTTGATTTTGACTGAGATAATGGAATTCAATTTCTCGGCATCCGACGAGCGTATGGGGTGCATGTCTAACCTCGGACGAATGGCGCCCAGGAGAGAGACGTGGAGAATACGAGAAAGCGCTGTTAAAGGCAGACGCATTCCCCCGGGACGAGGCAGCACAAAGTTCCTAGCAATTTGTTGGAGACGATGAGCCTGTCGATTGACGTCATTTATGGGTGTTTGTAAAAAGATTTTCTCCTTATTGGGTACCATGTATATCTTTTCTCCGGTTGGTAGCAATAGCTCCACCGGGGTTTTAGCCGCTAAACTCCCCGGGGTATCAAGTCGGGCGTTTGCGACAGGAGCCCCTATGTCGTTGTCAGGTCTGTTTTCAGTGACTGTCCCTTGGATCTCGTTAAGTGAGCTCTGGCTGTCAACTAAGTTATCGATGATGCTGGAGTCGATTTCATGTGGTTCAGACTCGTGACTCGTGTTTCCTCGATTAGATACACCCGGTTTTGTACGACTACCGGGAGCGTAACACACCGGAGCAGTGTTTCCGAGAAGGAAGAGTGTTGTCTTGTCGGGCTTGTGCCATTCGGTCTCCATGTTGTAGGCCATTTGAAAAGACTCCACAAGCGTAGTCAGAGTTTGTAGCTGGTCAACGTCGTCCGCTAATATGACGGTGTCGTCCATCGCAGCCAAGATTTGCACATACATTTGGAGAGTATCTGCATGTTGGTGTGGATGGCCGGCAGCTCCTTGTCGAGTCTGAAGTTTCATCCCTAGATCACCATGCTTGTCTTTTGCGTACCATATGACCATTGCGGTAACAATCACATATTTCGCTGGACTGAAGGGATCCCCCTGCTTGATCTGGTCATTAGTGTAGATAGACTCTGTGACTTTATTCCGAGCACGTACGCGTAGACATACATTTCGAGACCTTTCTTTTTCAAATTCCATGACCGTGGTTGGTAGTCCGAAAAACCGGCAAGCGTCCTCCCAGGCTGAGCCGTGTACATAATCAAAACCCTTCTTTTGATCGCGTTTCAAAGCGTAGACTACTTTTTCTGAGAGGAGAGCAAATCCGTCTAGCGTGCTGAGTAGGTTTGTCATGTCGGCCGTTTGCATCCCCTGCTGCACCGCTATCTGTTGCTCAGGGATGAATCCCATCTGCCAGAAGTAGCTTTGGATCGAGCGGGCGAACCAAGTAGCCACGAGACCTTGGAGGCAATTGGACAGAACGATTCCCCTATGATTGTTGAGATCTGTTGTATCGCCTCGTTTGTAAAGTGGTACAATGTGGTTCTCCTTGAGAATCGGAGGGAAAGCATTATGTTCAATTATATAGTTCATTAGACGGACGACCAGTCCGAGCCAATGGTTCCCACTTTGTTTGACAGCCCATCTTTCCCACTCATCTGGACCGGGAGATGGATTCTGATTTCCTTTCTTCAACATGGTCCTCAGCTCCTCGATTGTTATCAGCCTGGGCCATACGAAAGGTTTCTGACTGGCCGCGAGTCGAAAACGGCGAGATGACGGTGTTTCTAGCCACGGCTTGTCGGACCTGGGGTGTGTGTCTCTGTGAAGGACCTTTTCGAAGTGATTACGGAGAGCGCTCATGTACTGTTCCTGGTCTGTGATGTATACGTTTGGATTGACCGGGCTCCGAATGATAGGCGATATCTTGATTTGTTGATTGGACGAAACTTTCTTCGCCGATCCCGTCTTGATTGCGATATCTCGCAACCTCTCAAATTCAAGTTTACTTCGAGCCTGAGCTCTTGATAAAACCATCCCGGTTAGTCGATCCTCCGTCGTCCTACGAAGAGTTCGTAAGCGACGTTCAGCTTCCATTGCATTTTCTCCGGCGACATATCCTATCCAAGCTCTTTGAACCCGGTTGAGAGTCTCTGTGAAGGTGGACCAAGTGTCACTGGTCGATGCGGATATGGCTCGTCTTGTCAGGTTGATTGTCTCTCTCAATGTCCTCTCTTCACGATTCGGTTCATGTGGTTTGTATGCAGTTGTCTGGGGGCGATAGAATGTTGATTCACATATATTCAAGAATAGCCGACTTGCGAGGGAGTAACAATCATCAAAGTCTTGCTGTGAATGTAAGTCTACATTCAACAAGGGATGTCGGTCAAACAAAGCATCTAACTTCTCTCTGAAGGTTGTGAAGAGCGGGTCGTCAGATTGGGGTTTAAGCAGTCTATGTTTTGTGGGAGGATTTGTCCAAGTTACGTCTCGGTTGACGGGCATGGGGAGAGCAGCGAAGATGGGACGGTGGTCTGTGCCTACGATGAATCTCTGAACGGTCTCAATATAGCCTGCGGGGATATCTGGACCTATTGAGACCCGATCAATAATTGACATAGACCTAGGGACCATGTCCTCGTTCGTCCGATTTTCACTCGTCGAGTAAAAGGTGTAGTCATGACTGATGTCGACATCTTGTTGAAGGAGCCACAAGTCACTACCGCCGGTGTGGATGAGGAAGTCGCGATAGTGGTTGGAAACGGTATCACGGTCAAGATTGTCACGATAGAGAGTCCGTACGGCTTCTTCGTCTCTTAAGGTCCTATTGAAGTCACCGATCGAGATCCATCGGGGGTTGTTTCCTAATTCAGCTTTTACGAAATCCCAATACTCAGCAATCTCATGTGAGGAAGGCTGGGGAGCATAAATACACATAATTTCAGTAGCGATCAGATCTCGTGACAGGGGGGTATCTGGAGATCGGATTCTTAGGTGAAGTAGGTGCCGAGAGTATTGATCCGACTGGAAAGGGATAAGCTGAGCAGGGACACCTTTTCTGACACCTGCAGTTATCCCCCCGGCAGTCGGTCCCTGGCCTGGTGGTGTGGAGAAAAGATTATAGCGCTTTAGGACTCTCTGTAACTCACGATGAATGCCATCTTCGACTATTGTTTCCGTCAAGACGAAGATCGCCGGCTTCAACGAGAGGATCAGAGCCGCCTTAACCACTCGGCCATCGCACCAGGCAAGCGTGTGAGGTGTGCCCAAAATTTGATCACAGTCTGTTCAATTGGGGCAAGAATCATGTCACGACCAAACTTCTTCAAAGCCGAGTAGAAACTCGAAGGAGAGCGTTGGAATTAGATGGAGTATGCCAAGAGGCAACACCTGGGGTCGGCAAGAAACTACAGTCTATCAGATGACATGCAGATGTTCCTGACAAAACCATGACGAGAACCGGTCGCCTCCGAGGGGGTAGCCTCCCAAACCGCAATACAGCGTTTCAAGTGCTTTCTTGTAGGTAATGGGAGTCTCACGAGTTTCCCCAATGTAGACGGCGTTAATGATCATATAGGTGGGAAGGAGCAAGCGATCTGCCGGATGGACGGTGAGGACATAGTGTGCCGTCTTGAATCCCGGCACAGCTGTGGCCAGAGCAGTATGAGAGGGGCTCTTCACTCTGAATTTGCCTGATATGGAAGTGGAGGAGACGTAGACACCCCGGATGATGGGAAAAGAAACCCCTGCAACTTGAAGGGAGCGATACAGTTTGTCGCGAGCAAGGGTCGTGGGTAATTGTCTTCTGAAGCTCGCCTTCTACGAACTATGATCTACGAGTAGGTAGCCGCCGCTAGTGACTCCAAAAGAGACCGAGCTAAACCTCGGTTCGAATCCTATAGGTCACATCAATGCCACCAGTTTTTTACAACTCCACGTCTGGACCGTGCCTCTCTCCTGCTCTCCTGCTCAGTTAAGTCAAGGTATGACTTTGACCTTCCTTAATTCCTTGGGTCGATATCATGATCTTACCGGGCTATCTGATTCTCCTATCTTCACTGCCTGGCTCTCCCCAAGTCAGGGGCGAAGAGAACAAGCAGTACATGACCCCTGTTCAAGGTCTGAACCCATCTCGTCAGTGCAATGTCTCCCTTCCACTACTTTCCATCCCTCCCTTGTTTCTGCCTCTCATCTCACCTCTCAGAGCAAGAGCACGATTTTTCGAATGTCCTGACTTTCTAGTTGCCAGCAAGTATGACCACTCGGCGAGTGTGAACTTCACCTGCCTCGACGGTTCTCACATTATTCCTTTCTCAGCGGTAAACGACGATTATTGTGATTGTCCTGATGAGTCGGACGAACCTGGGACCTCGGCCTGTCCTACGGGGGTTTTCTATTGCGAGAATGAGGGGCATATCCCTGGGAGAGTTTTGAGTAGTCGGGTGAATGACGGAATTTGTGGTAGGTTCATACATTCCATCCCTCATTTATCCATATAAACGATCCCTTATTCTATCTTTGGGTCTTGCCTACCTGTGTGAATTGTGTACTCTAAGCTACCCGAGAGTCACGATCACAAACACAGTCTTTCCCTGCCATAGGAGAAGAAAATAAGTAGGGTAGGAGCAACGCGAGGAATGGAAAGATGTACGGAGGCTGACAAATAGATCCAGAATGTTGCGATGGCTCTGACGAATGGGCTACAGGGGCGTGTCCTAACAAATGCGCTGAGATAGGACAAGAATATAGACGCCAGGTGGAGGCCGAGATGAAAACTCGCAAGACGGTCAATTATAGCCTCACCCTCATTTCCCAGCTGACAAACAGGGAGCCAGAATCAGATCAACCTATATTAAATGGGCTCAAGGGGAGAGGAAACGTTTGCAACTTGATCTAGAAACGAAACGAAAAGAATTGGAGGTGAAAGAGGTTGAAGTTGAAAAATCTAGAAGTGTGTTTCCTTCATCCTCACGATCGATTCATGATCTGATCCGCAGTCGCTTTGGAGACGATGGAAGCGAAGAGCAAACAAGAAATTGAGAAACGTAAAAAGTCACGTTCGTCTTCCTCTTCTTACCAGGGAGAATGAAGTTGTGCTGATCACCAGCTTTGTTTTTATCCCTACTCACCCATCGACTGGCCTTGAGCCGTCTGAGATCGAGAGTCTCAAGAGCAGAAAAAGAGTTGGAAGCCCTTCATGGGATTTTGGAAGATCTCTCCAAAGGGTATAACCCGAATTATCAAGATATGGCCGTCAAAGCAGCTGTGGTAGGCTATGAGGAACTTACCAAACCTCCTGAACCCACAGGCTCCACCGACGATTCGTCAGATTACACGGAAGAGCTAGAGGAGGAAATTGGGGATAGAGAATTGGACGAACTTGAGAGAAAAGATTTAGAGGGTATACTTCTAACTGATATCTCGGAGTCTGATTGGGAAACGGAAGAAGAAGCTGGTCTTCGTGAGTTTTTTCCAGATGTGACCAAGCTGAATGACAGTTTGGAAGATTGATGAATATATCCCGGAATCGATATACGAATCCTGGGAAGTGGTCAGAGATGCTTCTATCGACTGGTTAGTCCGCTTGGGGATCATCGGAAAGGGTTCAAAAGGGAAGACGGATGGTGTTGATGCACCACGTAAGTGTTCCATTCAATAAATTCTCTTAGGAGTGGAGCTGATAGTAAGATGTGACTGCTGCGAGAGAGAAACATAGGAACCTCAATAACGAGTTGACGAAACTTCAGAACGACATTAAATCATCCTCTGAAACGCTTGAGAAGATGGGACTGGGTTTTGGACCAGAGGCGGAGTGGAAGAAATTAGACGGGACTTGCGTAGATACCGTAGCTGGCGAGTGAGTCTTCTTTCTCGTGCATCATATAGAGCTGACATATGTCTAGTTACACATACGAATTGTGTTTCTTTGGTCGTGCTAGTCAGAAGAGTAACAAGGATTCTTCTTCCAATCATCTAGGGTGAGGTCCTCAGTGCGTTAAGGCCAGATGGATGGACTAATGGATAGGACTTTCGGTGAATGGAATACGTCGGCAGAACCAGCTACATACGACTACTACACTCGTCAGGTGTATAAAAATGGGTTAGCCTTTCTCTTTTCTCCCCATAGTTCGAACTAATGGAAAAGTGCTAAATGTTGGAACGGGCCTATGCGCAGTGTGACAGTAAGTCTTAAGTTTCTGTTGTGTCTAATCACTCATTGTGCCAGGTGGACATGACTTGCGGGACGACCAATGCGTTACTGCAAATCTCCGAGCCAGAGAAATGTGAATACAGGTTCAAAGTCACTACTCCTGCTCTTTGCTGGCCACTGGACTCGGGAGAGCAAACGGTCAAGGAGGAACTGTGATCGTATCGTGAGATCCACAAGTTCACACATGTTGATCGATATGCATTGCATTTGATGTACTCTTAAGATCCATGAGAGACCGGGGCGGGTTTGGCATGAGCATGAGCGTTTGCAGTAGCGCCAGGAGCGGAATCCGGCTCTTCTCGACAAGGTGGAGGAATCGGGGTTTGAGGGTCAATAGGAGGATTGAGGATGTGACCGATTTTGTGGTAATCTTTGTGATTGGCAAAGAACGATCTCCAGTGTTCCAAACCCTGCACATAAGCAACAGGCCGGCTCAGCGGTTCACTGTTGTATGAGAGTCGTGAAGATGAATGGAGTGGGACCAGACAAAACTCACTTTCATCTCATCAGGTGAGAGTCCTCTGACATCATGAGTCAGATGTGTTTCAAAACATCCTGTCACAAACGCCCTACTGGCGTCTCTACCAGTCCTGCTCGTCAGCCCATCCCTCATGCGATCATCTTACCACTGGATGAACGATAGTTGGGGCATGACTACAGTCAATCAATCATAGATTTTTACCGAGCACGCATTCTTACTACGATGAGGAGTATGATCTTGTAGATAAATTTTGATAATCAAACTCACATCATATTATAACTCCCTCCTTTCCCATAAACCCTCCTATTCTTGCTCACGTCATATACCTCACCAGCAATAGCCAGATAAACAGGTCTATCCGGCGTTCCATCATAGAAAGCCAGTTGAAGCGGGGTAAACTCTTGCAACTCTCTTCTCCAAGGCCACCATTCCTCCATTTTCCGAAAGTACGGTCTTAACTCATCACCTAATCCAGCGTCCCAAGAACCCGTGAAGAACCTACATAAGAATGGAAGGAACAGGATGAATATGATGATACGAGGGAAAAGGGAAGGAGGATCGTCACCGAAGGAAGCACGTTTTCGTTGACGTTCTTTCTCTTTTTCAACGGCACGACGTCGACGGGATTCTTCTTGAGCGGCAGAACGGGCTTGGTGTTCTAATCGCGCTCTTTGACCTTTGAGAAATGGTTGATTGGCTGGTTTTGAAGAGACTTGATTCCCATATCTACACCTTAGCAATTTTCACATAGCACTCACAGGTGTCCTCTAGTCCCTCCCTATCCTGGACGACCAGGTGAAGCGGAAGTGGGATGACGGCGATGGAGAACAAAGCACTGTAAGAGGAATGGGAGTAATGAGACTTTATGCATACTAATAAGAAAAACACGAACTCACGCATCCAGCACCGTATCATATATTTGTTCTCTGGGAGCCGTTCCCGGACGTGTACGCCTGTGTGCTGATGAAGATTAGCAGTGGGTCGTCTGATACGACAGTAAACTCTAACCTCCGGGAATATCATCCCACTCGGTGTTCTTATAAACACTTTCCGGTGAGTCTGACATGGCTTCTTGTATACTAAGCCTTATCAGAGCTACACAAATCTGACGCTGTTGGATAGCCAGACAGCAAAGCGGTCAGTGATCAGTACTACTCGTAGTGATCAAGAAGATTCGAATGCTAGAGGAGGAGGAAAAGGAGGAATGTGATCGATGGTTGCCACGTGGCATCGCATCTCCTCTTAACCTCTCCCGCCCCGCAAGGTTCCTTGGTGGTTCAGTTTCACATCATCTCTCTCCTTCCCACCTCATACTTTATACCCAACACTCCTCGGCCGGTAATCTCTTCGTCTATCAGACGCAGGTGGTGATTTTGCGCTCGTCAGTTCCATTTCGAGGTGAGCTACTCCCCCGTGCCATGACCACGCTGACCGACAGTGGAGTGACCCCACTAAGGAAGAAACCTCCTTTTCCTTGCCTTTGACCATCAGCATCCCTTCCATCTCTTTTTGCCATTCTCTTCCCCTCTTTCTCGTCATCATGGCTTTTGACCTCGTGATTGATAATTTGACTGTGTTTTTTCTCACCGTCTTCGCCGCTCTTCTAATTTGGCATCGATTTTTCTACCAACCCCAACCTCTGGTTCATCCTCTCTTGCTGGGCAAGCAGAGTGAGGTGTCTTCAGTCAGAAGGGAAGGTGAAACGGGTGTTTATAGATCATGGGCTACTGGACAGGGTACACCGGTGAGTTAAACATGCTCTAATTGGTAGCATGGAATGACGAGGTACTTGACGCTGACGTCAGTTAACCGTTCGACCTGCCAGCACTTTGAAGACTGTGCAAGATGTCGTTCAAGCTCCCAAAGGTGTACCTTCAGTTGTACCCCGCTGCATTCTGGATACTTCTGTACGTCTTCAATCAACGTCCGCCATGTATCTGCTGATTATTATAGCTCACTGATGAAGCTTTACAAGAGATCCTACGATTACTCCCTATCGGCCTTCAGACTCTTTACCCAACACTGTCTACCTCTCCGACCGCTCCAACTCCAATACTTACCCTTCTACCCCCATCACCTACCACATCACTCCCACTACTCTTACTATATCTCTCTTCACCACCCTGCTCCCCCCTGGTCGTTCTTCCCTCCCCTACTCTGCTCACCACAGCCCTCACTGCAACGTGCCATCCTCGTCCAGGACTGGTAGTGGTCCATGCTAGCATCGCAGACGACGTGCTGGAACAAGTGCTCGAGGACTGTCACACTTCAGCCGGAGTGCTCTTGGTGGGTGATGAGAGAAAGGAAAAGACCGACGTGATGGGGAGTGCCACTTCAAGAGGAATGACTGTTCATTGGTGGGAAGAGATCTGGGATGCTGCAGAAGCTAGAAGCAGTACGACGCCTCTTCCTGGTGAGTCTCCAATCAGTCTCTCCGACTACTGTCCTGTCTGATAATCAGATGCACACTTCAGCGACGTGCATAGCTACTTTTACAATATACCCAAAGACGACGCACCTGTGGCCATAGTCAAAGTCACGCACATGGTGGGTGTCTTAATCCCATCATCGAGCAAAAAGCTCATGGGCAGAATGTTACGGCTGGAATCGCCGCCCTGCTGTCTCTCTTTCCTGCAGACAAAAGACCTACGGCAGCATTAGGTGATGTGGTGGCCAGTGCCGTCAGACTGGATACTCCTCTCGGGATGAGCATCGCTCTGGCTAGCTTGTGGAGTGGTAAGTGTTTTCGGATGATAGGTTTCAGCACTGACTGCCAGCTGCTGGGTTTAGAATGATTGGACATCCCACGCCTACCTGGGAGCCGACTGAAGGTGGAGAGGCAGCGGAATTGGAGCAAATTGCGGATACAACCTCTGGTCTCCCAAAACCGAGCATCTTATTCATGTAAGTGAAAGTATCTTGCTGAGTGGGCCACCTGATACAATAGCACGTCCGAACACCATCTATCATTGCTCACGGAACTGCAAACATCTTTTGTGGCACATCCCCTTTCGGCTTTTGCTGCTCGGCATCAGACACAGTCAATTCGGGCGGGACATGTCTCGCGAGGAGGCTTGCTGGATCGATACCTTTTCCGTAATGTCCGTGAGGGTATGCTGGGCGGTGTTGCTGGTGAACGTCTTCGTGCTGTCATCGTCGTTGGCGGTGGGTCATCTTCCACTCTTGTCTGGTTTATCAAGGCTGTTCTCGACTTGGCTTACAAGCAGATGGACCTCCTGCGGATTCTTTGGGAATGTCTCACCTACTTCTCTCTCTTCCTCTCACCAGACTTCATCCATCTTTCTACGCCACCGGACCCATTTTCGTTTCTCACTTCTACGACCTTCAAACGCCCGCGTCCTCCTTGCAGCGGATGGTGTCAAAAGTAGAGGATGCAGTGGAGGAACGAGCACATGTCGGTCCCCCTGCTACCAACATCGAGGTCATATTGAAGGGAGAAGAAGTGCATTTGAACAGGGAAGATGGGTATGCGCTAGAGGGCGAGGTGTTCGTCAGAGGCCCGAGTGTGTTGGAGAGGATTGATCCAGCTTCTCCTGGAACCGCGGAAGGGTGAGTGGTCTTCACTGTGGCTCGTGTGCACTCCCGCACTGCCCCTCGAAAAACTCGTCAGATTCCAGAAGCTGACAGATAGATGGATGGATATCGGAGAGAAGGCCAAAGTCCAGACGAACGGGACATTTGTCATGATGTCTCCTATTATGTGAAACGAGCTGTCTTCGACATTATGTCTATTCACGATCTTATCCCTTCATGCCTTTCAAAGGCGTCAAATTGATGCTATACATAATGAATTGAGCATACCTTCTTGTGACTAGACGTCATATTAATTACATCTGTATATGCATCTGGGCGTGTCACGTTGTCATCACAATCATTGTCAATGCTCAACTTCTGTCGTGTCTGTCATCGGGTCATTATTCTGTTTCGTTTCCTTCGTCTTCCCGGCTTCGGGAGGACGGTAGATGATGCTCCCAATCAGATAGATGAACCAAGACATGATCGGTCTCATGACCCACAACTGTCTGCCTCGTCAATCGTTACTCCTTATCCAGCCCACAGTCTCAGAGATGAGAGAGAAGGGAGAGATACAATCTAAGCGGCTTAGACAACTCACATCGGACCTAAAATGGGAAGACGTGTTATTGCCATGTTGAGTTTCGGGTCACCAATCCTGAACACCTCCCATGATCCCTCTGGTCCCTTATCTTTGGTGATGAGCCGAAGATGAAGGATAGTACGTTGTACGATCTTTGGTCCTAGTTTGAGATGTCGAAAGTAAGTATATGTGATAGTTCCATTGCTATCTTGTCAAATCGACGCTCTGATAAATGTGTATCGTACTTGTAGTACACTATATATTGTGTGAGTGAGCAGAGATGGAGGAAGAGAAAATGTACTGTTCATCCCATATTGGTTCACCTACTAAACCAGAATCAGAACATATCGAGCAAGTGAAAGCTAAAACTTTCGCTATTCGAGTTTTACCTCGTATTCGTAGATCGTCAGTGTCGAGAAGACAATCTTCCTTTTCGTTAGCAACTCTTCTACTGATGGGCCGATGGTAATTATCATAAGATTCCCATGGACATGAGGGGGGACATAGACATGGTCTATGGTTTAAGATGTCAAACGCAATACACCACTGGATCAGAACAGATATGGGATGGATGAATATAGAGAAGAGAAAAAAGAGAAGAGATGGAGAAAGACACCATTCACGGTACAACATTCCAAAGCTGCTTGCCATTCTTCCCTTGATTGAGACATGATAAGCCTAGCAAGCTCTCGCGCTGCGGAAGATGTCGGTTCCATCTCGGTTCAACGTGAGAGATTTTCTTGGAGGAGTGAGAGAGATGAGTTCATGCGAGCCTTGATGTCCGACTCGTCAGTATATGAGTAGTTGTATTCTATAGTACTCGTCGTCACGACTTTCTCGTCCATACCACCCTTTCGGATGACCTCTGGGTTTATGCCCCATGCCAACTCAGGGTCCCGTACCTCGTAGGTATCCGACCAGACGACATCCGAAAGGCTGTCACATCCGAAAAACCCGTGATGACGAGTAGTCGTATCGCTTGTGGGTTGTTTCAAAACAGAAGTCCGTCGTCTAGTCGACGATCGGCGAATAGGAACCATTCAAGCCACGTGCCTGACGGCGTTATGTACCTTAACGCCGACGCCGCGCAATCGCATGGCGTCACTTCTCAACAAAAAGTCGGGAAAAAGTTGGATGCTCCGCTTCCACCATACTCGACTCCTTATCTAACACGGGCATGGTGAAGTCGATGTTTGGACGATTGACACAAACAATTCTCGGTCGGAACGTCCAGTGGTGTAAGTTCAAGGTGGTAAGAGGAACCAAGAAATCTTTAGGAAGCAGCCTCATTCCTCCAACCACTATTGCCTCGGAAGAAGATGCCGTATCTCCCATAGCCAAACTATGGCTTCGTTCTCGTCTAGTCGACCTACCGTCTGAAGAGGGTGATCTCACCGAAGATAAGACGACTGATTTGGGGCACAAGTCGAGAAAGAGATATAGAGAGGGGGTTCGGAGAAGACCAGTGACACTGGAGAACGTATGGATCGCCGCTCAACTGGTAAGACTGCTCTGGCTGCATTTCTTGATGTTGTTCTGGTTGAAACGCAAAAGACATGCCGTAATGTTCATCTTTGACAAAGTGACCTCTGGTTTTCTTCCGACTTATCAGTAAGTGCCTTAGCTTCATATCAAAAAACGGAATCGAGGCTGACGAGAAAGGCTATGGGCACAGAGTCAGATGTTGGACGTTGTGCAACGTAGCATCGAGGCCCCTGTAGACTTGACAGAGGTGTTCCAAGTTGCTTTACAATCGGTCCTCGTCATGGCCGTCAATCACATGTGGCGGAGGGTGGTGACTCCAAGCCAAAGACAATTTGAGGTCAGTCTTCTCATCCTCTCAGAATAATTGATCTGGCTGACGTGAAGCGAGAAATTCAGTTTGAAATGGACAGAGCTTATTTGGCCGCTCAGATCTCACTTTCGATCCCAGCACTTTCCCATCCCTATACTGTGGCATTGTTACATGAGGCGGAGCTTTTTCACGGATCAGGATTCTACACGCTCACCTCTGCTTTCCGAATCCTCACGCCAATTCTAGAGTTTCTGGCTCAACTCGGTCTGGTGATCCGCACCCTTCACTCGGCTACCCAAGTCCCTTTTTTGACCTGGTCGAATGTGATCCTCATGAGTCTGACTCTTGCTCCCATCTTACTCAATTACATCAGACAGAAGGTCCCCTATGGCTTAGCACGAATGAACTCTCGATGGAATCAATGGAAGACAGAAGCATCATTGATGAAGGCAATAGGAACGGGAGGACGTTACAAGGAGGAGGTTATCCTTTTCCAACTCAAGGATTGGGTAATGAAAAGGTGGGAATCCGCAGCACTGAACATTCTGTTTGACTACCAAGGTCTAGGTGGGCAGATAGATCTGACTTCGATGGTTCTTGATGTGGGAGAAAGAAGTCTGGATACAATATTCTATGTGAGTTGTTCCTGTTCATCCTTCCCCGTATCTTTGTTTACCAATACTACATTCCCCATGTCATTCCCATCCCAAAATTTCTCCATTAGTACGCGCTCAAGAAATAGTTAGAGGGGGTCGTAAAGATGTTATCTGTAATATGCTGACTAGTGTACAGGCTCTCTTGGCGTCCCGCGCTTTACCCACTTCTCTGACGTTGGGTTCTTTACGCTTGTATCAAGGCACGGCGGATTCCCTCTACTATTCTGCCCAACAACTCACCACATCTCTATACTCAGCTTACCAGTATATTTTCCTCTTTGCGGCCTTTGTCGAGGCCACAACAAACCCTCAGTCGCTTGAGATCGCCCATCGCTCTCGACGTCGTCTCCAGCCAGACATACCTTTGATCGATTACGAAAACATCCGTTCGACTGGTGGAATGAAGATCGAAGCTCGCAATCTCAGTTATACCTATCCCGGTGCATCCACACCCACGTTGAAAAATATCAACCTCTTCGTACTTCCCGGAGAAACACTGGCCATCGTTGGGTTCAACGGGGGAGGTAAGACTACTCTTATCAAAGCTTTGTTGGGGTTATACGATCATGCGGGTGAGTTATACATCAACGATCGGCCTATCCAAGAGTTTGATCCACGATCTTTACATGACCGAATGTCATGTCTGTTTCAAGACTTCTGTAAGTATTCCTTGACTCTCTGTGAGAATGTAGGAGTGGGAGATATAAATGAAATTAATGAGAGGGAACATATCATGCAAGCGGTAAGAAAAGGAGGAGCTGATCAAGTGGCCTACAAACTGGGATTGGAGAGAAACTTGATTTCTTATGGTGTTCTAACTCGTGACCAAGAGAAACTTTTAGATTCTTCGACTGTTTCGACCTCTATATCAGTCCCAAAGCTTGAAAAAGAATGCGGACACACAGAAGGTAAGGTTCCTCAAATTCCCGATCTGACGCTTCCAGGTGATCTGAAATCTTCGGTCAAGTCAGATTTGCCACAAGCATTGATATTGTTTACTACAATCAGTGATGAGAAAACTCGCAAAATCCATGGCCAGCACGAGACTCATAAGAATGTAAAACCCAAGTCGGAAGTCAAAGCAGGGCCCAATTTGGCGGAGATCCATTCTTGCCCAGAGCCCAAGGCGAGGACATTCAAGGTGGAAGAAGAGGGCAGAAATCTCCCCGCCACTGCGCTGTCCGGAGGTCATTGGCAGCGAATAGCTTCATCCCGAGCATTCCTCCGTGCCGATCGAGCGGATCTAATAGTGTTCGACGAACCTTCTTCGGCTTTGGATCCAAAAGCAGATTCAGATCTCTTCCAAAGGATCCATAATTTATCTCATCCTGGTTCCGCCGGCAGACCAACGATGATATACATCAGTCATAGGTTCAGTACGGTCAAGAAGGCGGATAAAATTGCAGTGGTGGAGAACGGTACGATCATAGAGTTGGGGAGTCATGATGAGTTGATCGTAAGACGAGGGAGGTATGAGGAGTTGTTCAGGTTACAAAAAGAAGGATTTGATTGAGGTGAGTTGTGGTTGTGTCTTAATCTCAACAGTCTCGTTTGAGCAAATGTTCAGACGTTGGAGGTATATTGTTGGGAGGAATTGAAACTTCAAAGATGAGAGAAATATATCATTGCTTGGATTTTTTTTTATTTGTATCATACGTACATATCATAGCTATGGCATGCATCATACATATCATCACATCTGTCAAGTACACAAGAGAGACTGACACTGATGGATACGTTCACATGATTCCCGAGTACGCTTCCGAACTTCCATTCTACTTTGATGTGTGAGAGTCATAGGAAGTGAGGAGTCGAGAAGAGAGGGGAGGACTATGCATATCTAAGTAAATCATACCGATATTATACAGATGAACGTCTGAAATCCCGCCAATCAATCTCACGTCTAGGTCCAGTACAGGTCCATCACTCGTGACTATCTATCTGCCCTTATGCAAAACAGATATCACCTCCCTCCTAATTGCTTCTTCCTATAGCATCCACCATCTCTTTTGTACATTGGGCAAACAGGA